>NW_027397087.1:38190441-38578266 GCF_003265705.2 Callorhinus ursinus | reverse complement strand
CTGAGCCGAAGGCAGATGCTTAACGACTGAGCCACCCAGGCGCCCCATCTCTTTAGGTCTGTTAGTATTTACTCTATATATTTAGGTGCCCCTATGTTGGGTGCATATTTACAAATGTCATATCCTTTTGTTGGATTGACCCATTTATCTTATGTAATGACCTTCTTTGTCTCTTATTATGGTCTTTATTTTAAACTCTTTTTTGTCTGGGGGCGCCTGGGTGGCTCAGTTGTTAAGCATCTGCCTTCGGCTCAGGTCATGATCCCAGGGTCCTGGGATCGAGCCCCATATCAGGCTCCTTGCTCGGCGGGAAGCCTGCTTCTCCCTCTCCCACTCTCCCTGCTTGTGTTCCTTCTCTCACTGTGTCTCTCTCTGTCAAATAAATAAATAAAATCTTTAAAAAAAAAAACTCTTTTTTTTCTGGTATGTGTATAGCCACCCCAACTTTCTTTTGGTTTCCATTCACATGAATTTTTTATTATCCCTTCACTTTCAGTCTGTGTGTGGCCTTATATCTGAAGAAATGAGTCTCTTGGAGGCAGCATATAGATAGGTATTGTTTCTTTTATCTATTCATCCACTCTGTCTTTTGATAGGAGAATTTAGTCCATTTACATTTAAAATAATTATTGGTATGTACTGGTTGCCATTTTGTTAATTGTTTTGTGGCTCTTTTGTATTTCTTCTGCTCCTTTCTTCTTTTCTTGCTCTCTTCCTTTGTGATTTGATGATTTTCTGTAGTGGTGTGTTTATTTTTGTTTTTGTTTTTTTATTTTGAACATAATATATATTTTTAAACATTTTATTTATTTCTTTGTCAGAGAGAGAACATGCATACTACACACGTGCACAAGCAAGGGGAGCGGCAGGCAGAGGCAGAAGCAGACTCCCCGCCGAGCAAGGAGCCCGATGTGGGACTCTATGCCAGGACACTGGGATCATGACCTGAGCTGAAGGCAGACGCTCAACCGACTAAGCCACCCAGGTGCCCAATCATTGTAGATTTGGATCAAGATATATTACTAGCGGGGCACCTGGGTGGCTCAGTCAGTTGAGCGTCCAATCTTGATTTCTCCTCTGGTTGTGATCTTGGGGTTGTGAGATTGAGCCCCGCCTTGGACTTCATGCTCAATGGGGAGTCTGCTTGGGATTCATGTATTAGGTCTTTGTCCACGGATCCTGGCTCATAGCTCCCCAAACCCTTGGAATTTCCTAAGTGTTGATAATGATGAAGATGTCTTTTGTTATGTTAATGAAGGTAACATTTGGACTGCACTCAGGGCAGGAGCTGGTTGGTCGGAGATCCAACCATGTGTTAGAGTGGGATCAGTCCCACTCCCTGACCTCCAGGGAGAGGAAAGGGGCTGGAGGATCAATCAGTCAATGGCCAAAGCCTTAGTCAGTCCTGAGTTTGCAATGAAGCCTCCATAAAATCCCAAAAGGACTGGGCTCAAGAGCTTCAGGTTGGTGAACACACAGAGTGGGGAGAGTGAGGTGCTTGGAGAGGGCATGGAAGTTCCGTCCCCCTTCCCCAGACTTCGCCCTGTGTATCTCTTCATCCGGCTGTTGATTCATATCTTTTGCCATATCCTTTAATAAACTGGTAAACCTAAATGTTTCCTTGAGTTCTGTGAGCCACTTTAGCAAATTAAAGAACCTAAGGAGAAGGTGGTTGGAACCTCCAATCTGAAGTTGGTTGATCAGAAGCACAGGTAACAGCCTGGGGCTTGTGACTGGCAACTGAAGTCAGAGGTGAGGGGAAGTCTTGCAGAACCGAGCCCTTTACCTGTGCAGTGTCATGCTATCTCTGGGTAGGTAGTGTCAGAATTGAGTTGAATTCTTGGACACCCTGTTGGTGTCTGAGAATTGCTTGGTGTTGTGTGTGTGGAGACCCCCCATGTTGAAACTGGGTCCAGAAGTGCCCAAAGATCTGTGAATATACTAAAAGCTATTGGATTGTATGCTTTAAGAAGGTGAATTGTATGCTATGTATATTATGCCTCCATAAAGCTTTTATTTAAGAAAAGGATAACAACAGGGGCTGAGGCCCCATGGGTGATCCTTACCCCTCCCTCTGCTTTGGCATGTCAGTGCCTTCACTCGGTGGAGAAGCGTGGCCGTGCCTGGACATGCTCACAGTGGGTGTGCTTCATGGTCAGCCCATAGATGGGGGTTAGGTCTACTGTCACACCTGCTGGCACACTGAACTCCAGCTGCTGCAGCAAGATGGCTAGGAAGAGGAAGATCTCCCACTTGGCCAGGACCTCCCCTATGCACCGGCGCTTGCCCATGCCAAAGATCATCACCTTCTCACTCAAGGTCTTGTTGATTGAGGTGCCATCAGCAGTGAGGAATCGCTCTGGTCGGAACTCAAATGGATCACCCCACAGCTTTCTGCAGGAGGAACAGAGGAGATGGGATTTCTGGCCAGGGGAGACCCTGGGAGGAAAAGCCTTGGGGAGACTTCTGTGGATGGCACCAGTGTTAGAATAGATTGAGAGTAATGAGAAGAGAGTGGAGAGAGGAACCAAACTGTACTTTCATGCTTATTTCTTTTACAAAGCTCTTTCTAAAATGATTGGCCTTGCAAATGGTGCTTTGTCATATCAATTTGTTATTTTAAAGAAATAATGCTTCAACTAAAAGAAATTAAAAGAAGGAAAACATCTCTATCCTACTCAATATACAAGGGGAATCAGCAGTATATCCTGGTTTATGCTGTGTTGTTTTGGAGTATTTGTTGACAGCATCCCTTTTCACACTCAGAAGTGCCTCAGTTTGGGTGGTAAATTATATGGTCCCCCTACCTCTAGGCTAGAGTGGGATTTTCCAAAGAGAGGTCGCTGGGCCATTGACATCACAATCACCTGAGGTACTCCACTTTACCTACCAAAGTAGAATTCTGGGGGATGAGGCCCCCTAATCTAACCAACCTTCTGGTCATTTCCTATGTACACTAATGTTTGAGAAACATGGACCTAAATTTTGCCACTTAGAACAGAGTATATATAGCAATTGAGGCCCCATTCCTCTATTTATACCCAGTTCCTAGGGGTACAAACAGCCTTCCTGTCTGCTGAATTTCATGTATTTTTCTGTGGGGGAGGTACACTCACTGGTCATGATTGACGTGCCACTGGTTTATGAAGACACAACGTTCCTTGGGGATGTAGAAGCCTTTCAGTGTCGTGTCCCTTGTCGTGCTGAGGAGGGAAGAGGGCTCTGTCAGGCTCAGGGCAGGAACACTGGGGCATGTCTCTAGGAGCTACTTGCTCCTACTTTCCCCCCACCCCCCGAATAGCTTGCCCTCCACAGTCTCCATAGTCTCCATATCCTACACTGGGAGGGACTATCAGGAGCAGGGAAGGGATGAAACTATCCTTCCCCTTCCTCAGCTCCTTCAACTTCAGCCAGTGTTTACTAAACTTTTGTTTGTGTCCAGCTGTGTACTTGGCCATCCTCTGGAGCCAAGAGACAGGCAGTCTGGGCTAGCCCTGAGGAGTTCCCAGCCTGGCTGAGGAGTCAGGCCTTTTGCTCTGGGAATAACTAGACCAACATACGGGTAGAAGTAAATGTTCACTAACTCTCTTCTCTTGACATTGTTTTTTTTTTTTTTAAAGATTTTATTTATTTATTTGAGAGAGAGAGAATGAGAGATAGAGAGCACGAGAGGGAAGAGGGTCAGAGGGAGAAGCAGACTCCCCGCTGAGCAGGGACCCTGATGCGGGACTCGATCCTGGGACTCCAGGATTATGACCTGAGCTGAAGGCAGTCGCTTAACCAACTGAGCCACCCAGGCGCCCTCTCTTGACATTGTTAAAATCCCAGGACATAATCAAGGACAAATGACTGATCAGAGAATGAAGCTGTGTTAGCTGGATAAGTCAAGAAAGCCTGCTAGTGAAGGGCAAGTTTGTGATTGACCTTGGACAGGGATAGGATTCTGGTAGTGGAAGAAGAGGTTAGAAGGCATTCCAAGCAGAAGGTCCAGCATAAGCAAAATTGGAGGTTGACTGCATCATGCTGGCCAGGTGCAGTGAGGCCAGCCTGGCTGGGTTGAGAATACTTGTAGGGAGGGAATGAGAGCAGAGGTGAAGGAGAGCTGAGGTCAGGAGTGTGACTTTCTCCTGAAAGCTGGGTAGTTTGATCATGGTTGGACTGGTTAGGGGCAGCCTAGAGGTTGAGGGTCTGTGAGGAACTTGGTGACACAGCCAGAAATGAGAGGCCAAGGTCTGAGCCAGGGCCAGGGCTGAGAAGATGGGAGGAAGAAACATGGTGAGGACTACAAAGGTGGCAGGTCAGGATAAGCTGGCTTTACCTGTGCGGGATGGTGAAGGGGACGAAGGAGGTGTGTCGGAAGATCTCTAGGATGAAGGCCTCCATATAGGGCAGCTGGGGTCTGTCGGAGAGCCGGGGCTGCCGGGCCCTGCTGGTCACTGTGTCTACAGAGAACAGAAGACCAAACAAGGCTTAGGGCTGCCCTAACTGCTCCATGGCATCTAAGTCCTCTATTACTTGGAACTATGCCTTCTCTATCTGAGGCCCATTAACCACCCTACCCCCAGCATGTTCTAGGCAAGAGTGGGCACCATTATATGCCCAGGGCTGGTACATAGTAGGTACAAAACAGCTATATGTACATTGAAGAAATGACCTGGGGATCCCAAGTCTTCTCTCAGCTCATACATCTCTACCACATACCCAAATCCTCCTGGATCTTTCTCTGTATCTCAGCGTTTGTCACAAGGTATATGAGGCTCCAGGAGATGGCCGTTGTGATGGTGTCAAATCCTGGGCAGCATGGTGCAAGGTGAGGAAGGGAGGAAGACAAGAATAAAAAAACAGCATTTACTAAGCACCCAGCACTTATGTACCAAGCATTGTTTTCTCTGCCTCCTTCCCCCTACATCCTCTACCCTCCATAAGTTTCCTGAAGGCAGAGACCAGGTCTCCTCAACACAAATTTGAGTCACTAGTTTCATAATTAGCTGCTGGAATTATAGGGATCTAGACTTACAGGCTAGAGAACCCCTTATTGTTCAGGTGGGGAAACTGAGGCCCAGAGGCCGAGGGGGGCTTAGTTGAATTCCCACTGGGAATTGTTGGCCCAGCCTGGACTCAGACCCTGAACATGGGCCAGGTGTCTGTGTCCCACACCATCTGGTATGTGGTTAGCAAATGATGGGATGGACTCAGGGGCTGGGCAAGTCTGTGGGTGAACAGCAGGCACTGATGGATGGAAGGGGCATGGGTCTGGTTCCTACCTGCCCCAAAAATGTCATTGATAAGGTTGACGATCTTCTCATGGGGGATGTGGCCACCACCAGCTCTGGAGCCCTTCTCATTGTGCTTTAAGAGGGCATCTGTGATGTCCTGGATGCTGCTCTGTGGGGACACAAGCTTGGGGCATCCTGGCACTTCCAGGTCAGACCTTGCCCTACCCACAGAGCACTCCTGCCCGGCCTCCAGGCAGTAAGCTGGGCTTCCAGGGGCAGCTGCTCCAGTAGCAGCCCTGGGTGCCCTTCCTCCCAATAACCCAAGGGGTCCAATTTCAAGGGAGGAGGTTGGGGGAAGTACTGGGAAGCCAAGTGCCACCTGAGCTGAGGGTTAGCTTCTGTCAGGGTTCAAGTTCCTGCAGAACAAAAGCCTTCTCATGATAACAACCCCCTCCCATCGCGGCACTCTGCCAGGGCCCCATTCACAAGCAAATATCTCTGGGGCTTTGAGCAACCCTGAGAGGGAGGTAATTGGTTGAGAAAACTGAGGCCCGAGAGGGAGAGGGATTGGTCCCAGATCCACACAGTCCATCCAAGGCATTCCAGAGCTTTCCTAGGCCTTGGCAGCACATCAGCAGTGTGTGTACCTGGAAGCTGGGTGAGAGGGGCTACACCCAGGCCCTGCAGGGTGTCCCCTCACCACCAACACCTTGGGCTCACCTTGTCAAAGTCCTCGTAGTGCTCTTGCACAATTTTCTGCAGGAACTGCAGGAACTTCTGGTTAAAGGTCTTGAATCTCTGCAAGGTGGGGTTGGGCATATATCGCAGGATGGGGAAGAAGTCCACAGGGTTCCCGGAGGAGGCAGTCTCCACAAAATCGTTGCTGTTCTTTATAAGGCTGAGCATTTCCTCACTGTGCTGAGGGAAGTGCTGCCCAAAGCACATGGCACCAATGACATTGGCCACTGAGAGCAGCACTTGGTTGTAGGGGTCAAAGTGTCCAACCTCTGCCATCTGTTCCTGCAACCTGCTGAGGAGGGCCTCAGCCTCCTTCCTCACATGCTCTTCCAGGTAGCAGGAGGATGAGGAACCCGGGTCTGAGGCAATGGAGAAACTTTTCAGGGCGTTCTGGGCCAGGCGCCTGCGGGCAGCCCACACTGGTCCAGAGTCTGGGCTGAAGGACATGCTTTGGCCATTACTAATCAGAGTGAAGCTGTAGAGGTCAGGCCGGCCCTTGAAATCCTCACCCTGTTGCACCAGGGCTTGCCGGATGGTGTCCAGGCCGCTGAGCACCAGCACGGGTGTGGAGCCAATGTGGATTTGCAGCACGTCCCCATAACGCTGGCTCAGCCTGGACAGTGCCAGATGTGGGTTCTTTCTCAAGGTCAGCATGTTCCCCAGCAGGGGCCAGCCCCAGGGCCCCGGGGGACTCTTCAGGCCTTTGGGAACCCGAGGCCGCCAGGCCTTGAACACCCAGAGCACCAGGCAGAAGGTGGCAGAGGCCAGGAGAAGCTCTGTGGTCATCTGGGACAATGCCATCTGTACCAACTACTAGGGAAAAAGAAGGAGCCAGGCTGAGTGTCAAGATGGAGGCATTCCTTCCTTCCTCATTCACTCACTCAGTCAGTAGACACTGGCATATGTTAGGTGCTTGGCTCCCAGAAAGACTAAGATACATCCACCATGGGTCCTGTGTCCCAGGAGCTCACCCTGAGAGCATCAGAGAATCTGAGGCCTGGAAAGGAACCTCAAAATGCCCAACCTGAGTGTCTGCACTTTGAGCCCAGACCCTCCCCTCTGCCCATCTCCTCAGTCTCCAGTTCTGAGGCTGGAGTGGAGGCAACTGACACTTCAAAACAGGGAAGCACCCTTGCCAGCCCCCAGCTCAGGGTTATGCATGGCATTATGCCAAAGGGTCTGTGCCAATGCTGGCTTCCTGCCAATACCTCCTCCTACCCAGGGAACAGGGAACTGCTCCCAGCCAGCAACACCAAGGAGGCCAAGGTCCCACCCAGGGCTGATGTGAATGACTGGTGATGGCCCCTTCCCCAAGGCACTCTTTACCACATCCAAGGAGAGCACATCCTCTCCATCCCCTCACAATATTAGAGCCTGAGGTTGGGCTGCAGCCAGAGCCACAGCTGCCCTCGTGCCAGGTGGGGACCCCTCCCCATTTCTCCATTTGAATCACGCTAAGGTCCTTAGAGATGGCCCAGTCCAAGCTGCCAATTGAAAAATGGAGAAACTGAGGTCTGGAGCTGGGCAGGAAGGACTAGAACTCAGGCCTCCTACACCTAACCCACGGTCCCTTCATTCCTCCATCTCCACTGGTTCCCAGGATATATTGGGCGGGGGTGGGGGGGGTTCCCAGGGACTGGAAAATGAGCCCCAGAAAGGTACCTGTAGAGGCAGGTGCTTGAAATCAGCAGGCTTGTGGAGGCTGGTACAGAGCTTCTGGCTCTGGGGGAGGGGACTTTTTATAAATACCACCCTCTGTCAGATTGACCAGGCCATCCTGGTCACCTGATATCAAAGTTACCAAATGAAGCTGGAAGGGTCAGCCCTTGGCCTTGGGCCATGATCCCTCAGCTCCGCCTACTACCCATGGCTCAGGGCAGCACTTCAGGGAGAGGTGTTATGTCCCTAGGGAGGAATGCCCAGCTCTTTTCAGGGTCCCTAGGATCAATAGACTTATTTCTTTCCAGGGCAGGGTGCTGGGAGCAAAAGTCTTCGGGGTTGTTCCAGGCTCCTTTCCCACTGCCCCCATGAGGAGAGACCCTGCCTGAGCCCTTGGACCAGGCTGATCTGTTCCTCTCAGGAAGGGTGCTCTGTAGCACCCCTCCGACCACCTGCAAAACCAGGTAGGGAATGGACATGCTCTGGCCACCTCTGAATTTCAGCCCAAGTCCTTAATCTGAAAAGAGATGAAAAGGCTGCTGCATTCTATTTTTTTTAAAGATTTTTTTTTATTTATTTATTTGAGAGAGAGAATGAGAGATAGAGAGCACAAGAAGGAAGAGGGTCGGAGGGAGAAGCAGACTCCCTGCTGAGCAGGGAGCCTGATGTGGGACTCGATCCCGGGACTCGAGGATCATGACCCGAGCTGAAGGCAGTCGCTTAACCGACTGAGCCACCCAGGTGCCCCGCAATTTACGTTTAAATGGTTCTATTTAAAGATGAAATCGGAGAGGGAGACACATCATAAGAGACTCTTAATCACAGGAGACAAGACTGGGGGTTGCTGGGGGGAGGGTGGTGAAGGGGGGGTACCTGGGTAATGGGCATTAAGGAGGGCATATAATGTAATGAGCACTGGGTATTATATAAGACCAATGACTCGGGCGCCTGGGTGGCTCAGTCGTTAAGCGTCTGCCTTCAGCTCGGGTCGTGATCCCAGGGTCCTGGGATCGAGCCCCGCATCGGGCTCCCTGCTCCGCGGGAAGCCTGCTTCTCCCTCTCCCACTCCCCTTGCTTGTGTTCCCTCTCTCGCTGTGTCTCTCTATCAAATAAATAAATAAAATCTTTAAAAAATAAAAAAAAGACCAATGAATCACTGAACTCTACCTCTGAAACTAATAATACACTATATGTTAATTCATTGAATTTCAATAAAAAATAAGTGATTCTGTTTAAAAGTGTATGTCCATGTGTGTATGTATATAGAGAGGACAGAGAGTAGATATGGCAAATGTCAGCTATCCGAGGTCCTAGGGGAAAGTATGCGGGCGTTCAGTAAAAGTAAAGGAGTCTTCAGGTAGCAAGAGGGCTGTTGCTTGGTAAGGAGTTCCACGGTGATTCTCTCTCCTCTCCCAGGGAAGGCAGGAGGAACTCTCCATCTCAAGGAGCCACGTGAGGAGAGTCCAGGAGACCCTAGCTTTGAGAACGGGATACCTGCAAAAGGGGAGAACGGCTTATCCCTCCCAGCCAAGAGGCCATGTGGGTTGGAGAATGGGGAGGGGAACTGTGCCATTTGTATATTTATCACATACTTTATAGAGCTTGATAGTTATGGGCCCAGTTGTTCTAAGAGCTTTACATGTATGAACGAAAAACATTCTCAGTAATCTTGTGGAATGGAAATTAATACTATTTTGTTTTGTTTTGTTTTTTATTATTATGTTATGTTAATCACCATACATTACATCATTGGTTTTTGATGTAGTGTTCCATGATTCATTGTTTGTGTATAACATGCGGTGCTCCATGCAGAACGTGCCCTCTTTAATACCCATCACCAGGCGAACACATCCTCCTACCCGCCTCCCCTCTAGAACCCTCAGTTTGTTTTTCAGAGTCCATCGTCTCTCATGGTTCATCTCCCCCTCCGATTAATACTATTTTTATATTACAGTGGAGTAATAGAAGCACAGAGAGGTGGGGTAATTTGCTCTAGAGCAATGTGTTAGAGCTGGGACCCAAACCTTCAGAAGACTGCTCTGGACCAGCACGCTATGCACCTGCCTGGAAAGTATCCCTGGACTGGGGGGAGCAGCTGAATGGTGGGGGCAGCAGAGGGCAGCCTGTATGACCGGAGTAGGGTGTAGTACCAGGATATGAGTCTCCTGAGAGTCAGGTAGACATCCTGTAGGGACAGGACCTCACTTCAGAGGAGAGGGACCCCTGCGGGGGTGAGCTGGGAGGGGGCGGGCAAGATGTCAGCTAGGGTCCATCAGCCACTTTGGGACTCTGTGATGTGAGGACAGTTGGGGCTCTAAGGCACTTGATGAAAAGCTGGCCGTGGAACATCTGCTACATAAGGGCATCCTTAACCCAGAGAGATGATACACAGCACCAGCCAGATAAAAAGAGATTGGCTTCTCCTCCAGCACCCTCCCCCTTCATGCCCTCTGATGGAGAGGCCAGCAAGGTGGGCGGCTGTGGAGGGAAGGAGTACAGAAACAGAGCAAACTTCTCCCCTTCCCACGGGGTCTGGTTGGGTCCCCAGGAGGCTGGGAATGCTCCCTACCTGAATTGGATATGAGAAGCCATGTTTGATTTAGATTGGACTGGGCTCTCTAATTCCTGAAAAGGAGAAAGCTGTGGGGTCAAACTGGGCTGAGGTCAAGGGGCAAGGTTGGGAAGTCTGATAGAGCTGCAGAGCACGTTTGAAGACCTGGGCTGAGAGAAAGGACAACTGTTTTCTGTCTGTATCTCTACTGGGTTCAGCTCACACAATAAAGTGATCAAGGTCTGAGGCTAGGCTACATTTTATTTACAGAAAACTATTTCTCTCTTTCTGTCTGTCTGTGTCTCTCTTGCCCCCACCTCCCTGCCTCCCTGCCTCCCTGCCTCCCTGCCTCCCTCCTTCCCTTTCTCACCCTCCTCTCTACCTCTGTCTCTTTCTCCCTCTCCCTCTCTCTTGCTCTCATTCTTCAATGAACTAAAATCATACTTTATTCAGATCTCCTTAGCTTTTGCCTGATGTATTCTTTTGTTCCAGGATCCCATCAGGAAGACACCACATAGTACTGAGTGATCATGTCTCATTAAGCTCCCCTTGCCTGTGACATTGCTCAGACTTTCTTTGTTTTTGATGACCTTGGCAGTTTTCACGAGTACCAGTCGGGTATTCCGTAGGCTGCCCAGTACTGGAATTTGTTTGTTTCTTTCATGATAAGGCTGCGGTTATGGGTTATTGGTAGGAAGACCAAGAAGTAAAGTGCCATCTTAGTCACATCGCGCAAGGCTACATGTTGTCAACCTGACTCAGGATGGGTGATGTTGGCCTCGACCAGCTGGCTGAAGTTTGTCAAGTTTCTGTATGGTGAGTCACTCCTTCTGCCCCTTTCCATACTGTGCTCTTTGGAAGAAATTCACTGTGAGCCGCGCACACCTATGGAGTGGGGAGTTCTGCTCCCCATCCTTGAGGATGGAGTATCTACATAAAACATTTGAACTTGTACATGACAGACTATCTTTATTTTTAATAAAAATCTTAAAACTTTTAAATTATGAAAGGCCTCCCTTTTCCGTCTGAGCTGCCGACATGCCATCCAGACTGAGGAAGACCTGGAAACTTCGGGGCCATGTGAGCCACGGCCACGGCCGCATCGGCAAGCACCGGAAGCACCCAGGAGGCCGGGGTAATGCTGGTGGCATGCATCACCACAGGATCAACTTCGACAAATATCACCCAGGATACTTTGGAAAAGTTGGTATGAGACATTACCACTTAAAGAGGAACCAGAGCTTCTGCCCAACTCTCAACCTTGATAAACTGTGGACCTTGGTCAGTGAGCAGACACTGGTAAATGCTGCCAAAAACAAGACTGGAGCTGCTCCCATCATTGATGTGGTGCGATCGGGCTACTACAAAGTTTTGGGAAAGGGAAAACTCCCAAAACAGCCTGTCATCGTGAAGGCCAAATTCTTCAGTAGAAGAGCAGAGGAGAAGATTAAGGGTGTCGGGGGTGCCTGCGTTTTAGTAGCTTGAAGCCACATTTGAGGGCGTTCATTAAATGCTAACAAGTGAAAAAAGAAACTTTTAAATTATAAGATCCATCCAGAAAAGTGCAGCTATTGTGTACAGCTTGAATTTTTACAGATTTAACAAAGCCACATAACTAGCCCTCAGATCAAGACACAGAACATTACCAATACCCTAGAACCCCCACCTTGTGCTCCCTCCCCAAGGGTAACTGCAACCCCAACTTCTAATAGTGTAGATGAGTTGTGTCTGTTTTTGTTCTTTTTTTTTTTTTTTTAAAGATTTATTCATGAGAGACAGAGAGAGAGAGAGAGGCAGAGGCAGAGGGAGAAGCAGGCTCCCCGCCGAGCAGGGAGCCCGATGCGGCACTCGATCCCAGGACCCTGGGATCATGACCTGAGCTGAAGGCAGACGCTTAACCGACTGAGCCACCCAGGTGTCCCTGTTTTTGTTCTTTATATAAATGAAATCATGCTGTGTGTACTGTTTATTTGGTCATGTATATTTTTTTGATTAATAGATTTTTTAAAAGATTTTATTTATTTATTTGAGAGAGAGAGACCTAAACAGAGAGAGTGAACATGAGCGGGGGTGGGGGCAGAGGAAAAGGGAGAAGTAGGCTCCCTGCTGAGCAGAAAGTCTGATGCAAGGCTTGATCCCGGGACCCCAAGATCATGACCTGAACTAAAGTCAGATGCTTAACTGACTGAGCCACCCAGGTGCCCCTTGCACATGTGCTTATATGTATTTCTGCTATGTATAGACCCATGAGTAGACATGCTAGGTCATAGGCTAGACATATGTCCAGTGCTAGTAGATTCTACCAAACAATTTTTCAACATACTAGATATGCCCACTAGCTATGTATGAGGGTCCATGCTTCTCATGCTCACTACCATGGAATATTTTTAATATTTTTCATTTTATCCATTCTGGAGTGTATATTGAATACTTCTCTTTTTAAAATCCCTCAATGCTTCCCATAGATTTCAGGATAAAAACCAAACTCCTGGGGCGCCTGGTTGGGCATCTGCCTTCAGCTTGGGTCATGGTCCCAGGGTCCTGGGATCAAGCCCCACGTCGGGCTCCCTTCTCAGCAGGGAGCCTGCTTCTCCCTCTACTCCTCCCCCCCTGCTTGTGACCTCTCTCTCTCTCTGTCAAATAAATAAATAAAATCTTAAAAAAAAAATTCCTTTGCTTAGCACCCAAAGGCTTCAGCAGCAGCTCTTGTTCACCTCTCTGGCTCTGTTTGCCCCCATGAACCGCCTGCCCCCACCCCCATCGTCTTCTCCATATATGTCTATCCCTTTTCTTGAAACTCATGCCCCATCCTGTGTTCTCTGGCTACCTCCTGCCTGTCATTCTACACCTTGCTCAGCAGTCACCACAGGCTCCACACTGCCCTCCTTCGTGCTGCCTCCCCTTTGGACTGTGAGCTTAAAGGTTGAGGTGGCCTCTGCTTCTCTTCTTATCTCTAGTTTCTACCACTGGGACTCGCACACAGCATGCATTCAGAATAAGATTTTTTGAATCAATTAGTGTTCCCAAGTAAGAATGCTAACCGGCACAAGAGCTTGTGAAGACTCTGCTTTGGGCATTTTCCTGCATCGGTTTTATGGAACTTGCAATAATCCTTATGGTTAAAATTTATTGAGCACCTGCTATGCCCTAGGCTCTGTGCTGCGTGCTTAAGGTCTCTGGTTTAGCTTCATAGCAATCCTATCCTGAAGAGAGGATCCCAGGGAAACACATAGGGCTTGGCTAAGTTAAAGGTGAGGGGAAGGGTGAAGGGCACTCCTGGGTCACTCAACAAATTAATTCAGTGCACATTCATCAGTCTGGCTGTTGGTCAGGACTCAGTAATTGACAACCCCTTTTCTGCTCCTTGGGTGAGTTCTTCTTTGTGCCTCTCATTATTCCATTCTCACTTCTGCCACGGCTCAGGTCACAAGGAGCTGTGGTTTTTGGCTGGCCCATCGTCTAACCCAAACTCCAGCCGAGACTGTGGGCCCCTTGAAGGCAGGGGCTGAATCCCTTTCGTCTCTGTGCCCAGACCTGGCAGAGAAGGAGCACCTTGGTGGACACAGGTGAGTCATTAAATCTAGGGGGTCTCGAATCTACAAGATATGGACCTGGAGCTTCAGTCCTGGACATCCAATCAACTGCTGCATGTGTCCACCCCGAGACCCCACTCTCACAGCATCCTCATCATGCCCAAATGAAGCATGTCACCTCCCTGCACACACACTTTCCCTCTGATCCTCACCCCAGCTGGAAACCTGGGAATCCTGGAAGTCTTTCTCTGTCATTCACCACTAGTAGAATTCTCAGGATTCTACTGTTTAAATACCTCTTGGGTGTCACTCCTTCTCTCCATTCCTGTGGCACTGTCTGCAGAAGGCTGTCAGCACTGCTTCCCGCCTGGGCTTTTGCAGGAACCCCCTACTTGGTCTCACCACTTGTAGGCCAGTGCTGTCCGATAGAACTTTCTGTGGTGCTAGAAATGTTCTCTGTGCCATCTGAGAGGGTAGCCATAAGCCACAGGCAGCTATGGAGCACTTGAGATGTGGTTAGTGCAAGTGAGAGCCTAAACTTGAATTCCATTTAATTTTTAAAAAGATTTTATTTACTTATTTGACAGAGAGAAAGAGAGAGCATGAGTAGGGGCAGTTGGAGAAGGGAGCCCGATGTGGGACTCGATCCCAGGACCCTGGGATCACAACGTGAGCCAAAGGCATACACTTAACCAACTGAGCCACCCAGGTGCCTCAGAATTCGATTTAATTTAATTTAATTTAATTTTTTTAAAGATTTTATTTATTTGAGACAGAATGAGAGATAGAGAGAGAGAGAGAGAGAGCACATGAGACGGGGGAGGGTCAGAGGGAGAAGCAGACTCCCCACCGAGCAGAGAGCCCGATGCGGGACTCAATGCGGGACTCGATGCAGGACTCCAGGATCATGACCTGAGCCGAAGGCAGTTGCCTAACCAGCTGAGCCACCCAGGCGCCCTCGATTTAATTTTAAATTGAAGTAGTCGTATGTGGCTCATGGCTGCCGTATTGACCAGCGCAGTTCTTGGCTCCCTCCTCAGCTCATCCCTCCAAGCGGTGCTCCACACCGCCACCCACGTGAACTCGCTGAACTGCACATCCGAGCGTGTTCTGGGGATGCTTATGGCAGTGAACAAGATAGGCCCTGCACAGAGGAGACTGACAACAAGCCTGCAAACAGATGAATGAGATCATTCCAGACTTACTGAAACTCCTCTTTGTCCTCCAGATCTAACCCCTCTCTCTTGCTCTGTGCACCGAGAGGCTGAACTCTGCAGACTCTATCAGTGGGCTGCCCCCATCCTCTGGCTCCTTGTTGGGTTCAGTCAATAGGAGGCACTAGTGTGAGATGCGAGCGTGGGAAGAGAATGAGGCTGGGGTACTTTTTCTCCACAGGTCCCAGCAAGGTCACTATGGTAGGCCACAGCTCCTGCCAGGCAGTCCTCTCTCCTTTGTCTTTCTCTGGGTCAGGGAAACACCTTCTTCTTGTCCCTTCCAGCCCAAGAGAGTGGAGGCTTCTCTCTGTTACTAATTGTATGGTACCACACTATCCTGTGTTGGTTTCCCCAAGCCCTGCCCACACCTTTGTAAATCGTCCTTATTAAACTCTCCCCAATGACCCAGTTTGAATGGATCCTGTTTCTTGCAAGGACCCTGAATAATAAATGGGTTCTTTGCAAATATGTGATCCACCATCCTTGGAACCTCGGCTTTCTGACCCAAGCTGCCTCCCTCTGGTCACAAGATAGCTGCTGCAGTTCCAGCCATCACATTCAGACATGACCAGGACCAGAGGGACAGGACTGCACCTCTTGCCATGTATCCTTTTTCAGAGTGAAGAAGTCTTTCTCAAAAGCTGTCCCAGTTGACCCTGGTTTTCAGAATAGCTTGCCTTGAAGCATTTTATCATTAAGGGAATTCCCCTGTCCTTCCTGTGGCTTTCAGGAAACAATCACAAATACGTTCCACAAAGTATTTGGTCCCATCTATAATAAAATTACTCTTAGTGACAAACAAACAAACAAACAAAAAAACTTTGTCAGTCGAATGCTCCTGGATGTGCTCCCACAGTGTCTGCAAGGAGGTGGTCTCATTCAGACCTATTGGGGAACAGCCTGCCTGCCCTACCTGCCGGTGACTGGCCACTCGACAAACTTAGGATGAAAACCATTTTCATCCTGGGGAATAAAAACTCAAGCAGAATCTCAGTCTCTCTCCACCACACCTCTAGCTCTTGCCTTCTGTTTCCCTGCTGACCACGAGGCTTTGGTGGGCATGCTGGGCCTTCTCAGGCTCTTGGGAGCCTCTGTCTTCCTGGCCAGTGGTGCAGGCACTCTCTAGGACCCAGCACCCTTAGGCAGAGCAGTGGCCTTGACTTTCAGCCCCTCCCAGGCCCCTAGGCAGCTGCCTCAATTGGACCTTGTTTCACACACAAAACAATACAAATGGTCCAAAAAACATTCTCCTTTCTTTCTGAAGGTTTTGTGATGCGTTGTTATCATTAACTAGTCTTTTTTTTTTTAAGATTTTATTTATTTATTTGAGAGAGAGAGAGAGAGAGAGAGAGAGATCATGAGCAGGGGGAGGGCAGAGGGAGAAGCAGGCTCCCCGCTGAGCAGGGACCCAGACTTGGGGCTCCATCCCAGGATCCTGGGATCATGACTTGAGCCAAAAGCAGACGCTTAATGACTGAGCCACCCAGGCGCCCCTTAACCAGTCTTTCTTAACCAGATTCCTATCATGAACCAGATTTCTCCTACATATCATTGGCCAGAATCTTATCATAAATCTGTGTTTAATCCAATCACCAGCAAGGCAACTGGGGCCACAATGGCTGGTGCAGAGCAGCTGGCACCCACTGCTTTAGGCTGGGGGGCTAGGGTCAGTCTCCTCCAAAGCACATTGCTCAGAAAAGGAAGATGGAGGACACTTGCACAAAACTGGGGTTGAGGAGGGTGTTAGGAAGAGGAGAACTCAAGGTGGGGGGGAATGGCTATCGTGTGTCTACAAGTGGTGGGGCAGGTGGGAAAGGGTTTCTTAGTTGGTCGAGTGGCCAGGTCCTGGCTGGTGGGGCAGTCAGGCTGTGCCCTGATAGGTCTGAATGAGACCACCTCCTTGGCAGAGACAGTGGGAGGTCATCCACGAGCATTTGGCTGACAAAGCAGAGGTCTTGCTTTGATGAGAGGATGAGAACATTCATTCTCAGTAGACCCCGGTGTTTATATATAAAAGGGCATCTATAACTGGGGATTAGAGCATTCCCCTGAGCATGCCCAACACCCCCTTCAGCAGGCCAAACATTTCTGTGCAAGGCTGTTATCACAATTCACTGGCTTGGTAAATATTCCCCCAACAGTAAAGGCAACTGCTAACCTGAGTAGAATTAGTCAAATTCAGACATATACTATGGGTCTAACTTAATCGTATCTGTTGCTATTGAAGGAAGAAGAGAAAAAGGAAGAAGGTCTGCCTTCATTTCCATTGCCCTCTAGAGTTAGCCCAGAGCCTGTGGGCACTCTCCCCCGTTCCCCAGCCTTCTCTGTGCAGTTTCCCAGGTCTGCTCCTTCCCAGCTGTTCCCCACCTATCAAAATACGGAGGTCTCTCATCCCAATCCTGCAGAGCTCTCTGTGCTGAGGGCCACCCCAGAGCCTACCCTCTGCCGATTATTGCAGGGAACCCGATTGTGGGCCCGTTGAGAGGAACCAGGGGGCTTTGAAATGGAAAGAAATTGAGGACTTCTGGTGACCATGGCCATGTGGTCAGCCATGTGGCCTTGCCCAGATGCTGGCCCTGGACAGAAGTGAAGGAGGCATAAGGTAGGATGCCTGATCTGGGCCAGGCTGAGATGAGCTTCTGAAGGCAGGATGGTGCCCAATTGCCTGTCTTCTGGGAACAGAATGACTGACTCACTGAGCAGGTGCTGAAAAAAGGATCCGGGGGGGAGGATCTGTTCGGCTGACCACCTTGGACCTGGTGCCCTGCTTACAAAGACCCAGAATCTCACTAGGCCTCTGCTATTGAAAACTAGATGTGTTTTCCTATTTGGGAGTTTTGCATGTTTCCATTCACTTATGTCACAAATATGCTTTCACAATGTGCCAGTTTGCTATTGATGAAGCATTGATCAAAACAGATGAGAGGGGGTGCCTCGGTGGCTCAGTTGGCTAAGAGTCCCACTCTTGATTTTGGCTCGGGTCATGATCTCAGCGTTGTGGGATGGAGGCCCTGCATTGGGCTCTGCACTCAGCCCAGAGTCTGCTTCTCTCTCTCCCTCTCCTTTGCTCCTCCCCGTTCATACTCTCTGAAGTAGAGATTTCTCTCTCTTCTCTCTCTCAGAGTAAGAGAGAGAAGAGAGAGAGAGCACACACAAGCAGGGGGAGTGGCAGGCAAAGGGAGAGAGAGAAGCAGTCTCCCCACTGAGCTGGGAGCCCGATGCAGGGCTTGATCCCAGCACCCTGGGATCATGACCTGAGCTGATGGCAGATGCTTAACTGACTGAGCCACCCAGGCACCCCTATAAATAAAATCTTAAAAGAAAAACACAAAAAAAACAAAAAACAAACAAGAGTCCACACTCTGCTTAAGCTTACATTCTAGTCGAGGGACATAGACCATACACAGCACGATAAAATATACAGTACATTTAAAATTTGGAAATATACAAATAAAACTCAAGTTGAGAAGAGGGGGGTAGACTAGGAGTAGGGTATAGTTTTACATAGGATGACTAAGGAAGGCATACTAGGAAAGTGATATATGAGGAAGTAAGGCAGGAAGATTTGGAGAGAAAGTTTCCAGGGGGAGGAGAACAGCAAGTACAAAGGCCCTGAGGCAGAGTCTAGAACTCTGGCCCCTTGCTTCCTGGTCAGGACTCTACCCACCACAGTGTCTTGTCCCAGACTACCAGCAAAGCCTCAGGGGTCCAAAGGTGGACAGGTTCAGCCCTTGGGTCAGGGCCCCCCATTTCCCCATACTCCTGGACAGGAGTCTGGTGCACTAGGGTTATGGGAGGCGTTGCACTTCTCATTGCCAACCCTGTGTCAGTGAACAGCCCACAAGACAAAGGGGCCTCCAAATCACCAGGAAGAGAAGGAGGGAGGCAGGCAGGAGGTTAGAGGGCATTGGTGTGGAGCTCAACAGCCTGTCCTGGGTCAAAGTTCACACGCCTTTGCGTGAGAAGATCTTTGGCTAGGATTCCCTAACCATCGATCCATCTGCTACCAGGAACACGGGGACAGCGGGGCAGTGAGGAGGGGAGAGGGCTCTGGGCTGAGGGTCTCGGACCGACCACCACTGTTTGGTCAGCACTGCGGAAGGCCATGGGGGGTGGGGCGGGGGATGGAGAGACAGTAAGATCCGCAACAAACCCCTCCCCCACGGGGGAGACGGAAAGCATGCCCCAAACACAGCCTGTGCTGAATCTGGAAATGCTCCAGGAACTGTGAGAAGGCTGAGACCCCGGGGTGGGGGCGGGTAAGGGGCTCGGCAGGAGGGTAGACTAAGGAGAACATAAGGGGGGGCATTCCAGGCCTGGGGAGGAGGCAGGGCAATGAAGAGCGGGATTTAGGGCGCCTGGGTGGCTCAGTTGGTTAAGCGACTGCCTTCGGCTCAGGTCATGATCCTGGAGTCCCGGGATCGAGTCCCGCGTCGGGCTCCCCGCTCAGCAGGGAGTCTGCTTCTCCCTCTGACCCCCTTCCCTCTCGTGCTCTCTGGCTCTTATTCTCTCTCTCTCAAATAAATAAATAAAATCTTAAAAAAAAAGAGCTGGATTTAATTGTTTTACCAATTATTAATATCTTGCAAAGGCTTGGTTTATTAATCTATTTCCCCCAGGCTGGGGTTCGTTCCGTGTTAGGACATGGAGGAAGGAAGGAATGACAAGTTGGGTTGAGGTCATAGCAAGGGTCAAGTGCCCTGAGAGTTACTATGGAGGAGTGCTGGAAACATAGATCAGGAGACACTGAACTAGCTGTGGGGAGGACTTGGGGTGGGGTAGGGGCTTCCCAGACGACGTGATGTTTTACCTGAGATTTATTTATTTATTTAAAGATTTTATTTATTTATTTGAGAGAGAGAGAGCACAAGCAGGGGGAGGGGGATTGGGGAGAAAAAGGGCAGAGGGAGAGGGAGAAGCAGACTCCCCGCTGAGCGGGGAGCCTGATGCCAGGCTTCATCCCAGGACCCTGAGATCAGGACCTGAGTCAAGGCAGACCCTTAACCGACTGAGCCACTCAGGCGCCCTTATTTATTTTTTTTCCCAAAGATTTATTTATTTATTTTAGGGAAAGAGAGAGAGGGGGAGAGAGAGAGAGATGGCATGTGCAGTGGGGGAGGGGCAGAGGGAGAGAGCGAATCTCAAGCAGACTCCCCGTTCTATCTCATGATCCTGAGATCATGACCTGAGCCGAAAATCAAGAGTCGGATACTTTAACCGACTGAGCCACCCAGGTGTCCATTAGATGAGATTTAAAATAGGGGAGATTAGAAGCAGGAGTGGTGGGGCTCCTTGCTCAGTGGGGAGCCTGCTTCTCCCGCTCCCTCTGCCCTTCCCCCTGCTTATGTGCACTCTCTCTAATAAATAAAAAAAATTAAAAGTGTGATACCTTAAGAAAAAAAAAAAAGAAGAAGTAGAGGTGGTCCAGCCTGGTAGGGTCTGTCAAAGATTCTGGTTTTCCTTCAGATGGGAACTACTGAAGGGGTATGGTTGTGACAGAATGAGATTTCCCACTTTTGAAAAGACCCCTCTGGATGCCACAGGCTTGAGAAGGAATTGGAGGGAGTGACAGGCAAGTGGGAACCAGGTTTGGAGGCTATTTTTACTCTAGGGAGCAATGAAGGGATCCCGGCGGAGGATGGGGAGGACGGGGAGGATAGGGCAGTGGGGCTGGACAGATGTCAGGGGGGCAGCAGCCTACCCTCCACACAGTCTAGATCTTCCTTGCCTCAGACCCCACAATGTGTCCCGCTCACACACAGATGTTTCTCAAGGGGGTGCTCTCTGTACCTGGAGAGGGGGTCACTCGATGCTAGGAGAAATCCCTCACAAGACCACTGCCCATTTTCAGTGCACCTGGTCCTGGCCACCCTCCCCTCCCAAGGACCACCTTTAGGGGCCTTTGAACTTGCTGTTTCCTCTGCTTCCAGATACTTGTGCGCCTTGAGTCTTGATTCCACACTCTTGCCTCTGCTCAGTGTCATTTTCTCAGTGAGGCCTTCTCTGACCACCCTATTTTTAAAAGTAGGTTCCAAACCCAAAGTGGGTCTTGAACTCATGACGTCGAGATCAAGAGTCGCTTGCTCCACCAACTGAGCCAGCCAGGCGCGCCTGACCACCCACCCTATTTTGATTTGCAAATTTCCCCAGGGTTTTCTACCCCTTCTCTCCTGTATTTTTCTCTAAAGCACTTTTCACCCTCTGACATTTTCTATGCATTATCTGGCCCCGCCTCGTCCCGTCCCCAGTGTAAGGTCCATGTGAGCAGGAGCAGTGTCAGTTTTGTTCACTTGTATATCAATCGCCAGCATCCAGGACAGTGCCCAGCACATACTAGGCGTTTGGTAAATATTTGTCCAATGTTTGAGTGGAGCGTTGAAGGGGCGGGATGAGGCTCTGCTTCTGGTTGGGCCAGCGGGTGGAAGTGTCATTCACTGGGTCGGGGAGCATGGCGGGGAGGGCGGGTGATGTGGTTAGTTGGGGACAGGATCAGCAAGACAAGCAAATGCGGCTCCCCCCACTCTGCCCCGCGCGCGTTCTACAGCGGGAGGGCTCGGCAGCGGCAGGGGCAGCGTCTGAGGCAGCCAGCCAGAGCCAGCCCGAGCCAGCCAGGCGAGCCGTGTGGCGCTGGGGCTGCGTGTCCTGCCACAGGCGTGGACCACAAATACCACACACGCAGGCTCCTGCTTGCAGGCAAAACCCTAGCTCCGCACGCAAACCTGGTCCATTTGCACCGCCCGCCCGCTCAATCCAATCGCTCCTTCCCCGTTCCTCTCACTCCTCCCTCACCTCCAGGCTCGCCTAGAGTCCGGCTCTTTAAGAGCCCCGCCCCCGACTCCTCTCCCCTTCGCGTGACTGTGCCGGGACCCGAGGTGGGGAGTCTGGCAGCTGGGTGGCTGCGCCCGTCTCCGGGCCCTTCTCACGCAACTCCCGGGCACCGCGCCCCCGGCCAGGTGGGGCGGGGATGGGCCGCGTGACCTCTGCCCCCTGGAGGGGTGTACTAGACGCTTGCACGCTAGCCCGGGGAGGCTTCTGCGCTGGGCGCCCCCTCCTCTGCCCGGCCGGAGGGTCCCCCTCTCCTCGGCCAAGGGGAGCTAGCCGCACAGCCCCACTCGCCGCAGCACAGCCCCACTCGCCGCCCGATTTCTCCGCCCGGCCAATGAGCTAGCAGCCCCGGGAGTCAAGAGGGAACCTCGAGGGCCTGTGGGTGCCAGCTGGAGGTACCCCGGGTTTGTAGCATTCCAAAGTGGCCCTAGAGCTAGTGAGGGCCAGTGAGCGCTCAGCGAGACTGCGCGTTTCCATCCATTCTCGTCTGTCTGTCGGGGAGCTCAGACGTCGGCTAGTCACCCGGGCTCTGGGGGCTCTTGGGGAACGAAGCCAGCCCTTCGGCGCCTCTGGCCTTCCGGCCCCGGTGACCTCGGGGCTGGGGTCGCCGTGCTTCTCACGCGAGCCCGGACTCGGTAACCCGGGGGAAAGAGGTCAACACACGGCAGCCCCGCCCCGCCTGCCAGGCCACTGTCAACTAGTGGCAAGGGGGGGAGGCACTTGCAAGCCCAGTGTTCCAGTGGATGCAAAAATTAGGCTGAGGGGTCCCCGCACCCGGGGATGGAGGGTCCCATACCGGGTCTTCGGGCTTTCTTGAGACTTCTCCTTCAAATCCCCACCTCAGTTGGGGTCTGCGCTGTCCATGGGGACCTTGGAACTGGGGTCTCAGGTGTCCCCAGCCCTCACCCATTTACTTGCTGGCACTTGGATGAGGAGTCCCCATAGTGGGTTCCGACCTGTCCCTCTGAGTTCCCCCAACCTTGTCTTCTTCCCCACTTCCCAACCCCCTTCCCTCCCTTTTCCCACTTTCCTAGAATCACCCCCCCCACACACTCTAGCCCGCCCCTCCCTCTCTCCTAGCTCCAGGGGGCGTGGCCAAGCGCACAAGCTGTTTATAAAGGTGGAAGTGCTTTCACCCTCATCAAGGTTCCTAGGAGCCTTCCCTGATCTTCTTTGGGGTCTCTGGCTTAAGAGACCACTCGTCCCAGCTCACTTCAGTACCTCCTCACAGCCACAGGTGAGTGCTGGGGACTCCTAGCTTGCCCTTTCTCTCCCAACAGAAAGAAAATTTTGATGCTTCCTAGGTTTTCCTAGGTGGCCACTGGTCTGGCACCTCAAAAAAGGGGGCTAAGAGTGTCCTTAGTGACCAGGCACTCTGGCTCCATAGTGGGGAGACTGAGGCCAGGGCAAGGGCAGGAATTACCCAAGGTCCCACAGCTAGTGCCAGAATTCTAGATTTTAGATGGCCCCCCTTCAAGGACTCCAGGATTCAGGCTCCGGTTCCATTCCCACTGACTCTCTGAATGCCCTGGGGCTTCCCCATCAGGGTCACCTGGGAGGCTGAAATAAGGACACGACTGTGGGAAGCTAGGATGATGTGCAGCCCCTTGTCCAAGCTGTGTGAGGAGGGCAGCTTTTCCCTGGGTGGGCAGGATGGATGGAGGGGGCAGGTTGGGTTCTTATCGGTAGTACCTTGCCTTATCTAAAAGCTACCCCTGGCTATCTTGACCCTCCCAAGGCCTGGCTTGTCAGAGCCAAGATGTGCTGGCCAGGACAAGAGATGCTGACCTGAACGGGAGTCCTGGGCACTGTCCAGGGCCCTTCCCTATCCCATTGATTGCCCTCTCTGTCCTGTACTAGGGGGCGATCTGTGTGAGACTGCCAGCTGCAGAGCTGGACTATCAGTCCCTGAAGACTCACCAGTCACATCTTTCTTGGCCTCTTACCGTCTCGCTAAGGCTGGAGGGCCTTGGGGCACCCAGTGGGCAGAAGGGAAACCAAGGCACCCCAAGACCTGTCCCTAGTTCACTCAGGGAATCAGAGCTTGAGGGACCCAGCTCTTCCAGGAGGCCTCCTTAGACAGATGGCTATATACTTACAGTAGGAGCCAGACAATCTCCCCGTCTTGGCAGGTTCTCCTGTGGGGAAACCAGGATTCAGAAGGGGAGGTTCCCCAGGTCAGATCTGGGTTTTCTCTTCTCTGAGATCTAGCTGGGCCCCCTGAATCAGAGATCATATCCCCCGGACCCCCACCCCAAGTGATATAACTGGAGCCCAGAAAGGCAAAATGACAAGTCCAAGGCCATGCCATTGAGCCTGGAACACTGGAGCTCCTCATCTCCAGTCCAGGGCACCTGGCAGGTGCCCCAGTCAGAGGCCAATGTCTTGAGGAGAATAGTCCATGAATTTGCACACCCTTTCTAGAACAAGCCTTGAGAGAAAGTATTGTCTCCACTTCTGTTAAATTTAGATTGATTCTTAATTTCCCTAATTCCAGTCTAGCATTTTCTTGCAGCCCTTATCTCATGGGAGTCTTCCATTTCTTCTCCTTTCTCTGGTGACTGGGAAATAGGGGAGGCCCAGACAGTTCATTCATTGAGAACTGAGCCCAGTGAAAACCCTGGCCTGGATTTCTGTGACCTGGATCCTCAATGTAGCTTGTCTCCGGCTGCTTTTAAACTGTGGGTCAGTTGAACTCAGAGAGCCTCATGAGGCAGAGTTGTATGGCTTAGGCAGTGACCTTCAGGTCCCCTGTCCCTTCCCTACCCTGTCCGAGGGTCTGGCCTGGCAGGATTCCCTAGACCCTGGGATGGAGCAGAAGAAAACTGAGAGTTCTGGGAGAGAATCTGACCACTCTTCAAAGTGAGGTACCTGTGACAGAAGCTGTGAACTTTCCAGGGAACTTGCCCTAAGAGGTCTGAGTCCGGGCTCTGTCACTGAGTGCTGGGTGACTTTAGGCAAGTCAATGGCCCCTCTGGAGGTCAATTTCCCCAAATGTGAAATGAGGCAAAAGGAGCACATGATCCCTAGTTCTGATGACAGTGTTTCCCCAAGTGTGGTGGATAGTACTTAAGGGGATTGGGGGTGACACATGTCGGTTATGTGTTTAATATACATTAGGGGGGGGAAAATCAAACCTGTACGTTGACACAGATATTTTTGTTTGGGATGATGCTAAGTGGGTAGATTTAAAGTTGATTTTAGAAAAGCATAAAATAAATAACAGTACAGGTGCTATATGGGAATCACAGACTGATGTGTGGAAAACCTGTTTTCTTGTCTTTTCTTTATTTTATATTTTATTATTTTATTTTATTTTATTGTAAGGGGGCTCCATGCTGGGCTTGAACTCATGACCCTGAGATCAAGACCTGAGCTGAGATCAAGAGTTGGATGCTTAACCAACTGAGCCACCTAGGTGCACCAAGGAAAACCCTGTTTTAGATTGGTGCAGGATTGTTCTGGAATTGGGCACTTTGGGTTGGGAGTATGGATCCAACACTTCCTGACTGTGTGAACTTGTGCAAGTTACTTAACCTCTCTGAGCCTCTCTGTAGTCTACCTTTTAGGCTCTGGACAGGACTGAATGAATGGCTATGAAATTATTTTATTTTATTTTACTTATTTATTTGACAGAGAGAGCAAGAGAGCACAAGCAGAGGAAACAGTAGAGGGAGAGGGAAAGGGAAAGGCAGGCTCCCCGCCGAGCAGGGAGCCCGATGTGGCGCTCAATCCCAGGACCCTGGGATCATGACCTGAGCCGAAGGCAGACGTTCAACCATCTGAGCCACCCAGGCGCCCTAGCTATGACATTCTTGGTACACGGTGGCAGCTCAACAAACAGCTTCTCCCGTCTCCTCCTCTCCTTCATGTCCAGTTAGCTGTTCTGGATAGGAAAATTTCTCCTTTCTTTGACCAGCATGCTGACACTTTAGGACATTGGTTCCTCATATCCCCCCTTCTAATAGCTTGGTCTTTTCTTCCCACCCCACCTCTCGGCAGCCATCTTGAGAACTCTACGCTGATGATGTTCTCTGCGTCCAGATTCTCCATCCCCATCTCGGCCACAGAGCTTCTCCTGGCCTCCACTGTCTTCTGCCTGGTGCTCTGGGTGGTCAGGGCTTGGCAGCCTTGGGTTCCCAAAGGCCTGAAGAGTCCCCCGGGGCCCTGGGGCTGGCCCCTGCTGGGGAACGTGCTGACCCTGGGGAAGAACCCACATCTGGCGCTGTCCAGGCTGAGCCAGCGTTATGGGGACGTGCTGCAAATCCACATTGGCTCCACACCCGTGCTGGTGCTCAGCGGCCTGGACACCGTCCGGCAAGCCCTGGTGAGGCAGGGTGAGGATTTCAAGGGCCGGCCTGACCTCTACAGCTTCACTCTGATTACTAATGGCCAAAGCATGTCCTTCAGCCCAGACTCTGGACCAGTGTGGGCTGCCCGCAGGCGCCTGGCCCAGAACGCCCTGAAAAGTTTCTCCATTGCCTCAGACCCGGGTTCCTCATCCTCCTGCTACCTGGAAGAGCATGTGAGGAAGGAGGCTGAGGCGCTCCTCAGCAGGTTGCAGGAACAGATGGCAGAGGTTGGACACTTTGACCCCTACAGATATGTAGTGGTGTCAGTGGCCAATGTCATCTGTGCCATGTGCTTTGGCAAGCGCTATGACCATGACGACCAAGAGCTGCTTAGCTTAATCAACCTGAATAATGAGTTCGGGGAGGCGGTTGCCTCTGGGAACCCTGTGGACTTCTTCCCCATCCTCCGATACCTGCCCAACCCTGCCCTGGATTTCTTCAAGGACCTGAATAAGAGGTTTTACAGCTTCATGCAAAAGCTGGTCAAGGAACACTACAAAACATTTGAGAAGGTACTGGCTGGGGAGAGGCAGGTGGGTGGTGGGAAGCAGTAGGGTTGGGGCCAGAAGGTCAGAGGTAACTGGAGAAGTAGGGGATTTGGCAGGATCTCAGGGCCTTCACCCTGGGATTTTGAGGTGAGTGGTTGAGTGGACTCCATCCTTGGCAGGGAAATAGAACTTTTCCCTGATTAGCCTTTCAATCCTTCCATCAGACAGCAATATTTACTGAATACCCAGTCTGTGCAGGACCCAAGGCCAGTGGTTGTGGGGAACAGGAAGAATTAAAAAAGTTGGTCTCCTGGCCTCATGGGAGAAAGAAGTGTAAAGAGCATGTCTAGATGACCCCTCTGTCTCAGGTGTCCCTTGAGTTGGGGCTGCCAGGATTCTGAGGCAGGAGAGAGCCTTAAAGGGGCACGAGAAGCTGGGATGGCAGCCTTGAGGTAGAGGGGTCACCTCTTGAATGAAGGTTTTAGGGACGGTGAGGAACCAGGATGGAGAGGTTGGTCTGGGTTTGGGGTCTTGTTCACCTGTGGGCCTTCCCTACCCAGGGCCACATTCGGGATATCACAGACAGCCTGATCGAGCATTGTCAGGACAAGAGGCTGGATGAGAATGCCAACATTCAGCTGTCTGACGAGAAGATTGTTAATGTTGTCTTGGACCTCTTTGGAGCTGGTATGAGCTACCCCATCGTGCCTTTCCTGTGCCCGACTGCCCTGGCCTGCCAATTGCCAATTGCTAAATCTTTCCCTTTGTTCTCCCCTGGTCAGGATTTGACACCGTCACAACTGCCGTCTCCTGGAGCCTCCTATACCTGGTGACAAGCCCCAATGTACAGAAAAAGATCCAGGAGGAGCTGGGTAGGTGGTGGCTTCCTTTAAAGTGCTCAAGGCAGAGGACCTGGCCAAGTTCTGGGCAGCCCCTTCATCCACATGGTCCTTTTTTATTTTATTTTAAAGATTTTATTTATTTGAGAGAGAGTGAGCGAGAGGAGAGCACAAGCTGGGGGAGGGGTGGGAGAGGGAGGAGCCGACTCCCACTGAGCAGGGGACCTGGTGCAGGGCTGGGCTGGATCCCAAGACCCTGAGATCATAACCTGAGCAGAAGGTAGATGCTTAACCCACTGAGCCACCCAGGCACCCCACATGGTCCTTTATGTTCTGCAGACACAGTGATTGGCAGGGCTCGGCAGCCCCGGCTCTCTGACAGGCTCCAGCTGCCCTACCTGGAGGCATTCATCCTGGAGACCTTCCGACATGCTTCCTTCGTCCCCTTCACCATCCCTCATAGGTGAGACCCCATGGATCAACTGCTGTCTGATAGTGGGCCTTCCTCCAGTCCATGTACCTGATCAGGCCCGGAGGGAGGGACAGGTATGGGAGGCAGGGGGATGTCCTTGTGGTCCTGAGCTTGACTGGGCTTCTTTCTTCCCCAGTACCACCAAAGACACAAGTCTGAGTGGCTTTTACATCCCCAAGGGACGTTGTGTCTTTGTGAACCAGTGGCAGATCAACCATGACCAGTAAGTTGAGAGGAGGCAAGGGCAACTCTGCCCTCTTCCAAGCTCCAGACCCTGCTGTCCCTGGGCCACTTGCCCATCCCCTACTCTTTGGGGCTGGGGTTCAACCCACTTGATGCTTCTGAGCCCCCAGGCTACCACTTCAGCTGCTTCTCTCTGATTACAGGAAGCTATGGGGTGACCCATCTGAGTTCCGACCAGAGCGATTTCTCACTCTTGATGGCACCATCAACAAGGCACTGAGTGAGAAGGTGATTCTCTTTGGAATGGGCAAGCGGAAGTGCATCGGTGAGACCATTGCCCGCCTGGAGGTCTTTCTCTTTCTGGCCATTCTGCTGCAGCAGGTGGAATTCAGTGTGCCCCGGGGCACGAAGGTGGATATGACCCCCATTTATGGGCTGACCATGAAGCATGCCCGTTGTGAGCACGTCCAAGTGCGGGTACGCACTTAGGGGACTGAGAGCCCTGCAGCCTAGCCTCTTGTCTACCTGGCCTATCAGGGAGGTATTCTAAGCTTCAGCCTGAAACCCACAGATATTGGTCTGGCTGGGTTTTGCTGTCTGGGCTGCAGGCAAGCCTGAAGGATCGTGCCTGCCCCCCACCCTGGACTTGCTCCTCTCCATACTGACCACGGACAGTGAACACAGCAGGGGCCACAAAGGAGCAGATGGAGCCTTCTGGAGTTGTGCTTGAGCCAGGAGGCTTGGTTGGGTTAGGAAGTCCTAAGCCCCAGGAAACCTCGAGGGAATGCTCTAGAAGCCCCTAAGCCCAGGGGCTGGCTGATTTTCTGTGAGGGCTGACTGGCTTGAGAAACATTTAGAGCAGGCCACACCAGGGCCTGTCCAATTTCTTTGACACTTAGGAGCTGTCATGAGTGAAGGGAAGAGGCAGCTTAGGATACTACTGAGCAATCTGACCACATGGTTCCGGGACACTGTGATGCCTTTTTCTGCTGTCCCCACAGGCAGGAACAGGGCTGCCTCCTGGCCTTGGAAGGCCCCTGTTCCTGTCCAAGAGGGGCTGCGGACTTGCGCATAAGAGGAGTAGAGAGCAGAGGGAATGTCCAGATTCAGGCACCAGAGACCAGGTCTCTATGCCCTATATAAAAATGCCTTTTAAAAAAGTTTGTACACAAGAAGCTTTTTTTCAACCTGCACTGTACTGGCATGTCTGCATTTATCATATATAAAAGCTTAAGAACAATTTATTGAGTGCAATAGAGAAAATTCTAACCCAAATATCCAGAAATGTGTAAGAAACCTTTACCTAAGCTAAATAAAGATATTATCCAGAAGTCCTATTGTGGAAATTTTTTGACTTTTTTAAAAAAGATTTATTTATTTATTTATTTATTTATTTATTTATTTATTTATTTATAGCACAAGCAGGGGGAGGAGTAGAGTGAGAGGGAGAAGCAGGCTCCCCACTTAGCAGGGAGCCTGACATGGGGCTCGATTCCAGGACCCTGAGCTGAGGGCAGCTGCTTAACTGAATGAGCCACCCAGGTGCCCCAGCTTTCTGGCTCTTGAATGAATCCATCACGCCTCACCTGCCCAGTCTGAGCCCATTCTCATGTTGGGTTCAACTACGGGAGGAAGGAGAGGAAGAGGAAGCAGTGAAGAGGTGAAGGCATGGCTCTCAGAAGCTCACCATCCAGTTGGGGCACAAGACTACCACTTCACTGCCTTCCCCTAATTGATCACACATTGATGAAGTGCATTCTCTAGACCAGGCACTGGGGACTATAAAGCAAATAAAACGTGGTCTCTGCCTTCAAAAGCCTCCCAAATTGGTTGGAGGAACCAACTCATAAACACATCATCCAATTCCTTGTGATGAGAGCTCTACCAGACAGATGCATACAGGAAGGCGAGGCCCAGAGCTGGAGCTGGAGGAGTGGGTGCAAGGGGATGCTGCAGATCTTGGGGATAGCTATGCAGATGCCTCCTCAAAAATGAGAGGCAGGGGGCACCTGGGTGGCTCAGTCTGTTAAGCCTCTGACTCTTGATTTCGGCTCAAGTCTTTTTTTTTTTTTTTAAGATTTTATTTGTTTATTTGGGAGAGAGAGAATGAGAGAGAGAACATGAGAGGGGGGAGGGTCAGAGGGAGAAGCAGACTCCCTGCCGAGCAGGGAGCCCGATGCGGGACTCGATCCCAGGACTCCAGGATCATAACCTGAGCGGAAGGCAGTCGACCAACCAACTGAGCCACCCAGGCGCCCTCGGCTCAAGTCTTGATCTCAGGGTCGTGAGATAGAGCCCTGCCTCTGTGCTCAGCGGGGCATCTGCTTGAGATTCTCCCTCCCTCTCCTTCCGCCCCTCCCCTCCACCCACATGTTCTCTTTCTCCGTCTAAAATAAATAAATATATCTTTAAAAAAAGAGAAATGAACAATACTAAACTGCAATGTCTAGGAATACACACTTGGTGACGAATCTTACAGTAAGAATAAGGAAATGATTACTATCAGGATATGGACAGTGGTTTGGCCTGGTGTGGCCTGCTCTAAATGTTTCTCAAGCCAGTCAGCCCTCACAGAAAATCACATCCTCTGGTGGGGAGGGAGTGTGTTATAATTGAAATCGGACACGTAGAGGGCTTCCAGGATGACCGATAAAGTTCCATTTCTTAACTGGGTGTGTTTCAAAGATACTTGCTTTATAAAAATAAGAAAAAACACAATTAACTTGAACTGCTCTTTGCTTTTTAGAAATGTAATTAATGGGGCGCCTGGGTGGCTCAGTTGGTTAAGCGACTGCCTTCGGCTCAGGTCATGATCCTGGAGTCCCAGGATCGAGTCCCGCATCGGGCTCCCTGCTCAGCAGGGAGTCTGCTTCTCCCCTTGACCTTCCTCCTTCTCATGCTCTCTCCCTACCATTCTCTCTCTCTCTCAATAAATAAATAAAAATCTTTAAAAAAAAAAAGAAATGTAATTAATATATATGGTCAATGCCCTTCAACCAAAGACCACCAAGAACACACCTGTAGTGAAGCAAGCTGGGTTTATTAGTCATTGCTGTGAGGGAGAACGCACACCATAGGAAACTGTGGGGTGTCTCAATAAGAGGAATGTTAGAACTTCTTACACAATTTGGGCTTTGGGTGAGTAATTTAGGGGGGGTTAGCTCTCGATTGGATGCTGTTAGAAAGTGGAGACAATTCTATGATTGGGTATTTTATGGGTAGCACTGTGACCTAACTTCTACCTATGCTTAGACAAAATTATGAAGTGGCCTTGTTTTTTTTTCCATTTTTAAAAATTTTGGTAAAATACATATAAATGAAATGTACCATCTTAACCATGTTTAAGTGTACAGTTCGGTGATATTAAATACATTTATAATGCTATGCAATCATCCCCACCATCCATCCCCACAACACTTGTCATCTTGTAACTCTAAACCTCTACCCATTAAACAAAACTCCCTATTTTCTCCTTCCTGCGGCCCTTCTACTTCTGTCTCTACAAAAAGTGACCTTATTTGTTTCATTTTATCATGTTCTCAGAATAACCTTGTATGATGTTGGTGTTCTGTAAGAAAAGAGCCAGAGAAGAGGGGAACAAAGGAGACTGTGAGCATTAGACCAACCTGCGATAATAGTGAGGTCCAGCTGTGATCAGTATATTATTTCCAGCTATTGGGGGCTGTTCTTTCTCGGTCCTCCTTTTGGGTCAAGTGCAGACAAAGTTAGGTCTTAGGACATTCATTCCATTATTATATCCAGATTTTCATCATTGCCAAGGTTTTGCAGATTAAAATAAATTTGCTGATTAAGAAGAACATCCACTGAATGTCATCTTTTTTTTTTTTTTAAAGATTTTATTTATTTATTTGAGAGAGAGAGAATGAGAGACAGAGAGCATGAGAGGGAGGAGAGTCAGAGGGAGAAGCAGACTCCCCGCCGAGCAGGGAGCCCGATGTGGGACGCGATCCTGGGACTCCAGGATCATGACCTGAGCCGAAGGCAGTCGCTTAACCAACTGAGCCACCCAGGCGCCCTCCACTGAATGTCATCTATAATTGACCCAGGATTCATCTTTTCTTCTTCTGTTGTAGGATGAGTTATTGGACCATCTGATGTGACGATGGCTGTCCTACCGATGGTGCCCTAGTGGTTCTTAGGATTCCAGATAGGCTATATAGGCCAATTGTAATATAGGCAATTATCAGAATCAAAATGACTATTAGTCTTTTGATAGGTCTGGAAGCCAAGGTCCTAGATTATGAAATCCAGGCAATCAAAACGTGTCCCAAAATCAAGTTGGCCTATTTTAGAGAGTCATTTTCTTTTTTGCCTTACAGTATTTCCACAGATGCAGCAGGGAGTGTTTGCTATAACCCAAATTTCCCCTTGACTGATTTACAAGGGAATCATGGCTATACAATTATCTCTGACAACTCTAGCTAATGAATTTAGACCAGTTTGTTTAGAACAGAAGTGTGGTGATATAGAACTTATGATAGGTCAGCGACAAGCTTTGAACTTTTTCTACTTGTACTAGTCCTATTGTTGTTGCTGGTGGAGTGCACATGAAGAGGGAATCAGTTATCCCTTCTGGAATGTCTCCTGAATAATCTATGCTTGCCTCATTTTGGGGGCTTCTGAGTGTCTTTTAAGGGAAGCATGTATACTTTAGTGTCTGTAAAAATACAGGCACATGAAAAGATGCTCGACCTCACTCATCATCAGGGAAATGCAAATCAAAACCACGGTATATCACCTCACACCTGTCAGAATGGCTATTACAAAAAGACAAGAAATAACAAGTGTTGGCAAGGATGCAGAAAAAAAGAAACCCTCATGCACTGTTGGTGGGAATGTAACTTGGTACAACTACTATGGAAAACAGTATGAAGTTTCCTCAAGAAATTGAAAATAGAAATTACCATAGGATCTAGTAATCCCACTCCCAGGTATTTATTTGAAGAAAACAAAAACACTAACTCAAATATACATTCCCATATTTGTTGCAGCATTACTTAACAATTGCCAAGATATGGGGGTACTTGGGTGGCTCAGTCAGTTAGGCATCCGCCTTTGGATTCTGTCGTGATCTCAGGGTCCTGAGATGGAGCCTTGCATCGGGCTCCCTGCTCGGCAGGAAGTCTGCTTCTCCCTCTCCCTCTGCCCCTCCCCTCTGCTCATGCTCACACACACACTGTCTCTCAAATGAATAGATAAAACCTTAAAAAAGAATAGCCAAAGATATGGAAGCAACCTGAGTGTCCATTGATAGATGAATGGTTAAAGATGTGTGGAACACTACTTATCCATAAAATAAATGAAACCTTGCCACTTGTGATGACATGGATGGACCTTGAGGGCATTATGCTAAGTGAAATAAGTCAGATAGTGAAAGAGGAGTACTGCATGATTTCACTTACAAGCGGGATCTAAAAATCAAAGCAAACAAATGAAACAAAATTCAGACTCAGAGAAAACAGAGCTGTGGTTGTGAGACAGGAAGGGGATTAGGGGTGTGAAATGGGGAAGAGGATCAAGAGGTACATACTTCCAGTTATAAAATAAATAAGTCATGGGGATGTAAAGTGCAGCAGAGGGAATATAGTCAATAACATTGTATTGACTTTGTATGGTGGCAGAAGATAACTAGACCAGTTTGTAATGTATACAAATGTTGAATCTCTGTGTTATAAACATGAAACTAATAGAATATTGTATGTCAATTATACTTAAAAAAACAAAACAAACAAACAAACAAAAGAAATACTATGTATTTCTGTGGAAATGTAAAATGATGTTGCTACCTTGGAAAATAGTTCCTTAAAAAGTTAAACCCAGGGTCACCATATAACCCAGTAATTCCACTGTTAGGTATATACCCAAGAGAACTGAAACATATATCCACACAAAAATGTGTACATGGGTGTTCATAACACTGTTATTCATAATAACCTAAAAAAGAAATAATTCAAATATTAATCACCTGATGAATGGATAAATAAAATGTGGTATAACCATACAACAGAATACTCTTTCTCTCTCTCTCTCATGTAAATAAATAAAATCTTAAAAAAAAGCTAGTTTCAAAAAATAAATAAATAAAAAATTTTAAAAAGTAAAAGCTAGTTTCATTAATCTTTTCTATTATTTTTCTGGTCTTTGTTTTGTTTATTTCTGGTCTGATCTTTGTCTTTTAATTCTGCTAACTTTGGCCTCAGTTTCTTCTTTTTCTAGTTCCTTGGGGTATAAAATTAAGTAGTTTATTTGAAATCTTTCTTTTTTCTTAATGTAAGCATTTATTGCTGCGAACTTCCCTCTTTGAACTGCTTTTGCAACATCACATAGGTTTTGGTGTACTGTGGTCCATTTTCATTTGTTTCAGGGTATTTTTTGATTTCCCTTTGGATGTCTTCTTTGATCCATGGGTTGTTCAGGAGTGTGTTGTTTAATTTCTACATATTTGTTCATTTTTCCCTCTTTCCTCCTTTCAATTATTTCTAGTTTTATACCAATGTGGCTGGAAAAGATACTTGGTATTATTTCAATATCCGTAAATTTGCCATGATTTGTTTGGTGACCTATCATATGATCTATCCTGGAGAATGTTTCTTGTGCACTTGAATAAAATATGTATTCTGCTACTACTGGATGGAATCTTCTATATATGTGTGGTAGGTCTATTTGGTATAAAGTATGGTTCAAGTCCAGTGTTTCCTTGTTGATTTTCTCTCTGGATGGTCTATCCATTGTTGAAAGTGGGATATTGAAATCATCTACTATTATTACATTGCTGTCTACTTTTCCCTTCAGATCTGTTAGTATTTACTTAATATATATTAGGTGCTCTGATGTTGGGTACAATATATATATATTTCTGATTATTATATCTTATTGATGAATTGACCCCTTTGACATTATATAATGACCTCTTTGTCTCTCTTTTTTTTAAAGATTTTATTTATTTATTTGACAGAGATAGAGAGAGAGCACAAGTAGGCAGAGTGGCAGGCAGAGGGAGAGGGAGAAGCAGGCTCTCCCCTGAGCAGAAAGCTGGTTGTGGGGCTTGATCCCAGGACCCCAGGATCATGACCTGAGCCGAAGGCAGCCACTTAACTGACTGAGCCACCCAGGGGCCCATCTTTGTCTCTTGTTAGCATTTTTGGCTTGAAGCCTTGTTTTGTCAAAATACTTATGCTGTCTTTTGGTTTCTACTTGCGAGGAATATCTTTTTCCATCCCTTCACTTTGAGTCTTTGTGTGTCCTGAAAACTGAAGTGAGTCTCTTGTAGGCACTGTATAGTTAGGTCTTGTTTTTTTATTTTTTTATTTTTATTTTTTTTAAGTTTTTTTATTTATTTGACAGAGAGAGAGAGACAGTGAGAAAGGGAACACAAGCAGGGGGAGTGGGAGAGGGAGGAGCAGGCTCCCTGCCCAGTGGTGCGTCTGCTTCTCCCTGTATACCTCTATACCTCGCCCTCTGTTCCTCTCTTTCTCTGTCTCTCTCTCAAATAAATAAATAAAATCTTTAAAAAAAAATCTAGGGCGCCTGGGTGGCTCAATCGTTAAGCATCTGCCTTCAGCTCAGGTCATGGTCCCGGGGTCCTGGGATCGAGCCCCGCATCCGGCTCCTTGCTCAGCGGGAAGCCTGCTTCTCCCTCTCCCACTCCCCCTGCTTGTGTTCCCTCTCTCGCTGTGTCTCTCTCTGTCAAATAAATACATAAAATCTTAAAAAAAAAATCTAACTTCTGGGCGCCTGGGTGGCTCAGTCGGTTAAGCGACTGCCTTCGGCTCAGGTCATGACCCTGGAGTCCCGGGATCGAGTCCCACATCGGGCTCCCTGCTCAGCAGGGAGTCTGCTTCTCCCTCTGACCCTCTTCCCTCTCGTGCTCTCTATCTCTCATTCTCTCTCAAATAAATAAATAAAATCTTTAAAAAAAAAAAATCTAACTTCTGTTTCCCAGCTGCCTTTTCCTATACCCTAAGTTTCTTTTATCTTTATCTTATTTTTTATTTTTCCTACATTGTTTTAAATAAATCAACAAGGTTTCTTTACTTTAGGAAGGACTAAGATTCTTAGTGATTATCATGCTTTTATTATGTTAGTTTTATTTTTTTTAAAGATTTATTTATTTATTTGAGAGAGCAAGAATGAGAGAGAGTACATGAGAGGGTGTTGGGTCAGAGGGAGAAGCAGGCTTCCTGCTGAGCAGGGAGCCCGATGTGGGACTCGATCCCGGAATTCCGGAATCATGACCTGAGCCGAAGGCAGTCGTTTAACCAACTGAGCCACCCAGGCGCTCTTATGTTATTGTTTTAAATATTGCTATTATTATTCTGATTAATGAGGTGGCCAAAATAACATATTCCTTGTTCTTGAGGCCAGTTTGTTCTAACAACTTTTTTTTTTTAAAGAATTTATTTATTTATTTGAGAGAGAGAGAGAATGAGAGATAGAAAGCACGAGAGGGAAGAGGGTCAGAGGGAGAAGCAGACTCCCTGCTGAGCAGGAAGCCTGATGTGGGACTCGATCCTGAGGCTCCAGGATCATGACCTGAGCCGAAGGCAGTTGCTTAACCAACTGAGCCACCCAGGCGCCCTGTTCTAACAACTTTTTTTTTTTTTTTAAAGATTTTATTTATTTGACAGAGAGAGATAGCGAGAGCAGGAACACAAGCAGGGGGAGGGGGAGAGGGAGAAGCAGGCTTCCCGTGGAGCAGGGAGCCCAATGTGGGACTCGATCCCAGGAACCTGGGATCATGACCTGAGCCGAAGGCAGACGCTTAACGACTGAGCCACCCAGGCGCCCTTCTAACAACTTTTTTAACACTGCCTTTCCAAATCCAAAATAATGAAGTATTAAGTCTTTGAGATAGTGGTGGATGGTTATACAACCTTGCAAATGCACTTAATGTCATTTAATTGAACCCTTAAAAATGGTTAAAATAGTAAATTTTATGTTATGTGTATTTTACCACAATTTTTATTTATTTTTTGTAAGATTTTATTTATTTAGGGGCGCCTGGGTGGCTCAGTCGTTAAGTGTCTGCCTTCAGCTCAGATCATGATCCCAGGGTCCTGGGATCGAGCCCCACATTGGGCTCCCTGCTCGGCGGGAAGCCTGCTTCTCCCTCTCCCACTCCCCCTGCTTGTGTTCCCTTTCTCGCTGTGTCTCTGTCAAATAAACAAGTAAAATCTTAAAAAAAAAAAAAAAAAAGAAAAGAAAAATCTTTATACAAAATTAAAAATAAGAACTTGGGGGTCGCCTGGGTGGCTCAGTTGGCTAAGCGTCTGCCTCTGGCTTAGGTCTGATCCCAGGGTCCTGGGATTGAGCTCCACATAGGGCTCTCTGCTCAGCAGGGAGCCTTCTTTTCCCTTTCTCTCTGTCTGATGCTCTGCCTGCTTGTGCTCTCTCTCTCTGTTAAATAAATAAATAAAATCTTTAAAAAATACACTACTTGCTTTTATTTTTTTTCTTAATATTTTTATTTATTTATTTATTTGACAGAGAGAGACATCAAGAGAGGGAATACAAGCAGGGGGAGTTGGAGAGGGAGAAGCAACCTCCTCACTGAGCAGGGAGCCCGATGCAGGGACTCGATCCCAGGACCCTGGGATCATGACCTGAGTCGAAGGCAGATGCTTAACAACTGAGCCACCTAGGCACCCCCTACTTGGCTTTTAAAAATACCCTTTGGAATAAATTCTCATGGCTAGCTCTTGGGAAGACAAGAGTTATGGTTTAGAAGTGCTTTTTAAACTCTTCTCAAGGTTCTAATTGGTATTTTTACATTAGAGTCACAAGATGCTTGAACTCTAGAGTCCTAGAAGCTACTGTGCAACTGCTATTTTGAAAATTGATTCATCAAATGATATTGCAGAGAAAGAAAGTGGATTAATTATTTGAACAACTGATGATCAACTGGACACAGAGAAGGAATAAACACAGCTGTGAAGATCTGGGGACATGAATCCAAATTTAGTGGTCTCTTCTTAGATTTAAAAAAAGGATCAAAAGGGAGATTTTAAAAAGGACAAACAGGGTGCTGCTTCTGATAATAAGTATCGAGGGCATAATATTAGGGCTTATGTTCATTGAAATCATATCAATGTCAATGATAGTGCTGAGAAATATTGTTCTTTTAAATCATAAGACCTGGGAAACTTTGCAGATGCTTAACCAACTGAGCCACCCAGGTGCCCCGGTATCAAAATGTTAATGAGGGAAGTTGAACCCTTACCTCACACCACTTACAAAAATTAACTCAAAATGGATCAAAGAGCTATATATGAGTTAAAATCATAAAACTCCTAGAAGAAAAACACAGATGCACATCTTTGACAGTAGTTTCTTAGATTTGACATCAAGAGGCACCTGGGTGGCTCAGTCGGGTGGACATCTGACTCTTTTTTTTTTTTTAAAGATGTTATTTATTTATTTGAGAGAGAGAGACTGAGAGACAGAGAGCACGAGAGGGAAGAGGGTCAGAGGGAGAAGTGATGCGGGATTCGATTCCGGGACTCCAGGATCATGACCTGAGCCGAAGGCAGTCGCTTAACCAACTGAGCCACCCAGGCGCCCTGGACATCTGACTCTTGATGTTGGTAGGCTTGGGTCATGATCTCAGGGTCATAGGATTGAGCCCTGCGATAGGCTCTGCACTCAGGAGGGTCTGCTTCTCTCTCTCTCTCCCTCTGCCCCTCCCCCCTGATTTTGCTCTTCCTCAAATAAATAAATAAATCCTAAAAAATAAAAAAAGATATGACATCAAAAGCACAACAATAGAAAAAATAAATTGGACTTCATCAAAATAAAAAAAACTTAGTTTTTTTTTTTAAAGATTTTATTTATTTATTTGACAGAGAGACAGCAAGAGCAGGAACACAAGCAGGGGGAGTGGGAGAGAGAGAAGCAGGCTTCCCGCCGAGCAGGGAGCCCGATGCGGAGCTTGATCCCAGGACCCTGGGATCATGACCCGAGCCGAAGGCAGATGCCCAATGACTGAGCCACACACGTGACCCCAAAAACTTAGTTTTTTATTTATTTTTATTTTTTATTTTATTTTTTTAAAAGATTTTATTTAGGGCGGGTCGCAGCAGCTCGGGCGGCGGAAGGAGCGGTGGCGGCCAGGCAGCCCAGCTTGGCGAAGGGTCTCGGCGCGCCGCGGCCCGCAAGCACCCGGCCCGCGCCGCCCCGCCGCCACGATGCCCAAAAGGAAGGTCAGCTCCGCCGAGGGGGCGGCGAAGGAGGAGCCCAAGAGGAGGTCGGCGAGGCTGTCCGCTAAACCTGCTCCTGCAAAAGTGGAAACGAAGCCAAAAAAGGCGGCAGGAAAGGATAAATCTTCAGACAAGAAAGTGCAAACAAAGGGGAAAAGGGGAGCAAAGGGAAAACGTGCTGAAGTGGCTAACCAAGAAACGAAAGAAGACTTACCTGCGGAAAACGGAGAAACTAAAAATGAGGAGAGTCCAGCCTCCGATGAAGCAGGAGAGAAAGAAGCCAAGTCTGATTAATACCATAAACCACGTCTTATCAGTAGTGGTCCCTGTCGCCCTTCTTGTACAATCCAGAGGAATGTTTTTATCAACTATTTTGTAAATGCAAGTTTTTTAGTAGCTCTAGAAACATTTTTAAGAAGGAGGGAATCCCACTTCATCCCATTTTTTAAGTGTAAGTGCTTTTTTTCAAGAGGTGAAATCATTTGCTGGTTGTTTATTTTTCGGTACAACCAGGAAATAGTGGGATATTGAATGTGGGAGGCTTTGATTGTCTTGGGTGTCAGCTCAACATTCCATAGCTGGGGTAGTTTTTATATCCTATAATACCAAGCATACTAAATGGCAATTTGGAGTCGGTCGTGCATTTACTATGTCTTGAATATTTTAAATTACTTCTATTCCCATGTTGTTTTTGGTAGAATTGTTTCCTAAAGAAAACCACTCCTAGATCTTGTCTCTCCCGGTCCGAATTCTTGTGCACTCTGTAACATCTTGGTCGTGGTAGTCCAGGTTTCCTAGTAACTCTGTTAATGTGCTGTGCAAGATTGAGAACTTGAGTATGTAGTATATATGATATCAAATTGTGAATTAATGGGACTTAACAATGTAACAGTGTATCAGCATTTGAAGATCTTGGTACTTGATATACTGTTAAGGAAAATTTGCCTCCAAATTTTAAGCTGGAAGGTCACTGGAATAACTTTTAGAAAAGAATCACAACTACATGGTTTTTTTAGATTTTCAGTACGTATGTTAAGAATTGTGTACAAATTGAAACGTCTGTACTGATCCTCAAAACCTATAAAAAATTAAGAATTTTGTGAAGCAAAAAAAAAAAGATTTTATTTATTTGAGAGAGCGAGAATGAGAGAGAGAGAGAGCACATGAGAGGGGGGAGGGTCAGAGGGAGAAACAGACTCCCCGCTGAGCAGCAGGGAGCCCAATGCGGGACTCCATCCTGGGACTCCAGGATCATGACCTGAGCCGAAGGCAGTCGCTTAACCAACTGAGCCACCCAGGTGCCCAAAACTTAGTTTTTTAAAGGACACTATTGAGAGAGTGAAAAGACAATACACAAAAGGGAAAAAATATTTGCAAATTACATATCTGATAAGAGACTAATATCCAGGGGCGCCTGGGTGGCTCAGTCGTTAAACGTCTGCCTTCGGCTCAGGTCATGATCCCGGGGTCCTGGGATCGAGCCCCGCATCGAGCTCCTTGCTCAGCGGGAGGCCTGCTTCTCCTTCTCCCACTCCCCCTGCTTGTGTTCCCTTTCTCGCTGTCTCTCTCTGTCAAATAAATAAAAATCTTAAAAAAAAAAGAGAGACTAATATCCAGAATATATAATGAAATTTTCAACCCAGTATCAAAAAGACAAACAACCCAATTAATACATTAACAGAAGACTTGAAGAGATGTTTCTCCAGTGAAGATATACAAATGGTCAAGAACACAAAAAGAGGGCGCCTGGGTGGCTCAGTCATTAAGCGTCTGCCTTCCGCTCAGGTCAGGATCCCAGGTTCTGGGACTGAACCCCGCATCAGGCTCCCTATCCTCCCTCTCCCACCCCCCCTGCTTGTGTTCCCTTTCTTGCTGTGTCTCTGTCAAATAAATAAATAAAACCTTAAAAAAAAAAACACAGAAAGATGCTCAATATCATTAAGCACTCAGAAAATGCAGATCAAAATCACAATCAGATCACTTCATAGTCAATAGAATAGCTATAGTAATCATCATCATAAAGAGGAAAATAAAAAGTGTTGGGAGGGTGTGAAAAAATTAGAACCCTTATATATTGCTGATGGGAATATAAAAAAGCAGCGCTGAGGAAAACAGTTTGTTGGCTCCTCAGTAAATTAAACACAGAATTACCATATGACCCAGCACTTGCACTCCTAGATATATACCCAAAAGAACTGAAGACAGGTGTTCAAAAACTTGTACACAAATGTTCATAGCAGCAATATCCACAATAGCGAAGAGATGGAAATAGCCCAAATATCCATCATCTGATTGTTAAATAGAATGTGGTGTGTCCACACAATGGAATATTATTCAGCCATAAAAGGAATGAAGTGCTGGTACGTATTACAACACGGATGAATCTTTAGAATACATTTAGAATACGTAATGAAAACATTATTCTAAGTGAAAGAAGCCAGACACAAAGGCCATGTGTTGTAATAATCCCATTTATATGAAACATCCAGAGTCAGCAAATCCATAGAGACAAAAAGCAGATTAGTGATTGACAGGGGTGGCAGGGAGGGAGGAATGGGGAGTGACTGCTTGATGGATATGGGGTTTCCTTTGAGATGATGAAATGTTCTGGAATTAATGGTGATGGTTGCACAACATTGTAAATATACTAAATGTCACTAGTGGTAAATTTTATGTTACATGTATTTTACCTCAATAAAAATTTTTTTAGGGGCGCCTGGGTGGCTAAGTAGGTTGTGTCCGCCTTGGGGTCAGGTCATAATCCCAGGGGCCTGGGATTGATCCCTGTGTAGGGCTCCCTGCTCAGTGGGGAGTCTGGTTCTCTCTCTTCCTCTGCCCCGCCCCCTGCCCCCGCTCATGCTCTGTCTCTTGTTTTCTCTCTCAGATAAATACATAAAATCTAAAAAAAAAATTTTTTTTTTAATGTACAGAAAAAAAAAAACCTCATAAGGAGTGGGACCCTTGTAGAATGTTGAAGTTGCTCACTTTTGGCCTAAGAACCAATCAGAATCTTTCCCCCATGTCTGTTAGGGCCATTTAGAATCTCTCCATTTCTGTTAGAGCCAATCAAAATCTCCTGCATTGGGCGCCTGGGTGGCTCAGTGGGTTGGGCGACTGTCTTCGGCTCAGGTCATGATCCTGGAGTCCCGGGATTGAGTCCCGCATCGGGCTCCCTGCTCGGCAGGGAGTCTGCTTCTCCCTCTGACCCTCTTCCCTCTCGTGCTTTCTATCTCTCATTCTCTCTCTCTCTCAAATAAATAAATAAAAATCTTTAAAAAAAAAAAATCTCCTGCATTTACTCAGTGTAAAATCTATCAGACCTGCTCAAGCATTGCTGGGAGACTTTCTGAATGAACACAGGGCTCCCTTGGCTGGCAAGTTCAATTCATTCAGTTTTGTCTTTCTGTTGGTCTTGGTATCTTATCAATAGTGCAAATCTCAGCTCCTCCATTTACTGTATGACCCTCAGCAAATGACTTCAACTCCTTGAGTCCACATTTTCTCAACTATGAAATGGGGTAATACTTCCTACCTGTTCTATCGTGTACATGTTGGATATGGTATGATAAAGTTGGTGAAGCTACAGGAGGAAACAGGAATGAGGCTTGGAAGGAAGAAATTTGTATCCATGGGTCTTTGCACAGCACGCAGGTCCACAAGAGAAGGGCCTTGTTACTTGCTTTGGTCAATAGAATGAATTGTAAGTGATGGCGTGCTGGTTCTGAGCACACCGCTGTCCTTTCTTGGGCTCCTGACACCATCAGGTGCAAACCCAGGCTAGCTTTCTAGAGAATACAAGACTGTGTGGAACAGAGAGCAGTCAAGGCCACCTTAAACCAGACAGACCCTGGCCAGCCTTCCTTGAGGAAGTCCAGCAAAGACAAGCCAAGCCTAGCCCAAACAGCAGAACTATCCGACTAATCCACAAACTAGTTAGCTGAATAAATGGTTGTTATTTTATTTATTTTACTTTTATGTATTTTTTATTTTAAAGATTTTGTAAAATTTTTTATTTGAGAGAGACAGAGATAGCGACAGATAGCAATAGAGAGAGCATGAGAGGGGAGGAGAGGGAGAAGCAGGCTCCATCCCAGGACCCTGGGATCAGGACCTGAGCCGAAAGCAGATCCTTAACTAACTGAGCCACCCTGGCGCCCCAAATGGTTGTTATTTTATTTATTTTTTTATTTTTTTAAAGATTTTATTTATTTATGTGACAGAGAGAGACACAGTGAGAGAGGGAACACAAGCAGGGGGAGTGGGAGAGGGAGAAGCAGGCTTCCCACCGAGCAGGTTGCCCAATGTGGGGCTCGATCCCAGGACCCTGGGATCAGGACCTGAGCTGAAGGCAGACGCTTAACGACTGAGCCACCCAGGTGCCCCATCCATCCCAGTTTTTAACATGAGGGATGAGCACAAGGTTGGCATTCCATACATCCTTGTTGATTTCTTCCCTCATAATTTCTCTGTTGGTTGGGTGACTTGGAGCCTCTTATTTTGCTTGTCTGGGTTTACTTTTCTCCTGTTTAAACCTCTGTCTGCTTTTCCACAGGATTGGGTCATAAATAAATAAAGATGTAAATTGCCCTGTTGGGGCTTTTGCTCCTGAGCATTTCTTTCTTTTTTTTTAGAGAGGGGAGAAGGGGCAGAAGGAGACAGAGAATCTTAAGCAGGCTCCATGGCCAGTGCGCAGGCCTGACAGGGGGCCCAATCTCATGACCCTGAGAGGAAGTCACGAGTCAGATGCTCAACCAACTGGTGCCCCAATTCCTGAGTGATGTAAGAGAGATGTTAGGGTTCAAGCCAATCCCAAGAAAGAATTTGTGAGACATCTTTGGTGAAAAAGGGTGTTTTTAATCAAAGCATGGGACCGGACCCGTGGGCAGAAACCTGCACTGGAATTGTGAGGAATGGCCCGTTATATACTTTCAAGTTGGAAGGGGGTTAGGGATAGCTTAAGCCTCCCAGGTATTTTGGAAACAAGGTTTCCAGGATCCCAGGGGGCTAGCTATTGTTAGGTCATTTATTACTATTTAGTAAAAACTTAGTCATGAGACCCTTCAGATGTATATCGGTGGGTCATATGCTTGGAGGATGACTGCCAAAATGTATCTTGGGGGGTAGAGGTAAAGCAAATTTCCAAAGGAATTTTTATGTTAAAGTAGACCTACAGGATCCTGAAGATTGAGCCTAAGATTGCCTTTTGCCCTTAGCAAAGTATTAACATCGAGACAGCTGAGTTCCTAGAAGAATGTCCCTCTGCCTGTTTCAAGGACTTGTCAATGGAAGTAGGAAGGAAAATTAATAATTTTTCTTCTGCCTTTGTTTCCCACATCACTGAGCATTTTTTGGTGGGTCTCCAAAAGAAGACTCAATCTATTTAAGAAAAATGCTGACTTGTGAAACACGCCATGGAATTCTTGGGTTTGTCACCAAATTTGTTTAAAGGCTTTTACCCTGCATGTGAAACTATTCATTGATTTCCCACTTGGCGCTTCTCTTGAAGGGGAAATGTCAGAGATCTCAGGATGTGGTACCCTGGTGCGTGGTAGTGGAGAGCAAGGCATCATGGAGGTATACAACCTGCAGTCATCACCCATTTGGGCTCTGGGGAACACCCAGAAGTGTCCTGAACTCCTAATCATTCTGCACAGCGAGTCTGACCCTTGAGGTATGCTGGGGAAGGATAGCTGGCTTCTAGGTCCCCAGGAGCAGGAGGAACCTGGAAGGGAGCCCACCCTCTGGGCCATCTGCCAGGATGACTTAGGAGGTTTTTTCCATGGAACCCCCTTCCTGCTGACCTCTGGACTTCTGCTTGGTCCCGCTCTGTACCTGTATGGTGAGATCTTCTCTCCTGAGTACTTTAATAGCTGGCTTGCAGGGTCCACGGAGGAAAATCCGCAAACCTGTGCACCCTTGCAACCCCTAAGGCTTGCCTGGGAACCTGTGAAGCAGGGATTCCCCAAAGTGTTTAAACCGCGCCCCCCCCCCCCCACCAGAGTAGGAAGTGGCAACTCAGCACGCCGTCTGAAAAAGCCAATTGTTGCTGAGCCGGTTCATCTCTGAGTTTGCAGGAGGGCAAGGGGAGGGAGAACAGGAGGCTGGGTGGCTGGAGCTGGGAGCCTCCTCCTACCTGAGGCCTCAGCCGGGACACTTGTCTGTTCTCTTCCTGGACATCTTTTCCAATAGGAAACACACCCTCCCCTAGTGCCCAGCACAGCTCTACCTGCCCCTGGTTCTTTATGCTCAATATCTAGCCCTGCCTTATTTAAAAAAATTAAGACCGGGGCGCCTGGGTGGCTCAGTCGTTAAGCATCTGCCTTTGGCCCAGGTCATGATCCCGGGGTCCTGGGATCGAGTCCCGATCGGGCTCCCTGCTCAGCGGGAAGCCTGCCTCTCCCTCTCCCACTCCCCCTGCTTGTGTTCCCTCTCTCGCTGTGTCTCTGTCAAATAAATAAATAAAATCTTTAAAAAAAATTAAGACCATTCTCTCTCGTTTAGACATCGGGAAAGGAGCTTGACAGAGAAGGCCAAGGAGAAGGTAAGGATCACAGGGTGTGGTGGGAGAGGTGTAGACGTGATGTAGTTTTGGAATATAGGTGAGGTTCGGTGGGGTGAGGTCCGGAGGCGACGACCAAGAAAGAATTCTCGAGATGTCTTTGGTGCAAAATGGTGGTTTTATGAAAGCCCTGGGACAGCACCCGTGGGCAGAAAGAGCTGCTGCCCCAGGGTTGTTAGGGGTGGCTGATTTTATACTTGGGAGTTGGGGGAGGTAAGAAAAAGGGAGGATTTCAAAAGAACTTTCATATGCTAAAGAGGACCTCCAAGATACTAGAGGCCTTGCTATTACCAAGCTAAGGTTGTTTTTCTCTCTGGTAAGGCATTAACATTAAGACAGTTGGGAGCTTCTTGGAGGAATGTCACACAAATCCCACCCGGGAGTAGGGGATGGGGGAAGGTTGCTGGGTGTCATCCTGTGCTTTGTCCTCATCTAGCCTTCTGCTCCCTTCTCAGGGCTGATTCCCTCTTGCCATTACAAAGTCAATATTAAGGCAGCTGAGTTCCTAGAGGAATGTCTGTCTGTTTCAAGGACTTGTCAATGGGCTGTGGGCAGTAAGGAAACTTAATAGTTTTTCTTCTGCCTTTGTTTCACACATCACTTACTACTTATAGCCCATTGACAAATACCTGAGACAGGCAGAGTATCACCTTCCTCAAGGAACTCACAACCACCTTAAGGTTATTGTCAGTGGGCTGCAAGATGTAAGGAAATTTAATTTTGTCTACATTTCTTTTGCCTTTGTTCTCATCTTGGAAGCAGCCAGCCACAAAAGACCATGTACTGTATGATTCCGTTTACGTGAAATGTCCAGAAGAGGCGAATCTATGGAGACCCTGGGCCCATTTATGCAGAGCTGTTTCCCATTTGCCCCTCCCCTGAGCCCCAGGCAACCTCTAATTTAATTTGTCTCTACGTTTATCTGTTCTGTTGATGGACATTTAGGTTGTTTCCACCTGTGGCTATTGTGAACAATGCTGCTATGAACATTCGTGTACAAAATTTTGTTCGAACATATGTTTTCAGTTCTCTGGGGTATATACCTAGAAGTGGAATTGCTGGGTCATATGGATATTCTAACTTTTTGAAGGACTGCCAAATTGTTTTCCACAGCAGCTGTACCATTTTATGTTCCCACCAGCAACGGATGAGGGTTCTGATTTCTCCACATCCTCACCTACACTTCTTTCAATTTTTTTTTTTTTTTGCTTTTAATTACAGCCATCCTAGTGGGTTTGAAGTGGTATCTCATTGTGGTTGTTGATGTGGGAAACAAAGGCAGAAGGAAATGTAAATAAAATTAAATGTCCTTATAACCTGCAGCCCATGGACAAATACTTAAGGCCGGCAGAGTATAATGTTCCTCCAGGAAATTCCCAGCTGTCTTAATGTTAATGCCTTCCTAGAGGGAAAAACAACATTAACTTGACAATAGTACTGCCTCTAGTATACTTACTGTGAGTCTTCTTTAGCATAAAAAAATCCTTTTGGGTGCCTGGGTGGCTCACTTGGTTAAGTGACTGCCTTTGGCTCAGGTCATGATCCTGGACTCCTGGGATCGAGTCCCACATCGGGCTCCCTGCTCATCAGGGAGTCTGTTTCTCCCTCTGACCTTCCCCCCTCTCATGTGCTCCCTCTCTCTCTCTCATTCTCGCGCTCTCAAATAAATAAATAAATAAAATCTTAAAAAAAAAAAATCTTTTTGGAACTTCCCTTACCATTACTTCCTCCAACCCCAAAGTATATAATCAGTTGCTCCTCACAATCCGGGGCAGTAGCTCCTTTAGCTTTAATAAAACCACCTTTTTGCACCAAAGATGTCTCAAAAATTCTTTCTTGGCCATCGGCTTGCTCAGGACCGCACCAACCTCACCAATATTCAAAAAACTACATCATTTGGCATCTGAACGTGGGGCTTCAAGTCTTTTCATCTGGACTCAGCTTCGGTACAAACTTGATGAGTACTTTCCTCTCCCTTTACTCTCAGGGACTTTTTAAGGAGTATGGTCTTTTTTTTTTTAAGATTTTATTTATTTATTTATTTATTTGAAAGCTAGAGAGTAAAGATTGAGAGCACAAGTGGGGGGGCGGAGTCAGGCGCAGAGGGAGAAGCAGACTTCCCGCGGAGCAGGGAGCCCAGTCGGGGGCTCGGTCCCAGGACGCCAGGATCATGATCTGACTGAGCCGAAGGCAGATGTTTGCTTAACTGACTGAGCCATCCAGGCACCCCTAAAGAGTATGGTCTTGTTGGAACACTCATGTCTATTGCTCAGGCTCCAATCCTCTAGCCTGTGGCTACTCTATAGGGAGGAGAAAGCCTGCCTTTTGGCTGGAAGTTAGTAACCTGGCCAGGATGGTAATAAGACCCAGAAACTTGATGCCATCTCTTTATTCCTGTTCTTGTACAAAGTTGTCTGTCTTGGGCACGGGACAGCCACCTATGTCATCAGGATGGCTGCCAATCTTAAGAATCCCATGTGAGGTTTCCTACTCGTTGGTCTAATGTGATCTTCTCCACATCCTGGTCTAGCATGGCCTCAGTAGGATCTATCAGTTCTGGAGGAAACAGGGCAAATAGATGGAGGTACCCTAGGTCCATCCAGGCCTTCGGGGCTCTAAATCAAGACCCAGACCTAAATGCCTCTTGCAGAATGTGTTTGGTCATAACCAGACCAGTAAACTCCTTCCTGATATATTGGATGATAATTATCTAAATAGGCCTCCTCCGAATAAACCCAGATTGGAGGAAACACAGGCCATCCCTGACAAAGGGGATGCTGACTCTAATTGTTCCTCTTAATAGATGTGGGGGCTTTGCCCTCATTCATTTCCCAGCTTATTGGCTATAATTGGAACCAACTGTCTCTGTTAGTCTACCCCAGGACCGGGGCTTTAAGGAATATTCCTGGGGCACCTGGGTGACTCAGTCGGCTAAGTGTCTGCCCTGGGCTCACATCATGATCCCAGGATCCTGGGATTGAGCCCCACATCAGGCTCTCTGCCCAGCGGGGATCCTGCCTCTCCTTCTCCCTCTGCCTGCCGCTCCGCCTGCTTGTGCTCTCTCTCTCTCTCTCTCTTGCTCTCTGACAAATAAATAATCTTAAAAAAACGAAGGAATATTTTCAAGCAGCTGTCGAAACTCCCTTTGTTTCGGGATAATTCTGACTTCTCCAGCCAGATGTGGACTGCCCATTCCCTCTTGTTGGCAGGAAAACATGGCATCTGCTCTCTGTTGAGCTGATGAGCTCTAGAATGGGAAACCCTTTCTCTGCCTCTGGCAGCACTTTGCCTCTTCGGTCTCCCCTTCCTCTCCTTCTGTTTCTGTACCACCCTGGGTGCAGCCTGCATAACTGGCTTCTAGACCATCCTGGGTGCCTCTAGCACCATGGCTCCTCCGCCTCCCCTCGCTGTCCAGGAGCAGAGCATACTCTGGATTTAACACTGCCCACTTCAGATTTCCCCACCAGTGTTTCAGGTAAAAATTAATGATGGGGAGCAAATTGCCTGACTTTTAAAAGCGGATCCCGGTGGAACATAGTTCGGTATTTCAACTACGTTAAGTTTTTTGGTTTATTTAAGGTAAACCTGTCTTTAGAGTTACCAGCATTTTATTCGACCAAAATTTACTGAAGGTCAAATAAGCTCGTGTTATCTCTGTTGCAATTTTATTTTTTTAAAATATTTTATTTATTTATTTGATAGAGACAGAGTGAGCAAGCACAAGTAGGTAGAGTGGCAGGCAGAGGGAGAGGAGAAGCAGGCTCCCCTCTGAGCAGAGAGCCCGATGTGGGGCTCGATCCCAGAAACTGAGCCAAAGGCAGACGCTTAACTGAGCCACACAGGCGCTCCTCTGTTGCAATTTTAGTAAAAAGATGACTAAAATCATGATTAATTGTCTGTCTCAGAATTTTCATGGGTAATTGTTAAGATAGCTTTCAAAGTCTTTGGTAACCTGAAACTTTAAAATTTTGCTTGGATGATAAATGGGATTGAATTCATTGGACATCCAGGTCTTTTACAAATAGGATAAAGTGCTAAAGCATTGATTACTGGATGTAGGTTTGTGCTTTTGACTTTTTTTTAAAGATTTTATTTATTTATTTGACAGAGAGAGACACACCGAGAGAGGGAACACAAGCAGGGGGAGTGGGAGAGGGAGAAGCAGGCTTCCCCGTTGAGCAGGGAGTGCCCAATGTGGGTCTCATCCCAGGACCCTGAGATCGTGACCTGAGCCGAAGGCAGACGCTTAACGACTGAGCCACCCAGGCACCCCAGCTTTTGACTTCTTATTGCAAATAAACTAAGGATATTTAAGTCTGTTGGTAAATCTGCTTTGTGCTTAATAGATTCATAAAATTGCCATATAAAGAATTCTGGTGTGACAGTTCACAATTGGTTACTACTTAGTTTTCACAGGAGACTAAGGTCTCTAAGAGTTAAAATTCTGCTAAATGTAATTAAGACTGATGGAAATAAGGGAAGCATTGTTAAATAATAAGCCTTAGGTTATATTGCTTGGGTAAAAGCTATAACTATTCTATTTTTTTTTTTTAAAGAAATTACAGTGTAGCTTTTTTTTTTTTTTAAGATTTTATTTATTTGACAGAAAGAGACACAGTGAAAGAGGGAACAAGCGGAGGGAGTGGGAGAGGGAGAAGCACGCTTCCTGCAGAGCGGGGAGCCCGATGCGGGGCTCGATGTGGGGCTCGATGCAGGGCTCGATGCGGGGCTCGATGCGGGGCTCGATCCCAGGACTCTGGGATCATGACCTGAGCCGAAAGCAGACACTTAACCATCTGAGCCACCCAGGTGCCCCAAAAGCTGTAACTATTCTAGAGATGATACGCAGTTCCTAAAGTTTTAATGTGTTCTGGTATAAGGCCATTACTTAATATTCTGATTACTGAAGTGTTATGTGTCACAGAAATAACCAGATTTCCTCGCCAGCTATGTTGTATTGTAACCTCTCATCAAATCTTTAACCCTGTCCATTTTTGAATCTTTTGTCATGCATAGTTATTGTTCTTATTCTCTTGCAAAACGTGTTTCATCTTCAAGGGGATTCATAAAAAGGACTTTTGACAAATACAGGTTTTTATTATCTTTAAGATCATAAAATTGAAATGGGTAAGAATTTCCAGAACCAACTAAGCTGAGGATGATTATCGTTTTACTCTTGTTTAAAACACTGGTTCTCGGGCGCCTGGGTGGCTCAGTTGGTTAAGCAACTGCCTTTGGCTCAGGTCATGATCCCGGAGTCCCGGGATCGAGTCCCACATCGGGCTCCCTGCTCGGCGAGGAGCCTGCTTCTCCCTCTGGCCCTCACCTCGCCTGCTTCTCCCTCTGGCCCTCACCCCTCTCGTGTATTCTCTCTCTCATTCTCGCTCTCTCAAATAAATAAATAAATCTTTAAAAAAAAAATAAAACATTGGTTCTCTAATATTTACTCTTTCAGACTAAGGAAGCTTTCTCTTAAGACATCAATGATACACAGAAATAATAATAAAATAAAGCCTTTAACTTTTCTATCTGAACCCTATGAAATTCAAAGGATCTCCATAAGCATTCTTTTCATCAAGTACAGTCATTTGCATAAGTTCATTAAGAACCTGTTCTTCTTGGGCACCTAGGTGGCTCAGTGGGTTAAGCCTCTGTCTTTGGCTCAGGTCATGATCCCTGGGATCGAGTACCGCGTCTGGCTCCCTGTTCAGAGGGAGTCTGCTTCTCCCTCCATCCCTACCCCCTGTTCATGATCTCTCTCTCTCACTCTTTCAAATAAACAAAAATCTTTTTTTTTCTTAAAAATTTTTTTTGACAGAGAGAGACACAGCAAGAGAGGGAACACAAGCAGGGGGAGTGGGAGAGGGAGAAGCAGGCTTCTGCCGAGCAGGGAGCCCGATGCAGGGCTCGATCCCAGGAGCCTGGGATCATGACCTGAGCCGAAGGCAGACGCTTAACGACTGAGCCACCCAGGCGCCCCAAATAAATAAAAATCTTAAAAAAAAAAAAAAGGAATCTGTTCTTGTAACAGGACACCATGGGAAACATTGGTTATTTTACCAAGACTTTGACAGGAATGTCATATTTGAGAGACTTGCATAGACTCATATATGACCATACAGCTTTAAGGAACTAAGGTTGACTTTATGAAGCATAGAGCCAATAGAGCCCCTTGTAAATAAATGTTGGCCTGATACCTTGCTTACAGAGTTCCCAGCAGCCCTACCAGGTGAATAGAGAATGTTACTTCCTGGAAGGTGCAGGGCCCTCAGGATATATTGGGGACCTTGAGAAGAGGAATTTGTCTAGATTTACAGGTATGTCTAGCAAGCACTTGGCTTGGTTTCTGGCCTAGAGAAGCTACTAAAAGTTCAACTTAGAGACTCATAAAAAGTTCCAGGAAAGCAGATTTTATTTATTTATTTTAAATATTTTATTTATTTGAGAGAGAGAGAGAGCACGAGAGAGAGTGAGCAAGCATGAGTGGGGGGCAGAGGGAGAGGGGGAAGCGGTCTTCCCGTTAAGCAGGGAGCCCGATGCAGGGCTTGATCCCAGGATGCTGGGATCATGACCAGAGCTGAAGGCAGACGCTTAACTGACTGAGCCACCCAGGCTCCTGGCAAAGCAGATTTTAAAACATCTATATGATCAATCACTTCTTGCTGAGCTTATATAAATCACTGGGCCAGATCTGTTAAAATTGGACTTATTTCACAATGAATTAGTCCTGATTTGGCTATCTGATTTAAAAAAATGTTTCAACAACACATCTTTGTAGATACTCAATCTTAAGCATTGAGACTCAGGAAAACTGGAATGGGGATTGCGCAAAACAACCAGTAGGGTTAAGTCCTTTTGAGTTAGTATATGGAAAACCTTTTCTCACTGTAGAACTATCAAAAGATGGAGAATATGCTTTGTTAAATTATTCACTTGAGGCCGGGTTAACTCATAAATCTCTAAATGAATATGCAAACCATATCCTCCCTAAACTTGATCTTACAGTCACTAGCAACCCACCCCATATAAACCCTGGAGACACAGTTTATTTAAAGGATTGTGATGAGGGAACAGAAGGCAAGGTGAAGACAAAGCAGAAGCTGACCACCCCCCGCCCCCACATGGGATATATGTGACATTCCTCATACACTCCTGGCTGCCCTATAGCTAAAGAAAAACAACTATTGTAGAGACCACAATCCTGCAAGACATGAGTCTCCCTCAGTTTACAAATGTCTTAGCAATATACAAGAACAAAGCAGTTCTATCAATAACCTAGCTTCCAGAAAGAAATGTAGATAGAATTAAACGTCCTTAGAACCTGTAGCCCATTGACAAGATACTGAAGCGGAGTGTAAAGTTCCTCCAGGAAGCTCCCAACTATCTTAATGTTAATGCCTTGCTAGAAGGAAAAAAAAACCCCTTAATTTGACAATGGCAAGGCCTCTGGTATCCTGTAGGTCCTGTTTAGCATATGAAAGTTCTTTTGAAATCTCCCTTTCCTTACCTCCCCCAACTCCCAAGTATAAAATCAGCCACCCCTAACAACCCTGGGGCAGCAGCTCTTTCTGCCCACGGGTGCTGTCCCAGAGCTTTCATAAAACCACCATTTTGCACCAAAGACATCTCAAGAATTCTGTCTTGGTCGTGGGCTCCGGACTCCAGCCCACCGAATCTTACCTATATTCCAAAACCCCATCAGGAGGCTCTAAAATGCCCCAAGGAGAGTGGCACTTTCCTTTGTACCAAGTACTGGGGTGTTGTGTGTATGGGGGGCGGAGGCCGAATTCAAGTACAGAATGGCTTAGCGCTAAATCCAAAATGAGCTGAAGCTGATACACTCTTAAGATTAACCACGAACGGAATTTAATCCCTCGAGGGGGCCTACTTATTGCCTTCCACTGCTGCAACTGATCGAGGATGGGGTCCACGTCACCAGGCACTCTCCAAAGTCCTCCGGTCTTCATCAGCGATAAGCCCAAGGGGTCTGGAGGGAAAGCGGGGACATTTCATCAGGACTACGCGGGAGAGTGGAATCCCCCAGGTGTCTGGGCGGGAGAGTGGGGCAGGACCCCTACTCCAACCAGGACTCTACCCAACAAAAGCAGGCGGGGCTCACAAAATGGGCGCCCAGGCCGGGTTCAGGAAGGCGGAGCGCCTGCTTTCCCCGCGCTCTCGCAAGCTCTCAAATTTCCCGGGCGCTCTGCTTTGCCAACAGCCGGCCCTCTGGTTTCCAAGGCGTCGCGCCGGAAGTGACATCACGACGGTGGCGTGGAGACGCGGGGCGCTTCCGGCCGCGGCTGTGGGGGTGGGTGTGGAGGAGCCCCTTAGCCTCTGGGTCTTCTCTTGTTTCGGGGTCGACGTGGCGAGGTGTGCGGAGGCGGCGGCGGCCAGACGGCGTGGAGGTGGGAACGAGGGGGCCGCTGGGCTGTGGGCGCTGGCGGGAGGGGGCTTCCGGTGTTGCCAGGCGCGTTTGCTTTTAGGCTTCGGGTTCCGGGCCTTGTAGACTTTTATCAAGGCTGGCGCGACCTGGGGGCCAGGCCCTACGGGCTTCCTCAGGGGGTATGGTTTGAGGTGGGAGACTGAAGGCAGCAGGATTCTAAATAGCCTGGGAATCATGTGAGGTGTGAGGTATGAGCGGCCTAGGCTCTTGGTTTCGCCTCGTTGATGGTCGCTGCAGCTCGCCCACTCTTTGCCTCAATGTCCATTCGCACAATGGAGTAGGGTGGCATGGAACAGCGCGGGTGCCACATCCGTGACCGATATAGCCTGAGGATAGACGTGAACTGGGGTCTCAGAGGGAAGGTTGGTTGAGAAATAATGATACCTGCCAGGGCGCAGCTTCTTGATTCTTTCCAGCTGTAGGTGTAAGTCTGAGCCTCGTTAAGTGCTCTTTGTATGATTGAATTTATGAATTGAATTTATCAGTAGTTGGCTTGTTGAGTGGTTCAAGTGTTTTGGCGTGTCCTCGCCAATTGGTTTTCAGGGAATCTCCCAATTCCAGAGCTAGGAGGAGTTCTAACAGTTCTCTCCTGTGGTTACGGATGAGGAATCAGAATGGTTTTTTGTTCTCTTCCCTAGCCACAGGCTAAACTGATTTCAGTCAGCTGTCAAATACAGGTCTTACTACCATCAGAACATAAATGACTGTCTCTGAGCAGGTTAGTATTTCAACTGGAAACCTCAGATGGATTCTAGGCCTTTTTTTAATGAATGGAAGATTAGGTGTACCGAGTTCAAAATTTTATTGGTTTCTCTGTATGAAATGAAGATGGCTACAAATAACATAACTTTTTGATTGCTAAGAATTTTTTTGGTGGAGCTTCCTTGTGGGGGTAGGGCTGTGGGACTAGCAAAGTGTGTTTTAAACTTTGAATTGAGACCCACAGTTAAGATACATTTACATTATGACTTAATGTGCTCCCAGCATGCTCAGAGTACACACATACAGCCCAAAAGTTTACCCTTTCTGCATATGATGCCTTTTGACATTTTCTATTTCATTAAAAGAAAAAAAGTTGATTGCAACTCACTAAATTGACAGCTAATATGACCGCTAAAGACCTGTAGTTTGAAAAACAATGGGCTAGAAAATGTTTGAGATAATTTGTAATTCCTGAGATGCTGTAACTAACGCAAAGTGAAAAATGTGTCCTTTTTCTGTCCTTAATAGCCAGAGGAGCAGGGGTGCTAGAGTTTTATAATGCCAAAAAAACAGGACAGGACATTTGCATTGTCAAAGGAATATAGTGATAGTGTGTCAGAATTTTAGCAGGACATTTGTTAAGTCTTTTATGATGACCTGGTGGGTGAGATAGGGGAATTTGCCAGATTGTGGTAAAATTAGATGGAATCCTGGTTTTGAGCATCAGTGTCTGGAGAGGTTTGATTTATGGATACAGCTTACAGTTGGGATTCTGGTGGGTTGAAGCTGTATCACTTTCTTTATATACAGTGTGTATTTAAAGCCTTATCTGGAAGGTGTGCTGATCAGATTTGTTACCTTTATGAAGTGAAGAGAGAAAATATCATCTGGTTAATCGCAAGATTTGTCCAATGCAGTTTAATGAAATGGAAGGGTCATATACATGTGAGAAATTTCAGTTGGGTCCAAAAAATGCAATTGTACCAGTTGATGAAGGTAGAGATGTGACTTAGAAGGGGTTCAAGTGGAGTTTCATTCATCTGAATCAGTGATGTGGTTAGAACTGAGGTGACCTGCGGTAGTAGATTACATTAGGAGAATATAGAATCTAGAAGAAGAAAGGAAGGTTGACCCCAGCACTGGTTGGCTCCATCCTGGAATATTAGGTTTATGTCTGGGTACGCTACAAGAGTAAAATTAATTCGGGGGTAGAAGTTAAAAGGAGTTGGAGTTTGTCAAATTTTCAAAAATAATTTTTTATTGGCTGAAGATATGGTGGAGTTGCTTTGGCATGAATGATTCTTTTTCCCTTGTTACTCAGGTCTTAAAACATTTTTTAGTGTTTAGAACATTAGAAAATCTGTATCTCTTACACATTAAGTTGGCATTTGAAATTTTTTCGTCATAAATTTAAGTAGTTTAAATAGTTTAAGGATGTAATTTTTGACGTGTAAATATTGACTTTTAAAAAAATAAATACAAAGGATGCCTGGGTGGCTCAGTCGGTTAAGTGTCTGCCTTCATCTCAAGTCATGATCCCAGGGTCCTGGGATCGAGCTCCGTGTCGGGCTCCCTGCTTGGTGGGGAGCCTGCTTCTCCCTCTCCCTCTTCTCCCCCTGCTTGTGTTTATGTGCTCTTCTATCTCTGTCAAATAAAAAAAAAGAAAATGTTAAAATAAATAAATAATAAATACAAAGTTATCTAAATACACAGTTCAATGTTTTTATTTAATTTTATTTTTTAAGTAGCTCCATACCCAATGTGGGGCTTGAACTCACAACCCCAAGATCAAGAGCCACATGCTCTACTGATTGAGTCAGCCAGGTGCCCCTTGATGTTTTTAAAATGTACAAATAGGGGCGCCTGGGTGGCTCAGTCGGTTAAGCGGCTGCCTTCGGCCCAGGTCGTGATCCCAGGGTCCTGGGATCGAGTCCCACATCAGGCTCCTTGCCCAGCAGGGAACCTGCTTCTCCCTCTCTCTCCCTCTGCTTGTGCTCTTTCTGTCAAATAAATAAAATCTTAAAAAAAAAAAATACAATGTTCAAATAACCTTTTCTATATTAAAAAAAACCCCTCTAAGATATGTATAAGATAGGTTAAATGGTGTATTACATTGCTTGAATTTTGGATGTTAAACCAATCTTGTGTTCCTGGATTGAACCCCACGTAGTCATGGTGTATATATTTTTTATATGTTGCTGAATTTAGTTTGCTAATATTTTGTTAAGGATTCTCGTGTCTGTGTTCCTGAGGGATACTGAAGTTTTCTTATGATGTCTTTGGCTTTAGTATCAGAGTGATAGTACCTTCATAAAATGAGTTTGGAAATGTTATTCTCTTTTGTTTTCTAAGAGTTTGTGTAGCATTTTTTATTTTTCTATATATTTGATAGAATTTACCAGTGAAGTCTTCTTGGCTTGGGCGTTTCCTTATGGGAAGATTTTTAATTGCTAATTCAGTTTTTTTTTTTTTTAAGATTTTATTTGACAGAGAAGCAGCGAGAGAGGGGGAGTGGGAGAGGGAGAAGCAGGCTTCCCATTGAGCAGGGAAACCGATGGCGGCCCCATCCCAAGACCCTGGGATCATGACCCGAGTCAAAGGCAGACGCTTAACGACTCAGCCACCTGGGCACCCCACTTTTTTTTTTTTAAGATTTTATTTATTTGACAGAGTGTGAGAGGGAAGCACTAGCGGGCGCACAAGCAGGGGGAGCGGCAGGCAGAAGGAAAGAGAGAAGCAGGCTCCCTGTGGAGCAGGGAGCCCGGTATGGGGCTCAATCTCAGGACCCCAGGATCACGACCTGAGCTGAAGGCCGATGCTCAACCAACTGAGCCATTCAGGTGCCCCAATTTTTTTTTTTAATTTATTTGACAGAGAAAGTACATGCATAGGGGGAGGGCAGAGAGAATCTCAAAGCAGGCTCCTGAGCACAGAGCTGGAAGGGGCCCCAACCCATGACCCTGAGATCATGACTTGAGCTGAAATCAAGAGCCAGAGGCTTAAATGACTGAGCCACCCAGGCGCCCCTCTTTTTTTTTTAAGATTTTATTTATTTATTTAGAGCACAAGCAGGGGGAGCAGCAGAGGGAGAGGGAGAAGCAAGTTCTCCGCTGAGCAGGGAACCAGATTCGGGGCTGGATCCCAGGCCCCTGGGATCATGACCTGAGCCGAAGGCAGATGCTGAACCGACTGAGCCACCCAGGCACCCCCCTTTTCTTTTTAAAGTTTATTTATAATCTCTACACCAACATGGGGACCTCAAGATCTAGAGTCACATGCTCTACCCAGTGAGCCAGCCAGGCACCCCGCTAATTCAGTTTCTTTACTTGGTATAGGTCTATACAGACTTTCTATTCTTGAGTCACTTTTGGTAATTTGCATTATTCTCAGGATTTGTCTATTTCATATTTTTCCTTTTTTTTTTTTAAAGATTTATTTATTTTAGAGAGTGCGAGAATGCAGGAGTGGGAGAGGGAAAGAGAATCTCAAGTGGACTCCATGCTGAGCTCGGGGCTCTATCTCACAACCCCAGCCAAAATCAGGAGTCTAAGGCTCAACCGACTGAGCCACTGAGGCACTCCCAAGTGTGGTTGTGTTCTTCTAAACCTTGATTGGTAGTGAGCCCTATTTGGCCCATGGGCCATAGTTTTCAGACTCATGTCCTAAAATAATACATTTTATGGTTGAAAATCTTTTATTGGTAATCCAATTATGTGGGCTGATCAGGTTTATGAAAGACTGGAAATTGATTCCTTTGCTTGCATATCTTTGTGTACCCCTAAAGATATGTGTTTTTTTTATTAAAGATTTTATTTATTTTTTTATTTGAGAGAGAGGATGAGATAGAGCATGAGAGGGGGAGGACCAGAGGGAGAAGCAGACTCCCTGCTCGGCAGAGGAGCCCGACGCGGGGCTCGATCCCGGGACTCCAGGATCATGACCTGAGCCGAAGGCAGTTGCTTAACCAACTGAGCCACCCAGGCACCCAAGATATGTGTGTTTTAGCTGAAGATTGGGACTTCATTTCCAACATGTAGAGAATTTGTTTTTGTAGTTGCATTTTTTTTTCTTTTAAGATTTTATTTATTTATCTGACAGAGAGAGACACAGCGAGAGAGGGAACATAAGCAGGGAGAGTGGGAGAGGGAGAAGCAGGTTTCCCGCTGAGCAGGAAGCCGGATGTGGGGCTCCATTCCAGGACCCTGGGATCGTGACCTGAGTGGAAGGCAGACGCTTAACGACTGAGCTACCCAGGTGCCCCTGTAGTTGCATTTTTGTAGTTTTGTTTGGCTAAGAATGGAAGTGGCCTTCATGCTGTGATTTTCTAGGGCCATAACTCAAGTCCCTTATCTGGTCAATATTTCTGCTAAAAGGAGACGTTTGAAATAAAATTTACTAATAATAGAAACTATATAGATTATCTCAGTCTCCACAATAGTTCTATGAGGTGGTGGTATAATTGGTATAATAGCCATTTTATAGTTGAGACAGTTGACACTCCGGATAATTTGCCCTGGTCAGTGCTGGTAAATGGTGAAGTCCAGAAGTGAACCTGGGCCTGTGATGTTTGACTTCAGAAGTCCATGCCCTTTTCACTATGCTGCTTTTTATGGAAGATCTGGAATTAGTACTAAGATTGTACTAGAAGTTTTTTTTTAAAGATCTCTGCCATTCCCAAGATTTTGATTAAACAGCTTTCCAGATAAATGTGTGGAAAGATACGTCTGTAACTAAGCACTTATCTCCAGCTGTTGATTATAACTGTCCTTAGTGGACCAGAGCTGTTCCTTGGATCTGAATGGTGTGAGTTCTGTCTGATGTGGCAGATGAAATGGAAGTTGATTGGTCTGTAATTGTCAAGTTGTTCATTTGTAGTTGATGAATTATTTTGGCTACTGCCTCAGTTGCATCATGGGTAGAAGATCATTTAGGGCTATCTGACTGTTATCTAAAGGCTTATGAGAGAAATGATACAGAAAAGTCTCATCCTTAATGTGGAAAGAGTGATAGTTTAGCATTTGAGCAGAGTAGTCGATACATACTCTAGTACTTCCTGTGTAATATGGCCAGCATAAATGGGTACCTTTGTTTCCCACGAAGACAAATACAAAAATGTTTAATTCTTTATTCATGGTAGCCCCCCAAACTGGAAATAACCCAACTATCAACAGGATGGTTTTATACATTGAGGCATAGTTACAGAATACTATGTAGCCATGAGAAAGAATGAACTATTGCTACAGGCAGCAGTAAGGATGAATCTCACAGGTATAATATTGAGCAAAAGAAGCCAAACATTTTATTTTATTTTATTTTATTTTATTTTTTTTTTAAAGATTTTATCCATTTGACAGAGAGAGACACAGCGAGAGGGGGTACACAAGCAGGGGGAGTGGGAGAGGGAGAAGCAGGCTTCCCGCCGAGCAGGGAGCCCGATGCGGGGCTCGATCCCAGGACCCTGAGATCATGACCTGGGCCGAAGGCAGACGCCTAACGACTGAGCCACCCAGGCGCCCCCATTTTATTTATTTTTTTAAAGATTTTATTTATTTGTTTGACAGAGAGAGAGACAGCGAGACACATGCAGGGGGAGTGGGCGAGGGAGAAGCAGGCTTCTTACTGAGCAGGGAGCCCAATGTGGGGCTCGATCCCAGGATCCTGGGATCATGACCTGAGCTGAAGGCAGATGCTTAACGACTGAGCCACCCAGGCGCCTCAAGAAGCCAAACATTTTAAAAGAGAACCTTTATGATTCCATTTACATGAAGTTCAAAAACAGGCTAAACTAATCTTTTGTGTTAGATAGCAGAATAATGGCTACCTTTGTGGGCACAGTGAAACCTTTTTGGGTGTTTAAAATAGTCTGTGTCTTGATTTAGGTGGTGGTTATGTGGGTGAATTAGTATGCAAAAAATTCATTCAGCTGTACACTTAAAATATGTAGACTTACTATATATATTATACCTTGATGGAAAAGTAGAAAGTAAAAGGCATCAAAGGTTGGTCTCCTTGTGGCCCCTAGATCTCTGCTTCAGCTGTTGCTCTTCTTTTGACATGAAGGTGTTAGCCCTATAATTGATGAAGCCCCTTTCCTTAGTGTGTCATGTGATTAGGAACCCAGATGGTGGCACTCACTTGTTTTAGATTCACTGTTTTCAGTTAATAGAGGAATTTTCTTTATAGTTAAACCTTCTGATGAATTTTGAATAATGTATTAATGTATTTTATATAGAGGGAAGTTTCTGATAATAAAAAGGGCAAATTGTTGCATGTTGAGTAGTTACTTTTTATAAAGTTTCTATTGTAGAACTGGCAGTCCACATTTTGAAACTATTAAAAATTCTACTCAATTATTGGGGTGCCTGGGTGACTCAGTCGTTAAGCGTCTGCCTTTGGTTCAGGTCATGATCCCAGGGTCCTGGGATGGAGCCCCTCATCGGGCTCCCTGCTCAGCGAGAAGCTTGCTTCTCCCTCTCCCACTCCCCCTGCTTGTGTTCCCTCTCTCACTGTGTCTCTGTCAAATAAATAAAATCCTTAAAAAAAATTCTACTCAATCATTAACAATATAAACTTGAATGTACAACATCAGTGTCTTTTTAAATTATAGTTGATGTACAATGTTATATTTCATGTGTACAACACAGTAATTTGACAATTCTGTACATCACACTATGCTCACCGTACACTGTTGTTAAAATATTATTATCTTAAGATTTTATTTATTTTTTCTGACAGAGAGAGACGGTGAGAGAGGGAACACAAGCAGGGGGAGTAGGAGAGGGAGAAGCAGGCTCCCCGCTAAGCAGGGAGCCCGATGTGGGGCTCGATCCCAGGACCCTGGGATCATGATCTGAGCCAAAGGCAGACATTTAACAACTGTGCCACCCAGGTGCCCCTGTTGTTACAATATATTTCCTATGTTGCACTTTTCATCCCTGTTACTTATTTATTTTGTAAATGGAATTTTGTACCCCTTATCCCCTTTACCTATTTTGCCCAACCTCCTAACCCCTGCCCCTTTGGCAACCACCAGTTCTCTATGATTCTTTTTCTGTTTGTTCATTTGTTTTGTTTTTTATATTCTACATGCAAGTGAAGTCATATGATATTTGTCTTTATCAGACTTATTTCCCATAGCAGATGGCCTCTAGGTCCATCCATGTTGTCACAAATGGCAAGCTCTCATGCTTTTTGATGGCTGAGTAATATTCCAGTGTTTGTGTGTACACCACACCTTATATGTTTATCTATCAGTGTGCACTTAGGGTTATTTCCATTTCTTGACTATTGTAAATAATGCTGCAATGAATATAGGGGCGCATATATCTTTTCTTTTTAAAGATTTTATTTATTTTGAGAGAGAGAGAGAAAAAGCATGAGCAGGGGGAGGGGCAGAGGGATAAGCAGGCTCCACACTGAGCAGGGATCCTGGTGTGGGACTCCATCCCAGGACCCTGGGATCATGACCTGAGCCAGAGGCAGACACTTAACCAACAGAGCCACCCAGACGCCTTTGTGGTATTTCTACTTTTAATTTTTTAGGAATTTCCATACTGTTTTCCACAGTGGTTGCACCAGTTTGCATCCCCACCAACTGCACAAAGGTTCCCTTTTCTCCATATCCTTTGTTGTTTCTTTTTGATACTGGTTATTTTGACAGGTGTGAGGTGATACCTCACTGTAGTTTTGATTTGTATTTCCCTGATGATTAGTGATGTTGAGTTTCTTTTCATGTGTCAGCCATCTGTATGTCTTCTTTGGAAAAATGTCTGTTCAGGTCCTTTGGCCATCTTTAATCAGATTATTTGTATTTGTTGTGTATGTTCTTTATATATGTTGGATATTAAACTCGTATTGGATATATCATTTGCAAATATCTTCTCCCATTAGTAGGTTGCCTTTTCCTTTTGTTGGTTTCCTTTCCTGTGCAAAAGCTTTTTATTTTGGTTCAACATCAGTGCCTTTTTTTTTTCTTCTTGAGAGAGAGAAAGCCCCCACGAGTGCGGGGAGGGGCAGAGGGAGAGGGACAAGCAGAGTCCCTGCTGAGCGTGGAACCTGACACAGGGCTCAGTCCTCAATCCCAGGACCCCAAGATCATGACCTGAGGCAAAGTCACGCTTAACCGATTGAGCTACCCAGCTGTGCCTTAACATTAGTCTTTTTTTTTAGATTTTATTTATTTGACAGAGAGAGACACAGCGAGAGAGGGAACACAAGCAGGGGGAGTGGGAGAGGGAGAAGCAGCCTTCCCGAGGAGCAGGGAGCCCGATGCGGGCTTGATCCCACAGGACCTGAGTGGAAGGCAGACGCTTATCGACTGAGCCACCCAGGCGCCCTGCCTTAACAGTCTTAAAGATACATGTTGAATGAGGAAGAAAGTCTTTTTCACCTCTCATTAATTTCTGGTATTCAAAAAAATTCTTGTTATCACAGCTTTCATTCTGCATCTATCTAATACGAGCATCAGAGTAGGATTATGATGGAGTATAAATGATAGGAAAGGAAATTCATACTTTTGTGGTATTAAGTAGACAAAGTTTTGTTAGGACATAAGCCTAAAGTGTGTGTATTTTGTGCCTTTTACCATTATCAGTGTTGTGGAAATTGTGTTGCATTGGAAATTCACCTGATTTCTTAAATTCTTATATGATAATTGTGGCAGCTAAGTGATGGGTATGTAGGGTTCATTATGCTGCTCTGTCTACATTTGTGTATGTTTGAAATTTTTTATAAAATGTAAAAAAAAAATCTTATGATTGAGCCTGCTAATACATTATTTTCTGTTCTGTCAGCATAGTTTTCTGATATTGCTTAGTTAGAGCACTGGAAAACAATCTGAGTTTTCTCTTTAGGTTTTTGTGTTTCTGATGGGTCATACTCTTTTTTTTTTTTAAGAGTGTTTTTTATTTTTCCTTCGTTAGACTCTATTTTATGTAGGTATGTTTCTTTTTTTAAAAAATAATTTATTTGGGCGCCTGGGTGGCTCAGTTGGTTAAGCGACTGCCTTCGGCTCAGGTCATGATCCTGGAGTCCTGGGATCAAGTCCCTTATTGGGCTCCCTGCTCAGCAGGGAGTCTGCTTCTCCCCCTGACCCTCTTCCCTCTCTTGTGCTCTCTATCTCTCATTCTCTCTCTCTCTTGAATAAATAAATAAAATCTTTAAAAAAATATAAATAAAAAATAAAAAATAATTTATTTGAGAGAGAGCCGAGTGAGCAGGAGTGGGGGGGGGAGCGTGAGAGAGAGACTGGGTCTGCACTGAGCACCGAGCCCCATGTGGGGCTTGATCTCACAACCCCAAGATCATGACCTGAGCCAAAACTAAGAGTTGGAAGCTTAACCGACTGAGTCACCCAGGTGCCCCTTATGTAGGTATATTTCTGAAATTGATATTTGAAAACAGCTTGAAATTCTCTTCTATTTATTTTATTTTTCATGGAGAATGCTAAGCAATATTTCATTTTGTACTTAATATTGTATGTTATGTTTATACTCATCTGCTACTTCCTGACTTCCTTCTGTGTGTAGGGCAGTGTTAGATTCCATATATATATATTTAAAGATTTTATTTATCTGAGAGAGAGAGCCTGCACAAGCAGGGGGAGCAGCAGGCAGAGGGGGAGGGAGAAGCAGGCTCCCCACCGAGCAGGGAGCCCGATGTGGGACTTGATCCCAGGACCCTGAGATCATGACTCAAGCTGAGGCAGATGCTTAAGTGACCAAGCCACCCAGGCATCCCTAGATTCCATATCTTATATAGGATTTTGCATAGAGTATGCTTAAAGGGTATTATGATTTTAGAACCATTTCCAAGAAGAGCCGCGACATTTAGATATAAATACTCTAGATTTTCAGTGATTAACTTCTGTCAGATTTATTACATGTAATTCATTCACTGATTGGATAAATATTTGAGTTCCTTTTTCATTGTAGGCACTCTGTTGGCTGAACAAGACAAGGTTCCTTGCCCTCATGAAGCTTACATTTTAGTGGGGTGATACAACATAAACCGAAAAGGTAATTCATATAGTGATGCATTTTGAGATCATAACAGAAGGTGAGGTGTTGAAGAGTGATGGGCAGTGACATTAGATTGGGGTAGCCAGGGAAGACCTCTTTGGGGTGGTGACATTTTAGCAGATACCAGAAAGAGATAGAATTAGCTATTCATAGAGTTTTGTTGTAGCATCTTTTGTTCCTTTTTGTTGTTGAGTAGCATTCCGTTATATAATACCATAATTTATCTCTTCTCCTTGTTCCCAGTCTTCCTGCTTTTGTGAATAAAACTGCTGCGTACATTTGTGTACAAGTTCTTTTGTGAATATGTTTCCATTTTTCTTGGGTAAATCCTGGGGATGAAATTTTGGGTCATAAGTTTGTGTTTAATATTATAAGAAACTGGGGCGCCTGGGTGGCTCAGTGGGTTGGGCGACTGCCTTCAGCTCAGGTCATGATCCTGGAGTCCCGGAATCGAGTCCTGCATCAGGCTCCCTGCTCGGCGGGAGGTCTGCTTCTCCCTCTGACCCTCTTCCCTCTCGTGCTATCTCTCATTCTCTCTCTCTCAAATAGATAAAATCTTTAAAAAATAAATAAATAAAAATAAATAAATAAATCCAGTATTTCCTTTAAAAAAATATTATAAGAAACTGCTAAACTCTTTTCCAAAGTTGTATCATTTTACACTGTCAGCAGTGTCAGGGGGTTCCAGTTGCTCCACATCATCACACACATTTGGTATTACCCACCAGCCCTTTTAATTTTAAGCCATTGTAGTGGGTGTAAAATGGTATCTTATGGTGTTTTCCCCAACTTAATGATTTTTTGTTGTTGTAAAATACATATAAAAGTTACCATTTTTAAGTGTACAGTTCAGTGGCATTGAGTGCACTCTTATTGTTATGCATTCATTACCACCATCCATCTCCAGAACGTTTTCAGGCTCCCAAACTGAAATTCTGTAGCCATCAAACAATAATTTAGCTCCCCCCAGTTGTGGCAGCCACCTTCTACTTTCTGTCTCTGTGATTGAATAGTCTGTTGTGATAAGTAGTCTCTTGAGTACTCTAGGAAGCTCATGCAAGTGGAATCGTACATGATTTGTCCTTTCATGTCTGGCTTATTTATTTCACTTCTCATAATGTCTTCAAGATTCATCTATGCTGTAATGTATTATCAGGTATCTTTTTTTTTAAGATTTTATTTATTTATTAGAGAGAGAGACAGCGAGAGGGGGAACACAAGCAGGGGGAGTGGGAGAGGGAGAAGGAGCCTTCTCGCGGAGCAGGGAGCCCGATGTGGGGCTTGATCCCAGGACCCTGGGATCATGACCTGAGCCGAAGGCAGATGCTCAACTGACTGAGCCACCCAGGCGCCCCTATCAGATATCTTTTTCAGACTGAATGATACTCCACTGTATGTGTTTACCACATTTTATCCATTCGTCCATCATAGACATTTGAGTTGTCTCATTGTATTTTAATTTGCATTGCCCTGGTAATTAATGATGTTGAGCAGCGCTTCCTGTGTTTATTGGTCATTCAGATAACTACTTTTGCTCATTTTAAAAAAAAAATATGTTTCCTTTTTATTGCTGATTTGTTAATATTCCTTATGTATTCTGGATATAAGTCCTTTATCAGATATATTGATTGTGACTGTTTTCCCTTGACTTGCTTGACTTTTTTTTTTTTTTCCCCTCGTTTTGGGGTGGTAAGAGAAGAGGGCAGGAACTTTTTGCTTCTTGAAGTGCTTTGCTGGCTGCCTGGGAGGTAGCCTCCATTGAAGTGATTTTGGGATGTGTCTAGGTTATGTGGAATACCTTCCTAAATATTTTATTACAATACCGTTATTTCATTATTTATTTACTTTTTTGTGGCGTGGGGGAGAGACAGAGGTGGGGGGAGAGGGAGAGAGAGACTCTTGAGCAGGGCTCCCAATGTGGGGCTCAGTCTCACGACCCTGAGATCACGTCCTGAGCTGAAATCAAGAGTCAGATGCTTAATTGATTGAGTCACCCAGGTGCCCCCTTGATGAGTAGAACTTTTAAATTTTGATGAAATCTAATTCGTCAGATTTTTTTCTTTTATGATCAGTATTTATTTGTGTTTTCTCTAAGAAAGCTCTCTCTCCCAAGGTCACTAAGATACAATTTTTGTTTTCTTAGTAGCTTTAGTTTTAGCTTTTATGTTTAGTTTGTTTCAAAATGATTTTTTTGTATCTGGTGTGGGATAGGAATAGGAGGTTATTTTTCCTCATATGTCCAGTTCTAGCACCATTTATTAAAAAATACTTCGATTTCTTCATTGATTTATCTTGGTGCCTTGATCAGTAAGTAGTCAGTGTGGGTCTGTTTCTGGACTCTGTTCTGTTCCATTGATCTGTCTATCCTTGCACCAACACCATACTGATTTCTTTCTTTTTTTTTTTTTTTTCCCAAAGATTCCATTTATTTGACAGAGAGAGACACAGCGAGAGAGGGAACACAAGCAGGGGGAGTGGGAGAGGGAGAAGCAGGCTTCCTGCGGAGCGGGGAGCCCGATGCAGGGCTCGATCCCAGGACACCGGGACCATGACCTGAGCCGAAGGCAGATGCTCAACGACTGAGCCACCCAGGCGCCCCTTCTTTCTTTTTTAAGATTTTATTTATTTGTGCGGGAGCGGCAGGGGCAGGGAGAGGGACAAGCTGACTGTGCTGAGTGTGGGGCCTCAGCCTCATGACACCGAGATCCTGACCTCAGCCAAAACCAATAGTCGGCTGCCCAACGGACTGAACCACCCAGGTGCCCCAACACCACACTGATTTCTCTAGCTTTATAGTAAATCTTGAAATAAGGTGGTATTTTTTTTTTTTTTTGAAATAAGGTGGTGTAAAACATCTAGCCTTGTTTTATATTTTTGTGATTATTTTGGCTATTCTAAGTATTTTGCATTTCCATATACATATACATTTTAAAACCAGTTTTTCAGTTTCTCCAAAAAGACCAGCTCAGCTGGGATTTTTATTGATATCTGTGTTTGATCCATAGATCAATTTGGGGAGAGTTGACAACATTGAGCTCTTTGACCTATGAAGGTAGTGCATCTCTTCATTTATTTAGGTCTTTTAATTTTTCTCAGGGGTCTTTTGTAGTTTTCATTATAGAAGTTCTGTACATTTTTCATTAGGTTTATTTCTAAGTACTTTATGTTTTTTAATATGATTATAAATAGTATTTTAAAATTTCATTTTCAGGGTGCCTATGTGGCTTGGTTGGGCGTCTGCCTTCGGCTCAGGTTGGGGTCCTGGGTTCGAGTCCCGTGTTGGACTCCCTGCTCAGCGGGGAGTCTGCTTCTCCCTCTGCCCCTCCCCCTGCTTGTGCTGTCTCTTGCTATCTCTCTTTCTCAAATAAATAAATACAATCTTAAAAAAAATAAAATTTCATTTTCAGTTTTTGTTGGTATTATAAAGAACACAGTTTGTTTTAGGGGCACCTGGGTTGCTCAGTCATTAAGCTTCTGCCTTTGGCTCAGGTCATGATCCCAGGGTCCTGGGATCAAGCCCCGCATTGGGCTTCCTGCTCGGCCGGAGGCCTACTTCTCCCTCTCCCATTCCCCCTGCTTGTGTTCCCTCTCTCGCTGTCTCTCTCTCTCTGTCAAAATAAATAAAATCTTAAAAAAAAATACAGTTTATTTTAATTTAGCTTGTGTCCTGTGACCTTGCTAAATTAATTTATCCTAGTAGGAATTTTTTATTTGGTACATTTCTTAGGATTTTCTATATACACAGTCAATCATAGGGCTTACAAATGAAGACGTTTTTAGTTCTTTCCAATATTTGTGCTGCTTTTTTAAAAAAGATTTTATTGATTTGAGAGAGAGAGAGAGAGAGAGAGAACGAGCACAAGAGGGTGGTGAGGTGCAGAGGGAGAAGCCGGCTCCTCACTGAGCAGGGAGCCTGATGTGGGGCTCCATACCAGGATGCTGGGATCATGACCGGAGCCAAACGCAGACCCTTAACCACCTTAGCCACCCAGGCGCCCATATTGTCTATTTGAGATTTTATTTTTAAGTAATCTCTAACCTAATGTGGGGCTTGAACTCACAACCCTGAGATCGAGAGTTGTGTGCTCTACTGACTGAGCCCGCCAGGTGCCCCTATCTTTCTGCATTTATTGATAACATACACAATTTCCTCATTTATTTTGTTAATGTCGTAGAAGACATTGATTTTTTAAATTAAACTTTTTTTTTTAAAGATTATTTATTTATTTGACACAGAGACAGAGCACAAGCAGAGGGGGAGCAGCAGAGGGAGAGAGAGAAGTAGGCTCTCCGCTGAGCAGGGAGCCCGATGTGGGGCTCGATCCCAGGACCTCGAGATCATGCCCTGAGCTGAAGGCAGATGCTTAACCGACTGAGCCACCCAGGCGCCCCTAAATTAAACTTTTTATTTGAGATAATTGTAGATTCGTATGCACTTATAAGGAGTAATACAGAAAGAGTCCATATACCCTTCCCAGTTTTCCTCATTGATAACACCTTCCAAATCTATAATAGTGTCACTACCAAGATACTGACATTGATGTGGTCAAGGTACAGAATTCCCATTACTACAAGGATCCCTCATGTTGCCCCTTTTATAGCCATCTTCATTTCCCTCCTGCCTCCACCCCTCCCTAAACCCTGGAAACCACTCATCTTCCTATCTGTAGTTTGTCATTTCAAGAATGTTAACACAGATTGGATCATATAGAATGTAACTTTGGGGGTTGGCTTTTTAACTTTTGCTCCATGGTATGGATATACCACAGTTTGTTTAACCACTCACCCATGAAGGTCATCTGGGTTTCTAGTTTGGGGCTATTTGTGTGAACTTAAGTCTTCCTTTCTCTGGGATAAATGACCATTGGTGCAGTTGCTGGGTCATGTAGTAGTTGCATGCTTATTTTTTTTTATAGATTACCAAATTGTTTACCAAAATGGCTGCATCATTTTAACATTATCATCAGCAATGTATGAGGAATCCAGTTTTTCCACTTCCTTTCCAGGTCTTGGTGTTGTCCGTATTTTTTGTTTTAGCTATTCTGGTGGGTGCGTAGTGATACCTCACAGTAGTTTTAATTTGCATTTCCCTAATGGTTCATGATGTTGATCATCTTTTCATCTGCTTGCTTGCTGTCTGTATACCTTCTAGGTTGAAATGTCTTTTTGTATTTTTTGACCTTTTTTTTAAATTGGATTATTATATTTTTTTTTTTTTTTTTTTACTGGGTTTTGAGAGTTCTTTATACATTCTAGATATTAGTCCTTTGTCTTATTCAGATATGTGGTTTGCAAATATTTTTTCACAGCCTGTAGCTTGTGTTTTTATCCTCCTAAAAGGGTCTTTTACAGAACAAAAGTTTTTAGTTTACAAGAACTCCAGTGTATCAGTTTGTGTTTTTATAGATTATGCTTTTGGTATCTTAAGAACCTTTTGCCTCACCCTAGATCTTGAAGGTTTCTCTTATGTTTTCCCTAAAAGTTTTATGGTTTGACATACTACATTTAAGTCTATAGTCATTTTTAGTAAATGTGTAAATTAAGAGACTTAGGTCAAGGTTTATTTTTTACTGATGGATATCCATTTGCTCCAGCACCATTTGTAAAAGCTGTATTACCTCTGTTGAATTACTTTTGCACTTTATCAAAATCAGTTCGGGGCCTATTTTGTGTGGGTCTGTTTCTGGGTTTTCTACTCTATTCCATTGATTTATATATCTGTTCTCCTACCTATACCACGTAGTCTTGATTACTATACCTATATAATAAGTCTTGACATTGGGTAGACTGATTCCTCCCATTTTCTTGTCAAAATTGATTTAGCTATAAAAAACATTATAGTTTGTATGATTTGATGTCTAGGTAAATATTATCTTTACTATTTGCTCTTTAAAGCACTTATAAAATTAAATGATATTGTTATTTGTTAAGATGCATGCTCCTACTAAAAAAAGTAAAAAAAAAAATTTAAATTCCAGTATAGTTACCATACAGTGTTATATTAGTTTGAGGTATGCAGTATAGTGATTCACCAATTCTGTAAATAGTGCTCATCAAGATTAGTGTACTCTTGGTGGCGCCTGGGTGGCTCAGTCGTTAAGCGTCTGCCTTCCGCTCAGGTCATGATCCCAGGGTCCTGGGATCGAGCCCTGCATCAGGCTCCCTGCTCCGCGGGAAGCCTGCTTCTCCCTCGCCCACTCCCCCTGCATGTGTCTTGCTGTCTCTCTGTCAAATAAATAAAAATCTTTTAAAAAAAAAAAAAAGATGAGTGTACTCTTAATCCCCTTCACCTATGTCACCCATCTCCCACCTACCCACCACCTCCTCTTTGGTAACCATCTGTTCTGTATAGTTAAGAGTCTGTTTTTGATTTGATCTCTTTTTTTCCCCTTTCCTTGTTTGTTTTGTTTTTTAAATTGCATGTATGATTAAAATCGTAAGGTACTTGTCTTTCTCTGACTGGCTTATCTTTTTTTTTTTTTTAAGATTTTATTTATTTATTAGCAAGAGAGAGCAGTGGGATGGAGGGGGCAGAGGGAGAGGGAAAAGCGGACTCCCCACTGAGCAGGGAGCCAGATGCGGCCCTAAATACCAGGACTTTGGGATCGTGACCTGAGCTGAAGGCAAACACTTACATTGAGCCACCCAAGCGCCCCGTGACTGGTTTATTTTGTTTAGCATTATACATTCTAACTCTGTCCATGTTGTTGCAAATGGCACGATTTCATTCTTTTTTTTTTTTTTTTATGGCCGAGTAATATTCCATTGTGTGTGTACACACCATATCTATTCTTTGAATAAATACCCAGTAGTGCAATTACTGGATCATAGGGTAGTTCTATTTTTAATTTTTTGAGGAACTTCTGTGCTGTTTTCCACAGTGGCTGCACCAGTTTGCATTCCCATTGAAAGTATTTATTTATTTATTTATCTATCTATCTATCTATTTATTTATTTGACAGAGAGAGCGCGTGCACAGCAGGGGGAGCGGCAGGCAGAGGGAGAGGGAGAAGCAGGCTCACTGAGCAAGAAGCCCATGCGGGGCTTGATTCCAGGACCCTGGGATCATGACCTGAGCTGAAGGCAGACGCTTAACAACTGAGCCACCCTGGCAACCCTCAAATAAATCTTAAAAAAAAAAAAATAAAAAGATTAATGTATTAGAGAGCGTGCAGTGCACACAGGAGCAGGGGAAGGGGGGCAGGCGGGGAGGGATAGAGGGAGAGGAGAGAAAGAATCCCAAGCAGACTCCCCACTGAGTTCAGGGCCCTATCTCATGCCCCGGGGTTCTATCCCACAACCCCGAGATCATGACCTGAGCCAAAATCAAGAGTCAGATGTTTAATGGACTGAGCCACCCAGGCGCCCCCAGAATATGTATTATTAAGCAACACCTGGTTCAGAGCCTGACATAATATTTGCTGAATTTAATTAAAGGTTTGTGTGTTTCTCAAGATTTGCATGGCTCCTTCTCTCTACAGTGGTCTTATATCAGAAACATGGCTACAGATTGGCTGGGCAGTATTGTGTCCATCAACTGTGGAGATAGCTTGGGGGTGTATCAGGGAAGAGTGTCCGCAGTGGATCAGATCAGCCAGACCATTTCTCTCACCCGGCCTTTCCACAATGGAGTGAAGTGCCTCGTGCCAGAAGTCACCTTCAGGTGAGTGTCCTGACTGATTTCTCCAAGTCTAGTCTGGTGGTTTGTGGAGCTTGAATCTAGGTCCAGTTGCCAGTGTTCTCTTACAAAGGGCTGCTTTTGAGGAGTGTCTTGTCAGGGGTGAGATTTTTGCAATCTTAACGCTTATAGTCTAGCTGCTGTTTCAGTATAGACTTTGTGTCGTAATTAGCTTTCAGCTAATGAACCAGGGTTTGTGAAACCTTTTTCTTATCTCCGTCAAGCACTCAGTATTCTTACTTAAATGGGTCAAATTCAGAGTAATCTATTTTTTTTGGCTTTTATTATTTGTGTTTTCTTATATCTAAGGCCTTTGTTGATCTCCCCCCCCACATAAATGTATCTCTCTTTGTAGATTTGTATTATAATTTATCTTCAGAAGCGCACTGTCACCAGTAGCTGATGTCCTTAGTTACAGGAACGTCCTTAGTTACAGGAACGTATGTTTCTTAGTGTTTGCGGATCTCAAGTTCAGTTGTCTTCATATCCCTCTTTTCACCAGTTTGTCACAAAATCTCCCATTCTTAGGTTAAAATGGCAACAACAACAACAACAACAAAACTGTCAGACAAGACTTTCTGAACAATACCTTCACTTAATCTTTTCTGTAGGAGTATCCATTATTAATGTCTTACCCCTTCTGAAGTCACAGTAGAAGGCGTAACCTTTGTGTTCAAGGCTACCCTTATCCCATATGCTTTATATACTATCCTTTTTTGTCTCCTTTGACACTGTTCTATCTCTTTTGTGTCTTCATTTTCAACCTTCATACCTGTTTTCCTCTTCGCGTTCTAACGTTCCCAGCCTTCCCTCACAGTTCACACCCTCCTACATACCCACACCCACCTACACACAGGCACACCCACACACCCTCCACAGCTTGCTTTTGCCATTAGGTGTTGCCCTGTCATTTCCCTTCTGTTTATACCAACAGTTCTTTTCAGAGCAGAATAGTCTGCTTTCATTCCGTTTGTGGCCTCATTCTCTAGTCCTTCCTTACCCCACTGTTACTTTTTTTCTAACTTTATCATCTTGTTGAACTAGCTCTTGCCAAAGTTATAAATGACCGAATAGCCAAATTCAGTGGCAGTGTCTTAATGTTAACTTTATTCAGATGCTCCCTAAGTGTTGAAGTGCCCTCTTTAATTTCTCTGTCACCCCTTTGGGTTTTCTTTCCATGTATTCCTCCATTCCTTTACATCCCCCTGGCACCACATTCCTTTTTCTTCTATTCACTTTTTAAGATTGGTTTATTCAAGTTTTATTTTTGATTCTTTTCTTAGTCTGTAATCTCCCTAAACCGTTTCATGTGTACTTATTACATTCATGAGACTCCAAATCTTTAAGACCCATTATCTGAACTCCAGACACTTAATTTGTCTATTGGCCATTTCCAGGTCGATATCCCAGAAAATATCTTATATTTAAGATTTTCAAAGCTGAACTCATTATGTCACCTGCAGGTTTCTTTTTCCAAAGGTCTGCCCTTAATTGGTGGCTAATGACACCTTTCCAAGTTGGAAACTTAGAATCATTGTAAATCATTCTTTCTCTTTGTTCCTCATGTTCAGTTAGTCGCCAAGCCCTGGGGATTCCAGATCGTCTGTTGGGTTCATCCTCTTCTCTCCCTTTGCATTGTCACTTGACCTGTTCATTCCCTCTTATTTCTTGCCTGGTCTAATGGGTGTTCTTCCCTCTAGTTTTTCCACCTTCTCTACAGCCACCAGAAAAATCTGATGTGATTATGATCTAGCCCCCGATTACCTCCACGGCTTTACCTCCTGGTGGCCCTCCACAAGCATCTTTACTGTTAGTAACACCATGACTTGGCAGTTCTCAAGTGGGCCACATTTTCTCAATCTCTGAGCCTTGGTGTGTGATGCCCCTCTCCCTGCTGTATTCTGCAGGGCCAACTCTTACTTTCCCTCCCCACTCAGGCTTTGCTTAAATGTTTCATCCATCTCTGCCAAAGTAACTTACATATTTTGCTTTTGGAATCTCTGGTACCCTATACACACCTCTGTCATAGTATTTAACACTTTTGGTTGTCTACTTGTCTTTTCCACTGACCAGACTGTTCCTTTTTGGGCGTGTGTTGCTTTTTATCTCTATTTACTCCATTCCTAGCACAGGGCTTACCATATGGTAAATACTGTATATACGCTTATTGAGTGACAAAGTGAGTGGATGAATGAAAAAAAGAAAGCCATTGGGCCTTCTGGAAATCTAAGATGCTGGTGATAGTTTTGTGATTAACAATAGGTCTCTTTAAAGGCCAGTGCTGTGTCAGTTGACTCTTGGTGCCTGAACCTTGTCTTTAAGTACTTCACCTTTCCTCACTTTTGTCTCTTGATACTTCAGTGAATTGGAGCCCTGCCATTAAGAGGTACAGATTTCCAGTTATAAGTAAGTGATAGGGATGTAAAGTACAGCATAAGGAATATAGTCATTAATATAAAATAACTTTATATGGTGGCAGATGGTCACTAGACTTATTGTGGTGATCATTTCATGGTATATATAAATATCAGATGACTATGTATACCTGGATTTGTATGTCAACTATACTTCAGTTAGAAAAAAAAATACAGCTCTGCAAAAGTGTAGCTGGTCGCTATTGATCCCAGTTTCATCATTTTTATTACTGTTAGACTTTTTTTTTTTCACATTGCCTGTATGTTTAATTTGGTAAGATATCCATAACATAAAATTTACCTTTTTTTTTTTAAAGATTTTATTTGTTTATTTAACAGAGAGAGACAGACAGAGGGGGAACACAAGCAGGGGAGTGGGAGGGGAAGAAGCAGGCTTCCTGCCAAGCAGGGAGCCTGATGTGGGGCTCGATCCCAGGACCCTGGGATCATGACCTGAGCTGAAGGCAGATACCTAACGACTGAACCACCCAGGCACCTCAAAATTCACCCTTTTAACCATTGTTCAGTGGCATTAAGTACATTCACATAATGTGCAACCATCACCACTATCCATCTCCAGAACTTTCTATCCTCCCACACTGAAACTTCATACCCCATAAAAACGAACTACAATCCCCCTTCCTCTAGCCCTGATAACCACTTTTTTACTTTCTTTCACTATGAATTTGAGTATTCTAGATATCTCATATAAGTGGGATCATTTAATAATTGTCCTTTTGTGATGGCTTATTTTACTTAGCAGTAGTGTCTTCAAGGTTCATCCATGTTGTAGCACGTGTCAGAATTTGCCTCCTTTTATTTTTTTTTTTAAATTTTTTTATTGTTATGTTAATCACCATATATTACATCATTAGTTTTTGATGCAGTGTTCCATGATTCATTGTTTGTTCATAACACCCAGTGCACCATGCAAAACGTGCCCTCCTCAATACCCATCACCAGGCCAACCCATCCCCCCACCCCCCCACCCTCTAGAACCCTCAGTTTTTCAGAGTCCATCATCTCTCATGGTTCGTCTCCCCCTCCGACACACTCCCCTTTTCTTCCATGCCTCCTTTTAAAGACTGAGTAAATATTTCACTGTATGTCTTTACCATATTTTGTTTATCCATTCATCTTACAGGGGACACTTGGGTTTGCACCTTTTGGCTATTATGAAGTATGCTGCTATGAACATTGGTTGTAACACTATTACAGTTTTGAGACTTGGACTCTTTTGTGTATTTCAGGGCAGGTGACATTACGGAATTAAAAATTCTGGAGATACCAGGTCCTGGAGAAAACCAACATTTTGGAGACCTTCATCAGACAGAATTAGGCCCATCTGGTGTTGGGTACCAAGTGGGTATCAATCAGAATGGCACGGGCAAGCTGGTGAAGAAGCCAGCCTCATCCAGCAGTGCCCCTCAGAATATCCCTAAGAGGACAGACGTGAAGAGTCAGGATGTTGCTGTTTCCCCACAGCAGCAGCAGTGCTCAAAGAGCTATGTGGACAGGCACACGGAGTCCCTGAGTCAGTCCAAAAGTTTCCGCCGTCGGCACAACTCTTGTAAGTTGGATCAAGTTGATGTTTCTTCTTAACCTTGTGTTTCAAGGCTATAAGCTCTTATCCACTGCTGTTCTTTAAACAAATTCTTTATTACCCTCATAAAAAGGGATGCTGGCAGAGCTTCACAAAAATACAGCATGATCGTCTTACTGCAGGGCTAGTCCCTCAGGATATTAAGGGAAAGAAAATAAGCTGTTAGAGACTCACACCAGCTCCCTGCCCTCTCCTCCACATAACTTCCTTCATGAAAAGTCAGTTATCTACCTGGAGTTCACATAGACGAAAGCCATTATTGTTTTTAATGTGGTAACGGATGGAGGTGGTAATGTTTGAGTGAGCCTACACTTGGCTGTTCAAGGGGATTCTTGAATAACTTGTGATTTGGCTTCCATCCTCAAGAGAGGAAGGTATTGACCTACATATCTCTGTGATCAGACAGTTTCTGACAGACTAAATTTTAAATTTGTTGTATTCCCTGTCCTTACACATCAAGGAGAAAATGCACAGGTGTATTGATTGCCTAGTTTTGTTTGGCACTAACAAATTGTTGAGTGCCATCTACTCACTGTGGAACCATAGATAATTCACTAGAATCTGGTATGCTCTTTAACATATGCACTAGAATAATGTTATAAAAGTGAATTATAATAGATTCACCAGAATCTGTGTGGTATCTGTATGAGGGGCCAACATTTTTTTTTTTAAAGATTATTTATTTATTTGACAGAGACACAGCGAGAGGGGGAGCACAAGCAGGGGGAATGGGAGAGGGAGAAGCAGGCTTCCTGCTGAGCAGGGAGCCTGATGCGGGGCTCGATCCCAGGACCCTGGGATCGTGACCTGAGCCGAAGGCAGACACTTAACAAACAACTGAGCCACCCAAGTGCCCCGGGGCCAACATTTTAAGTTTTGAAAATGCCTTGATTTCGTGAATAAGCTATTGAAATTTTGGAAATTAAAAAAAAATGTATTTCTAGACATTTTCCTTCATTGCTTAAGTAACTGTCTGAATTGGGGCACCGAGGTGGCTCAGTCAGTTAAGTGTCTGTGTTTGGCTCAGATCATGATTCTGGGGTCCTGGGATCGAGCTGCGCATTGGGCTCCCCACTCAGCGGGGAGTCTGCTTCTCCCTCTCCCCCTCCCCCCGATTGTGTGCCTGCGGCTCACTCTCTCTCAAATAAATGAATAAAATCTTAAAAAAAAAGTAGCTGTCTGAATTGACAATAATTGAAAACGTGAGACTGAAATTGAATTGTTACTTCTGTATCCTTTGAAAAACTGTAGAATGCTTGGATAGAAAATTTATTCTTTCCATTTCTACTTTAACCCTCTCTACTTTGCTTTACTCTCCCTTTTTAATTTATTTTTTAACATTTATTTATTTTAGAGGGAGAGCTTGTGCATTCACTTGTGTGCAGGAGAAGGGAGTGGGGCACAGAAGGAGAGGGAGAGAGAGAATCTTAAGCAAGCTTCATGCCCAGTGTTCGGACCCTGAGATCATGACCTGACCTCAACAGAAACCAAGAGTTGGGTGCTCAACCGACTGAGCCACCAGGTGCCCCTACTCTCACTTTAAAAAGCCCTTTTTTCTTTGCTGAAAACATGAACTTGTTTGTTTAAAGTTCAAATATTCAAGCAGTTTATAGTTTCTCATGTGCTTGGAGACAACCTTCATTAGCAATTTTTTCCTACATACTTTTTGCTCCTGTTATTAGTGTCTTACATTACTAAAGTAGATTTGTTATATTAATGAGCTAATATTGGTACATTATTAATTAAAATCTATATTTCATTCCAATTACCTTAGTTTTTATCTACTGTTCTTGTTATAGACTTCTGTCCAGCACACCACCTTACATTTAGTAGTCACGTCTCCTCTTGCCTCTGGCAGTTTCTCAGACTGGTTTTGGTGACCTAGACTATTTTGATGAGTACTGGTCAGGTATTTTGTAAAATATCCCTTCATTGGTATTTGATGTTTTTCTCATGATTAGGTTGTGGTTATGTGTTTGGGGGAGGAAGACCACGGCGATAAATTATTTTCATCACATCATATTAAGGGTATGTAATATCAACATGGTTTATGACTTGGTGTTGACCTTAATATCTGGGCTGAGGGAGTGTGTGTGTCACATTTCTCCTCTGTAGAGGTCTCCCCACCCCTTCCATATTGGAAGGAAGTCTCTGTTTACAGCCCACACCTAAGGAGTAGAAAGATATGCAGAGTATCTGCATAAATTATTTGGAATTCTTCTACATCAGGGATATGTCTTTTCCCCCCTGTTTAATCAATTATTTATTTTTTATCAGTATGGATTCATAGTTATTTATCTTATACTTTGGGTTATAATTCATCACTGCTTTATTTTAAAGATTTTATTTATTTGACAGAAACACAGCGAGAGAGGGAACACAAGCAGGGGGAGTGTGAGAGGGAGAAGCAGGCTTCCTGCCGAGCAGGGAGCCCGACGCGGGGCTCAATCCCAGGACCCTGGGATCATGACCTGAGCCAAAGGCAGACGCTTAAAGACTGAGCCACCCAGGTGCCCCCATCACTGCTTTATTTTAGTGCTCAAATTGTTTCCGCTTTGGCCACTGGTAGCTGTTTCAGTCAGCTCCTGTTTTCCTTTGACATTCCCCCATTCTTGTGGGTGGGTTTTTCCCTAGTATTTCTGTACTTTTTGGCAGTACAGGATGTTCCAGGTTTATCTTCTCTATTTCCTACCCTAGCCCTAGAATCAACCATGTCTCCAGGGAGCCCTGTTTCTTTTATTGGAGAATGGTATTACAAGCCACCCTCTAGGTGCTAGGTGTGCTCATTGCTACTGGGTGTCGCCAGCTGACAGGGCAGGGAAATAGATATCTGTATACTTGTCCAGTGTATATACATGTATCTATTATTATTTTCCTGTGTGTAACTTTACTATGTTAAGCTAAATATGAGTTCATACTAATGTCTCCAACTCAAATCCATTACCACATTGCATCATTCTAGCCGCCGCCTTTTTTTAAATGTGATTTCTCACTCTTAACAGTGAGAGACCTGTCTCCTACCATCTGCCATCCATTGGCTTAAATGATTTCATTCTAGTATACAGGTATAGCACTATCAAAATTACCAACCTGGACCCACACTCCCTTCATTGACTTGCTTTATCTATTTGTAACAGATTGTTTTGTCGCCTTCTGCCATCCATCCTGGGATCCTCCTGCCTCCTCAATGATATTTTAAAAATTTGCATACATTAAGGCTTATTCTTTTTTAAAGATTTTATTTATTTATTTGACAGAGAGAGACACAGCGAGAGAGGGAACACAAGCAGGGGGAGTGGGAGGGGGAGAAGCAGGCTTCCAGCGGAGCAGGGAGCCTGATGCGGGGCTCATTCCCAGGACCCTGGGATCATGACCTGAGCCGAAGGCAGTCGCTTAACCGACTGAGCCACCCAGGCGCCCCTCGCTTATTCTTTGTGTTCTTAAGTTCTGTGGGTTTTAACAAATTTAGTGCCTCTGTGGATTTTAACAAATATAGTGCCTTGTATCCATCATTACAGTATTGTACAGAATCCCTGTTTGACCAGTTCAATCCTTCCCCTTTTTCTTCCATGATCTTTCCCCCACCTCAGCAACTATTGATCTTTTTACCATCTCTCTAGTTTTGCCTTTTCCAGAATATCACATAATTAAGATGATGCAGCATGTAGCCTTTTGAGACAGGCTGCTTTCACTTAACAATGTGCGTTTAAGATTCATTCATGTCTTTTTGTGGCTTGATAGCTCATTTCCTTTTATTGCCGAATAATATTCCACTGTACAGATGTGTCAAAGTTTGTTTATCCATTTATCTATTGAAGGGTTAGTTGCTTCCATCTTTTGGTGATTATGAATAAAACTGCTGTAAACATTTGTGTGTGGGTTTTGTGTGGACATAAGTTTTCAGATCAGTTGGGTAAATACCTAGGAGTGTGATTGCTGGATGTATGGTAAGACTATCTCTTTCTAGGGCGCCTGGGTGGCTCAGTCGTTAAGCGTCTGCCTTCGGCTCAGGTCATGATCCCAGAGTCCTGGGATTGAGTCCCACATTGGGCTCCCTGCTCGGCGGGAAGCCTGTTTCTCCCTCTCCCACTCCCCCTGCTTGTGTTCCCTCTCTCGCTGTCTCTGTCTCTGTCAAATAAATAAATAAAATCTTAAAAAAAAAAAAAAGACTATCTCTTTCTAATTTTTTTCCCCTTACCAACAATTATACCAGCTCTCTTTTGAAAGAGTGCAGTTAAGTTCAAAACAAGTAATTTATTTGATCTTTAGTAAGTCATTCTGGTAAAAAAGTGGGATCACTCTCAGAAGCATCCCCTGCTTGATGCTTTTTCTGCTTTTGCTGGTTGGTCTATTCCCTAGTTTTTTTTTTTTTTAAAGATTTTATCCATTTATTTGACAGGGAGACAGCGAGAGAGGGAACACAAGCAGGGGGAGTGGGGGAGGGAGAAGCAGACTCCCCGCTGAGCAGGGAGCTCCATCCCAGGACCCTGGGATCATGACCTGAGCCGAAGGCAGTTGCTTAAGGACTGAGCTACCCAGGCGCCCCAGTTCCCTAGATTTTTTAAGTGCACATAAATAAGGTAAAGAGATCATGGCAGTAAATGTTATTCTCATTCAGAGAACTTTTGAATCCAGATTAGTGTGGAAAATACCTGTGGCCTGGGAATTTGATGATGAGATGTGGCTCAGAATTGGCTTGTGATAGAAGGTAGAGTTGCCTTTATTTATTTGTTCAGTGAACCCTGTAAGATGAGTAGAAAGGTCTACCAGAGACTGCATTTTATGTGGCATTTTAAGGATTCCAAGAAGATAGATTGGTTTTTTCCCCACTGTAGTTGTAATGTAGATTATCAGTGTTTTTCTCATCAATGAATGAAGAAGTGGAGATTAAGTATTTTTCTCATTAGAGATATATAAATAGAATTTTCTCTGGTATATGTGCATTGATATTGAGACTAGTATATTCCTAGTACGAATATAATCTCTCTGGTTTTTAGTGTTCTTTCAAGGTTAATGATGAGTTGTTGAGGATTTGTTGGTTCTAGTTACCTAATCTAACATTGATGAGAGATTTAGCACAAGCAGATTTTAATCTCTTCTTTAGGTTGTGTGTATATGTGGGGTGGTTATAGAGGATAGTTCCTGTGACCTTTGTCATTGAACTGACCACTGAGAATATTGTCAAGTAGATGAATGGAACATGAGTGCTGGGGAGTAGAGGGAAACCATTTGAGACCAGCTAAGGATACAGGTTTGTGTATGGTTTGTTCAGTGTGACAGTGATCCCACCATCTGGGGTTAGAAAGTTTTTATGGTCCTACTGAGGTCCTCCTGTGACTTAACCTCCTTGGGTGTGCTTCATCCAACAGGCTTGAAAACCCTGGTGCTGCTGCTGGAGCCCAAGAAGTTGACTGATTACTAAGGCCTGGAATTTGGGGAGTTGAAAAGAAGGTCCCAGATGCTCTCAGTCACTTCCTCATGAAGCCCATTGAGTCTGACATTAAAACATTTGCAGTTTGACCTTCAGGTGCCCTTTAGTGTGCTAACTGCAGGACAAAGTTCCCCTTTACAATATGTGTGTGACAAAAACCAATAAATAAGTGGCAGTGAGGGTTACACAACAATGAGTTTGTTGTCCTGGCCAAAGGGCTTTTGTGCCAAAGGCTGGCAGCAAAATGGCACAGGAAGGCGGCCAGCCTCTAGTCTTAACACATACTTGGCCCTTGTAATTGAAAGGTAAAGAAATCTACGAAGCACTCTATCTTTTCCAAGGGAAGTGCTTTTCTCTCTTAGTGGCCTGAGGCCATTTTAAATACAGAGCGAGGCCCTTTGGGCTGAGTAAGCCAAGTATTAAGACCGCTTATTCACCCAGGACTTCCTCATATTTTTATTAAAGTATGAGCAAAAGGAAGAATAAGAGACAACTGAGCATATTGGCCTGCCTTTCATTTACTTTATATTATCTTTTTCTTGCTGACCTACGATGTCAGTATTTCCTCTTGGGTATTTTTTCACTGTCTACTTTCCTGACAGTATTTGGAACATAGCTGGTCGTTAGTGTATATTTGTCAAAGGAGTGAATGTAAGGTCTGTCTTCAGAGCGTGAGGAGAAATAACCTGATACCTTCTAAAGCCACAACTCTGGTTTGGTTGCAAGTGGTGTTTGTAGAGTCTTCAGGCTGAGCCAAAAATGGCTTCCCATTTTGCGGCTTTTACCCTATCTTCTCTTAAATTGATTAATTGCTTATCTTCATCTGTCATTGTGATAGATCTGGGATAGTTCATTGTCAGTTCCTGCTGGGCACAGCTGAACTCCTTTCCTCTGAAACCCGGGCCTTATGTTCCCTCTTGTATTGCTGTTGACAACTTCATCTTCCTGTCCTTTTCAGTCACGCACAGTTTTGATAGCTCCCTTTCTTTCCCATAGTTAATCTCAGGTTGCCTTTTCTTTTGTGACCTCTTTAGACTCTTTTGTTGTTTGCTTGGAGTGTTTTTAGTTTGTGTGTGTGTGTGTGTGTGTCCTTTTTTGGTATGGCTGTTTTTATGCCATAGAGTTGGGTGACAGGTCTGAATGACATGGTTCTGCCCTTTGTTGGATTACAGTGTCCTTGGGGAGCTGGAGTAAGAATACAGATAACTGCAGAACAAAGCAGGTAGCATAGGCAGGCGCTAGCCAAACGGTTCCCACACTGCTGCAGCTGGTCAGACGGGGGAGGTCCTTCGGCTGCAGCGATCCAGGGGGTGTGTTAGGGCTGAGTTTGTAACAATAAAAATGAGAAATAGCTTAAAAGCTCATCGGTAGGTATGATACAGATCAATAGAGTATACTCTATAAAAAATCATATAAAAAGTAGTTGGAGAAATCTTTCATGAAACAGAAATAAGCTCCTAGGGGCGCCTGGGTGGCTCAGTCGTTAAGCGTCTGCCTTCAGCTCAGGTCATGATCCCCGGGTTCTGGGATCGAGCCCCACATTGGGCTCCCTGCTCCACAGGAAGCCTGCTTCTCCCTCTCCCACTCCCCCTGCTTGTGTTCCCTTTGTCGCTGTGTCTCTGTCAAATAAATAAATAAAATCTTAAAAAAGAAAAGCTCCTAAGCAAGAAAGCAAGGTATAAAATTTTGTAAGATGGATGCATATTTTTGACTAAAAGGAAACATGTCAAAATGTTAAGTGAATATCTGCAGTTTTCTATATATTTTATGCATTACTCTGAACATTTGTTAACAAAAAGTTTATTTTTTTAAGATTTATTTATTTGACACAGAGAGCTAGAGAGGGAACACAAGCAGGGGGGAGGGGGAGGGAGAAGCAGGCTTCCAGCTGAGCATGGAGCCCCATGCAGGGTTCGATCCCAGGACCCTGAGATCATGACCTGAGCCGAAGGCAGAGGCTTAACAACTAAGCCACCCAGGCGCCCCAGTTAACAAAAATTTATTTTTAAAAAAGGAATGCTTGTTCCTGTTCCTTTTGAATTCCTTTTTCGCATTGTGCTGTACTGAAGAGGTTTTTTGCCTTTGCCTTATGGGCTCATTGTCTTAATATGATCCTCTGCTAGTTCTTTTAACTTTGCGTAGGTCTGTCAGAGTTATGTGGTTTCCCTACTCTTGTTTCCACAAATAGCATGGAATTTGGAATCTGACCAAGCTCAGAGTTCAAATCCTAACTCAGACATTTATTAGCCGTATCAGTTTGGAGCATCCTTATTTTCTTCATTTGTAGAATGGTAATTTTAATCGGGTTGTTTTGAAGACAAACAGATAATGTGTATATCAAAGCCTAAGATGGTACCAGGTACATAGGTTCTGCAAGATGACAAGTGGAGTGAGTCCTTAGTGTCTTCCTTTGCTCTTGGCTAGTAAATGATTATTTACTGAAATGAAAAATAACCATGTTAAGTATTTTCTCGCTTTTCTAATACCTTACAATACTTTAAAGTATTACAACAGTGAAGTCATCTTTGTGAAAAAGCGCATGGTAAATGTTCATGTACAAGTGGATTATATCAGGGTGCTCTGAGTAATAGAAACCCTACCTCATGGCTCAAATAACAGAGAGAAATTATGTCACAGGTGGAGTCCAGAGTTGGGACATTTCCAGGGATAGTACAATCAGGCCTTCAGTCTTGTTTCTGTGAAGCTCTCCTTTGTGTGTTGGCTTTGTCCTCAGATTGAAACTAGTTGGGTCCAGCCTTTCTGTGTGTCCCATCCAGATTCTTCAGAAGGAGAGAAGACACTGTCTCTTCCAGTGTATCATCTTAAGCAGGGTTTCTTAACCTCAGTACTCTTGATATTTTGGGCCAAATAATTTGTTGTTGTTGTGGGAGACTGTCCTGTGCATTGTAGAAAGTTTAGCAGCATCCCTGGACTCTACCTTCTAGATGCCAAGAGCACTCTCCAACCACCACCAGTTGTAATAACCAAAAACGTCTCCAGACATTGTCAAATGTCCCATTGGGGTAATATTGCCCCTGATTGAGAATCAGAAGTTCTTTAGGAGTGAGGAAACCTTTATCAGAAACTGCTGGGATGCCTGGCTGGCTCAGTTGGTTAAGTGTTTGCCTTCAGCTCAGGTCATGATCCCAGGGTCCTGGGACCGAGCCCCCCGCCAGGCTCCCTGCTCAGCGGGAGTCTGCTTCTCCCTCTGCCTCCTGTTTTCCCCCTGCTTGTGCTCTCTCTCTGACATAATAAATAAATAAAATCTTTTTTTTTTAAAAGATTTTATTTATTTGATAGAGAGACACAGCGAGAGAGGGAACACAAGCAGGGGGAGTGGGAGAGGGAGAAGCAGGCTTCCTGTGGAGCAGGGAGCCTGACGTGGGGCTCGATCCCAGGACCCTGGGATCATGATCTGAGCCGAAGGCAGACGCTTAACGACTGAGCCACCCAGGCGCCCCCAAATAAATAAAATCTTAAGAAACTGTGGCAAGAGCTACCCTCTGCTGCCCCCCCAATCCTGTCTTCTTGACCAGTATTCTTCTCATGCCCATGCTTGAATCAGTTGTTGGCATGAGCACCACCTTGATTGATTCAGAAATTAATCCATTCCTTCACCTTAGAGAGGGTATAGTATCTATCTGAACAAAAATGTGTTTTATTCTGAGGGTAGAGAGGTCTGGATGTTGGATAGGCAGCAACAGAGTCTGCTTACAGTGCAAGAAACTCTAAAATTGCTTATCTGTGGTAAGGGCCTATTGAAAGTACATGGTGGAAAGATGCAGGCAATTTGACTGTTGGGTCTGCAGAAGTGATTGGGAGTGATAGTAAAGGGGGTGCAAGTAACAGGTGAGGACTGGGGTTTTGTTATTATTGTTCACCATTGACTCTCCAGCACTTAGCAGAGATACCAGCGGATAGCAGATTAATGAACATTTTTGAATGAATATAGAAAAATGCTGATCAGAATTCTCTCCTGAGTGAAATGTGTTTTGGATTCAGTAAGCTGTGGTGTGATTATAGGTGTAGTTGGCTGAAATGAAGACACTCATGGAGACCACCCCCATTTGTGTCTTTCACATAAACTGTATTCAGCTTCAAAGAAATTATGCTTTGGCCTAAATAGTGCCTTAAAATAAGCATGAAGTATTTGACTCAGAATATTGATGTTATTTCATTAGGTTTCTTGTACTTCCTCTTTTAAAACTAAGCATTTCTATGCAACTCTTACTTGGCTCACCAATTTATTGACTTCTACCATACATACGTACCATATATATATCAGATACAAGACATGAAAAGACAAAAAGGACTAGATAAAGTAAACCTTTACAGTAATATTCGTTTAAATTTGGCTCAATGGTTCAAAATATTTTGCTTATTAAAAAATTAATATTTAGGGGCGCCTGAGTGGCTCAGTCGTTAAGCGTCTGCCTTCGGCTCAGGTCATGATCCCAGGGTCCTGGGATCGAGCCCCACATCGGGCTCCCTGCCCCGCGGGAAGCCTGCTTCTCCCTCTCCCACTCCCCCTGCTGTGTTCCCTCTCTTGCTGTGTCTCTCTCTGTCAAATAAATAAATAAAATCTTAAAAAAAAAATTAATATTTAGTTAGAACAGTGAATAACTGAGTCATTGACATTTTGGTGATGGGGAGGTGAGGGATAGGTTTATTACCTTGATTGTGGTCATGGTATAACAAGTGTTTGAATATGTCCAAACTTATAAATTGTATACATTAAGTATGTGCAGGTTTTTGTATACCAATTATACTTCAGTACAGCTGTAAAAACAAAAATCAGTGCTGCCTGTACCTCTGAGCAGATGAAGCCTGGGTGCATCTTTTCTTGATTCCCAGGGGTGAATCCAGAGCCGCAATAGACCTTGGCTTGACTTTGTGTTTCTTTAGTATTTTCCCTTCTACTAATTTTGTGTTTTTCTTTGTTTTGGTTTGTTTATAGCTAAGCTGTTTCCGCCATTGGTACCAGCAGTGATGAGGGGTTTGGCTTTATGATTTAATCACTTGATCTCTGTTAGGGGATTAATGTTTCTAGATACCTACTCTCTGTTGGGTGAGAGACAACAGAGAATCTGGTTAGTCTTTTTAAGTCTTTTCTATTTGTCTATTTTGAGCTCAAGTCAATTAAGACTTCCATCCACACTGGGAGAAGATGAGCTCTTTAACATCTAGACTGGTCTGTGTTTATTTACTCTTGGCCCATGTCTGAGATTTTAGAATTAGAGCTGTAAGTGCTATTTCTCTGTATGTCTGTAATTCAGAAAGTTCTTTACCTTTACAAATTAAAAAGGATTAAATAAACAATGATTTTTAAAGTAATATTAATGGTTCAGAATTTTTTTGCTCATTAAAAATTAACATTTGGTTAGAAGAGTAATTAGCTGCGAGTCATTAATTTTTAAAATCTTGGTATACCACGAAAGAAAATAGTAATATGCTAGTTATTGCAGACGAAATTTTTTTTTTTTTAAGATTTTATTTATTTGACAGAGACAACAGTGAGAGAGGGAACACAAGCAGGGGGAGTGGGAGAGGGATAAGCAGGCTTCCCTCTGAGCAGGGAGCCCGATGCAGGGCTTGATCCCAGGACCCTGGGATCATGACCTGACCCGAAGGCAGACGCTTAACCGACTGAGCCACCCAGGCACCCCTAATAGAATTGGTTAAGTAGGTGTCAGAAGCCCAAAAAAGCAAAAAGAGACATTGAGGGAGGGGAAGCAGGGAAGAGGTTGCCATTATCAGAACCTGGACGTTCAGAGAACGGACTTCCCAGAGAAGTACCAGAGCCAGTGCCAGTACTTCTAGGGAGTTGCAGTGAAGCTTGTCCTGTCTACATGTGCCAGGAAGAGAAACTGGAGACTGGAACCAATTGCCAGGGCAGTGCTGATGCAAATAGCAAGCAAACAAGGAGAGAGTCCCTTCTCATTCCTCCTTCCTTTCTCCTTCTATCCTCTTCAGGTATCTACTACTGGTAGTGGAACCTAACAGGAAGCCAGCTAAGGAAGGAAATATGTAGTTTGTAGAGTTCCAGCCTGGGATTGCGAAGATTGAGTGTAGAGTTGAAAGACAGTAGTGTAGGAGCACTTGGGTGGCTCAGTCGGTTAGGCGTCCAACTCTTGATTTCAGCTCAGGTCATGAGCTCAGGGTTGAGCACCCGACGTTGAGCTCCTGTGTTGGGCTCTGCACTGAGCAGAGAGTCTGCTTGTCCCTCGCCTCCTCCTCCCCCAGCTTGTGCTCATGTGCTGTCTCTCAAATAAATAAAATCTTAAAAAAAGACAGTAGTTTAATAAGTGACACACTTATAATTATTATTACTAATTATTATTATTGAAAGAGAGGTTCAGAGAACTGGTCCTGGAAAAAATTTTTCGTGGCTGAAAAGTCATTAGTTGAAAAAAAAAAAATAACCAAAAAGAATACCTCTGGGAGGCATGATGGAGAGCAGGGTGAGCAAACTTCTGTAAAAAGTCAGATGTTAGGGGCGCCTGGGTGGCTCAGTCGTTAAGCGTCTGCCTTTGGCTCAGGTCATGATCCCAGGGTCCTGGGATGGAGCCCCACATCAGGCTCTCCGCTGGGTGGGGAGCCTGCTTCTCCATCTCCCCTGCCTGCCGCTCCCCCTGCTTCTGCTCTCTCTCTCAAATAAATAAATAAAATCTTTAAAAAAAAAAAAAAGCTCAGATGTTAAATACTTTAGACTTTGCAGGTCATAAGGTCTCTGTCTTAAGTATTTTTTGTTGCTTTTGTAGCACAGAGGTAGCCTTAGACAATATGTAAACAAATGAGTGTGGCTTTTCTAGTAAAACTTACCTACAGAAACAGGCAGTGCGGCTGGATTTGGCAGAGTCCAAATAGTTTGCAGACTCCTGATGCAGAATATACACTTAGTGTAAAGTTAGTCAGTGATAGTCCATTTGGATTCATGTTTGGAATAACCTTGATACTTTTTAATTTGGGAGACCATCTTCTTAGACCTGGTTAATTTTTTAAGAACTTCATTCTAGCTAAAGAAGGCCTTAAGAGGGGCACCTGGGTGGCTCAGTCGTTAAGTGTGTGCCTTCGGCTCAGGTCACAGTCCCAGGGTCCTGGGATCGAGCCCCACGTCGGGCTCCCAGCTTGGCGGGAAGCCTGCTTCTCCCTTTGCCACTGCCCCTGCTTGTGTTCCTGCTCTTGTTATCTCTCTCTCTCTGTCAAATAAATAAAGTATTTAAAAAATGAGAAGGCCTATAAGAGGAATAGGGGAAGTGTTAGCTCTGCCATGCTTTTGTTCATTATGATTGCATTATTATTATTTTAATACATAGTTTATAGGAATCTTCCCCCCCCCCCCCAGGAGATGGTGAGTTTTATTGTCTTGTCTGGAGAGAGGTTTGATTGGCTCTCGAATGTTCCAGGGTGGAGAGACTAGGAAAAAGCACAGGGTGCAGAGGTCTATTCGGTGTAATCTCCCTCGTTCTCATCTTCACCATCAACAGAGAGAGCAGCATACTTGCTTGCAGAACTGAACTTGGAAGCTGGATTTTCTTCAGGTTTCTTTGGCTCAGGTGCAGATCGGGAGTCTTGATCCTTTTTGCCATCTTTCCTATTGGACTCCTTCCAGTGGTCTTTGTTCCCTCCATCTCCTGGACCACGGCTGGAGTTCCCACTTTGGCCTTTTGGGACACTCACCCCATCTACTTCGTTTTCATCTGCTCTCCTTGCTGGTCCTTCCTCAGGTGGCTGAGCTGGAACTACTTTCCCCCCACCACTTGTAGGGGACTGCTGCTCTGTGTCTGAGCTCTGAGATCGAGCAGGAGGGTTAGAACTTCGCTTCACCCAAGCATTCTCCTTTGGTGGAGGGGCTGGCATTACCTTCAGAGGCTGCTCAGATTTGGGAGGCTTAGAAGTTAGAGAGTGACAGTCTTCCTCCTTATTGGGTGCTTCGTTTTCTAGAGACTTTTCACTCTCTCTCCTTCGTGCATTTCTGCCAGATGTGGCCGAGGTCCCAGTCTGTGATGACTCACTTCCTGTCCTGGACCGTTCCCATTCCTAGTCTCTTCACTTCGCCAGCTGGGGTGTCTCTCCCGGGGCCGTCGTTCTAGTTTTGGCTCATCCAGCTGGCGCTGCAGCTTCTCCTGCTCCTTCTGCAGCTGCTCTTCTACTTCTCGCTCTCTAGCAGCTGTGTCAACAGGCTTTGCCCCTCCAAAGATAGAGACCGCTCGACTGGACTGGGAGGTGCTAGCAGAGGAATCATCTTCCTTAGGAGTCCTCCGAGGCTTTAGATTCAGTTTGGGTCTTTTGGGGGGACCTCTCTCCTCGTGCCTGTAGTCGTCCTGGGAGTAGTCGTCCCTGGAGCTCCAGGGCCGCTCGTCTCGTCTGTCGTAGCCGTCTTTGTAGCGGTCCCCACCTCCTCCGTAGTCATCGTCCCTACGGTACCCGCTACCAAACGCTCTTCTGCCACTGCCTATCCTGGAGTCGTAGCCTCTGTCGTAGTCCCTGCCGCCTCGGTCATCATAGAGATCCTGGCCCCCGTACCGATCCGTATCTTGGCGTGGCCCATCACGGTACCCGTCCCGGTATCGGTCGGAATCGTAACGATTTCGATACTTGTCTCCAAAGCTATCATCACCTCTCCTCGGCGGGTAGTCATCGAAGCTGTCTGTGGCAGGACAGGCCCTCCAGTCTGTATCTGTTTTGTCAGAATCCCGATTTCTGTCTCGGCCAAAAGAACGATCATCCCTGTCTTTATCCTGTGCTTGATCAGCAACGTCCACTCGAATTCTCCTGTTACCTAGAGACTCTTCGCTGAGGCTCAGGGCACTGAGCAAAGAATCCAGGTCCTCAAACTCAGCATAACCAAAACCTTTCAACCTCTCTGGATTGCTGGGTTCACATGGTAAACGCACTGCACTGATATTTAATCCTCTGAAGAATTCCTTAATGGATTCTTCTGTCACATCACAGGGCAGGTTCCCTAGAAAAGCAGTATAGGGCGGCGATTTCGGAAGACGGCTCCGGTTGATATTGGGTTCCCGAGCAGCCCGTGGAGCAGTGGGCAGGATAGAACGGTCAATTGGAGGTGCCCTGTACACGTCGTTATCATTACTGTGCCAAGTGGTTGAGACATCTCCTTCCAGGTCATCTGTTTCATCAGCCCAGCTGACTGGTTTGGGGACATAGGTGCTTCCTCCCCCAGTCCCTCCGTCCTCAGCCAGGAAGTCTGTTAGGGAGATAGTTTTCCCCTTCTTATTCTTCTTTTTTGCTGAGGCCGCCATGTTGGGAGAGGGAGAGAGAACGCAAAGGTATAGGAATCTTTTTAAGCTACCTACTCATTTCAGTATGCTTTAGTAGCTAAAAATTGATACAGTTGTACAACAGTGTGAATGTACTTAATGCCACTGGACTGTATACTTAAAAATGGTTAAGATGGTAAGTTTTTTGTTATGTATATTTTACCATGATAAAAAAAATTGATGTTAAGTCCACTTGCACAGACACACTTCTTGTTATGGAACAGCACTCTTTCCTCTGATACCTCAAATACTGGCAGTGATTGGCTGGCATGAAACCTCATGAGGGTGCCAGTTCCTATCCGTACATTAAACTCATAAATCTTAATTTTCTATTCTTTTTAGTTCAAAAGTAAAGAGAAGATTCAGTGTCTTTTTTTTTTTTTTTAAGATTTTATTTATTTATTTGACAGAGAGAGAGACAGCGAGAGAGGGAACACAAGCAGGGGGAGAAGGAGAGGGAGAAAGAAGCAGGCTTTCTGCTGAGCAGGGAGCCCGATGTGGGGCTCGATCCCGGGACGCTGGGATCATGACCTGAGCTGATTGAGCCACCCAGGCGTCCCGAGACCTGTTTTCTAATAGTATGCCTTGATTTAATATTGAGGCAGAACATTCGTCCTGCACACTGGACTTTTTTTTCTGGTTCTTCCCCTCCCTGCTCTGTTGCCGATGGTGTTAACCTGACCTGTGTTCTCATGCCTGCTCTCCCATTCCTATCTCATCCACATTTCTATGATACTTTATATAAACTTCTACTCTAACTCTTACCACATTGTATTTTAGTTACTTGCTTTTTATAGCTCTCCTCCTTCCTTTGTGAGTAGTATGTCTTGGTTATATAGTTTATTCCTAGCACCTAGCTGTGGTACACAGCATGCTTTCACTAAATGTTTTTGTCAGATTATTGGACCTAGAACTTAACCCAGATTTTGACAGGCTTGTCATTGTTTCATAATTCAAGCTGTTTATGGTGGCTCAGCTAGATCTTCCTCTCCTTTATAATTTTGGCCAGCCTTAGTTTTTTTCAGAGGCCTAGATCTCATTTTCCAGCTCAGCCCTTTTCCATACCAGTATTTGACATTAGGAAGATTTGGACACGAGTTCTGTTGACACAGTACACATCTTTCTTTTTTCTTCTCTTTTTTTTTAAAGATTTTATTTATTTGACAGAGAGAGGGAACACAAGCAGGGGGATTGGGAGAGGGAGAAGCAGACTTCCCGCTGAGCAGGGAGCCCAATGCGGGGCTCGATCCCAGGACCCTGGGACAATGACCTGAGCTGAAGGCAGACACTTAACTGACTGAGCCACCCAGGCGCCAGTACACATCTTTCAGAATAATTATTGTAATTGTTTTTGTCAGTGTTGATTAATTCGTTAAATATTTCTTGACTGCCTGCTATGTGCTAGGAACTGTGCAGGGGATACAACAGTGAACATTTTACATACGTGGAAATTGAAAAGTTGGATGACAGGTATAAGATAATATGTTAATGAGAACTGCAGCTGGATCCTAGGTCTCCTGGCTGATCTATAGGGTAGAAGGGAGTTACTGTGAGAAGTTAGAGTAGTATAGTTGGGATGATACGTGTGTGAAGGGGTTTGCCTGTGATCATTCTAACCTCTACTTGAGTATTTTTTTTTTTAAGATTTTTTTTCTTTTTATTTGACAGAGATACAGCGAGAGAGGGAACACAAGCAGGGGGAGTGGGAGAGGGAGAAGCAGGCTTCCCGTGGAGCAGGGAGCCCGATGCGGGGCTCGATCCAGGACCCCGGGACCATGACCTGAGCTGAAGGCAGACGCTTAATGACTGAGCCACCCAGGCACCCCTCTACTTGAGTATTTTTAATAATTGAGAGCTCAGTCTTTCAAAAGGAAGTACATTACATTTATTTAAACCATATTGGAGGTTCCATTTGGCATACCAATAACCTGGTCCACCCTTTCAGGGTGGTCAGATTGGCTCAGAGTATAAACTCAATTCAGGGTTATCTGGGAATGGATGGTTGGGAGAGTTCTGTGGGGTGTTCTGTCTTGGCTGCCAGAAGAGTAGTTAAGTGGTGTGTAATGGCCAGATAGAGGGTGCCTGCTGTTGGTGTTGCTGTGCATCTTGGTGTGGTCACTGTAGAATCAGGTCAGTATGGTCCTTGTCATATTTGATGGTTCAGAAATTGCTTACTGACAAGTGTTGAGAAAAGAGATCACATTAATTAAGAGATCTAAAAACAGGTTTATAAATCAAAATACCAACTTGTAGTGATAGATGTATGCCTGGCTCAAGATCTGGAATCTCTCTAAAGCAGAGATTCTCTCCTGCTGGGGTCTAGGCTGAGATCAAATTAAAAATCAGAAGGTTGCTTGCTTGGTAAGCGTAGAATTAGGAGCCAGTTGAATATTCTGTTCCTGTGAGCTTCAGGTTACAAGGAGTTGGACTTATTTTACTTGGGGGGGGGGCTGGTATTTCTCTGTTAACTGTTGCTAGACATTTGAGATCAAACCACCCAGACCTGTGGGAAGAGACTGCTGTACTCTTCCCCTTCTACTTTTTTTGATATTCAGTTGTCAAAAAAGCCTCTGTCACTACTAATTTCCCTTTTAAAAAAAAATATTTATTTGACAGAGACAGCGAGAGAGGGAACACAAGCAGGGGGAATGGGAGAGAGAGAAGCAGGCTTCCTGCTGAGCAGGGAGCCCGATGTGGGGCTCCATCCCAGGACTCCAGAATCATGACCTGAGCCGAAGGCAGACACGTAACGACTGAGCCACCCAGGTGCCCCAACTAATTTCCTTATGAAGGATAGAACTGGTTAAGATTTCCAGGAGTCGTACTTATTTTATATTCCCTGTTACTTGGGTAATATATGAAATCTATTATTTGAGATTTGTGGTAGTTTGTGCTACTTAATATGATTTAGAAATAGCTTACCTTTACCATCTTCACTTTGATTCCTGTAACACTCTCCATAAAAGACTAATGTATTTTCCATTTCCACTGAGTGCTTTCTGTGGGCACACTGACCTTAGTCCCTGTTTTTTCTCTAGGGTCATCTAGTAGCAGACACCCAAATCAGGCAACTCCAAAGAAAAGTGGCTTAAAGAATGGCCAAATGAAGAATAAAGATGACGAGTGCTTCGGGGATGATATCGAAGAGATCCCAGACACAGATTTTGATTTTGAAGGGAACCTGGCCCTCTTTGACAAGGCAGCTGTGTTTGAGGAGATTGATACCTATGAGCGGAGAAGCGGTACCCGTTCCCGGGGCGTCCCAAATGAAAGGCCAACTCGGTACCGCCACGATGAGAACATCCTGGAGTCGGAGCCCATTGTCTATCGGCGGATCACAGTGCCCCACGGTGTGAGCAAGGAGTTCTGCACGGGTGAGTTGCACAGCCCTGCATCCCACCGGCTGCTCTCCCCTTTCAGTTACGCTGAAAAGAGAATGACTTAAATTCTGAATCAGAGTCTTGTAGTAGGAATTAACTGAAGTGGCTTTGTGGTTAGCTATTATTATTGTCTCTTGGGAAATGTGGTTAATATGGCATTCTACCTACCAGGGGGGATGTGGGGGTGTGGGGTAGGGGGCTGATTTCATGTCCATTTATATCCACATCTGACAGGTTCTGGTCTGCTCTTTATTTAGTGTGTCATGATTAACAACTGAAGGCATAGGAGCCAGCTGTCTAGATTCACATAATCAGATCTTTGGCTTTTCACTTTGGCTTGCCTGTTACTACCTGTACATTTCACCAGAAGTTCAATTCTGTTTTACTAGTTGTTGGGGTAAAAAACAGAGATGGACGGTTGAAACCACTGGCTAAAATTGGGGTTTCAATAAATTACATTTGTTTACTATACTATCCTCATCTCCTACTACCCCTGGTCAGGGAGGGTTTGGCTAGTCCCTGTTTCTCACGTAACAGAGTAGTGCCTTGGTAGTTACGTCAGTCATTGTATACGATAGTCTAGTCTGTTGCCTCAGTGGTTTTAACATTAGGATCTTTTCTTCAAACGTGGCATTAGAGGGGCACCTGGGTGGCTCAGTCGTTAAGCGTCTGCCTTCGGCTCAGGTTAGGATCCCAGGGTCCTGGGATGGAGCCCCGCCTCAGGCTCCCCACTCGTTGGGGAGTCTGCTTCTCCCTCTCCCACTCCCCCGTCTCGTGCTCTCTCTCTCTCACTCTGTTCTCTCTCAAATGAATTTGGAGGCAGATAAAACCAGCTATAGGAGAGGTGTAGTCTACCTCATCCCTGTCGCTTCTCACTAAGCCACATTATTATCTGGGCTTCTTCAAATACAGTTGGAAAACCATTCTTATTGAATGATCTTGAAGAGCTGAAGGAGGAATCATAATCATTTTAATTAAGTAGAGAAGGAACTAAGTACAATATTCATTTTGGTTTGAGGGTTTGAATATAGGGAATATAAATTTGGAACAGTAGTAGTGGTTATAGGACTTATTATGGAGATGGCTTAATTACATTTGGAGGAAAGTCAGATATGGCGTGGCTTTTTTGTAGACAGCAGTGTTGTATTTGGTTTGCTGAGTATAGAAGTTTGCACCTGCTTTCCATGTGGGAAAAAAAGGCTGTCAGGCTAAGAGAGTACCAAATTATTTTTCCATTGTTTGCAGGTGGACTCTGGTGGGCATACCTCTTTACTAAGGTAGTTTCCCTAAGTGGCACTGACATGTGACTTCCTGAACTCTGATTTTTACCACCTGTGTTTGGGCAAACAGCCCAGCTCAGAATCAGGCTTCTGATTCAGTTGCCAGGTGTTAAGCTTTTCAGAGGCAGCCATCATCCAGCAGGTCTGGTAGCACACTCAGTTCCTGCTATTCATCTGCCCCTACGGCTCCCCTCTTTTACTGCCCTCATTTGCGAAATAAGCCACCTCTGCTGGTAGCTGTCTGAGCTGAGGTGGTCTGGTCATGCAACAGGTCGTTTCCCTAAATTTCCTGAGCTTGGGGAGATAGAGCCTACGTTGGAGTGAAGTGGCTAAAAGGAATAGAATAGTAGACTCAGGAAAGATTCTCAGATCTAAAAGAGCCTGAGAAAACATTGCTAATGTAGACAAAGGGGAGGGTGGGAATTTTTTCCTACTACACGCTCCACCTCCCCAATTTGATTTTCACACCTTGTTTAATTAATTAATTTTTAAAAAGATTTTGTTTATTTGTTTGACAGAGAGAGAGACAGCGAGAGAGGGAACACAAGCAGGGGGAGTGGGAGAGGGAGAAGCAGGCTTCCCACTGAGCAGGGAGCCCGATGCGGGGCTCGATCCCAGGACCCTGGGATCATGACCTGAGCCGAAGGCAGACGCTTATTGACTGAGCCACCCAGGCGCCCCACACCTTGTTTAATTTAATGACAGAAGTAAAAAGTTCCCTTCTCTCGCATGAAACTCTTTTTCCAGAATTGCCATTAACAAGCGAACAACAAACCACGTGAGCTGGTCCTCAGCCAAGCGCTCAGGTGTGGCGGCTTGTGTGTGCTGGTGACCAGTTGCACTTCATCGAGTCATGACAGTGAGGGGATGAGAGGCCCTGCAACTTCATGCTGTCTGGTTTTCCTCTTTGTCCTCAGTAGTGATAGGAGTGCAAATGAAGCCCTTTTGCCAAGCAGGGTCTATGCTGGAAATAGAGCAAGCAAGCCATTGCCTTGCTGAGCAGCTTCTCCTACAGGTGGTTTTTATCTCTGTTCCAGCAACAAGACCCAAGCCTCAGTTTCTACTCTTACTCAGATAGTGCATGGCTGGGGTCTTCTAAGCAGATGTTACAGTCAGAGTAAGGCAAACTATCTAGAATATGCGGGGAAACAACCTAAGACCGTGTTAGTGTTAGGTTACTTGTTCACTTAGTATGATTTTCTCGTTTTGCAGATGAGGACATTGAGGCCCAGAGAGATAAAGACTCTTACAAACCTTATCTATCACATTTCCTTTTACCTTCGGAAGGTAGCTAGGTTAAAGAGGAGGAAGAACAGTTTCAGAGGAGATGGGCAGTGTAATGGCACAATAGACTACGGTCATTTCTCTTTAGTGTCCTCAGAAACGGACCAGCTTAGATCAGTTGTGGAGGGTGGCTTGGATAGCTCCCCAGCTAGCCTTTTGGCATTCATGTCCTAGAACCCCAAATACCTTATTTTCTGCTAATCTCCAGGGTAGCAAAAGAACAACATGTTTACTACCCATGTGGTGTGATGGCTTGCGTCTGAGGATTTTGACAGCTTGCTGCTGGTATCCAGCACATTGACTGCGTGCTGAGTGGTGTCAACAGTTTCCAAGCCATTATGCTATAATTGCTCACACTCCTCTTGGCAATAGGAGTGAGTGTGTGTGTGTGTGTGTGTGTGTGTGTGTGTGTTATGGGGGCAGTGTTATAAAAGGTCTGTTGATTGGGAAAACACATTCAGGAAGCAACTAAATTTAGCTCTTTGTTTAACCCAAATCTTTTCTCTTTGGAAAGCCTTTTCGAGTCCTTTGACAGTGCTGCTGTCTCCAACAATCACAGATTCTAAGACATTCCTCCAGCTTGGACTTAGCTTGCTAAATAATGCTATCCAGTGGTCACATACTTGTTTATTAAGTTTGGCTGTAAAATGTGAGATGTGTGTGAGCATTCTGTTCAGTGGTAAGAGGTTCTCAAAGAACACTGGTTAGGAGAGAGGTAAGGCTTCAAAGAAGAATCTTTGCTCAACATTCATATTATTCTAAAATAAATAGGTTAGTCTAAATACTGTTGCTTATTTTGTGTAAGTCACTCTAAGATCTTGTATTCGTTATTAAGCTGTATTAGGAAGGGGCGCCTGGGTGGCTTCTTCGGTTAAGTGTCCGACTCTTGATTTCAGCTCTGATCTCAGGGTCCTGGGATCGAGCCTTTCATGGGGCTCCATGCTCAGAGGGGAGTCTGCTTGAGACTCCCCCCCTCATATGCACATGTGCACACATGCGCTGTCTCTCAAATCTTTTTTTTTTTTAATCTAAAAATGGTATTAGGAATGGAAGGATACCATACATGCCTGGAGTCCAGTGGTGTGGATGTTAATTACACTGGATGTTGAGAGTCAGGAGAGGTCCTGAAGGCTGGGCTGATCAGGAACAGCTTCACAAAGGGAGCAGGACAGAAGCCTTGAAGCATGGGCAGAATTTCACCAGGCAGAGAGAAAGAGGAGATGTGTGGGTAGGCTGGTAGGTGCTGGTGAATAGTGTGAGTAAAGGGCCGTGTGGGAGATTGGCCATCATCTGGTTTGGCCAGGAGGGAGAGTGTTTGTGTGGGGGAGTAGCAGGAATTAAATAAGCTTTGGACCACAGAGCCTTGTGTGCGTATGCTATCGTTGTCCTATGCCATAGGGAACAGCTGAAGGATTCTGAAAATGACATGATCCGAGTCTCTTTTAAGAAGACATAGTCTTTTTTTTTTTTTTTTTTTTTTAAGTTTCTATCCATTTGACAGAGAAAAAACACAAACGGGGAGTGGAAGGCTGAGGGAGAGGGAGAAGCAGGCTCCTTGCAGAGCAGGGAGCCCAATGCGGGGCTCGATCCCAGGACCCTGGGACCACAACCTGAGCCGAAGGCAGATGCTTAACCGACTAAGCCACCCAGGAGCTCCAGGAAGATTCAGTGTCTTCAGGAAGACTGGTCTCATGATAGATTTCAGGGTGGAATGAGAGGAGAGATACCAGAGTAGGGAGACTAGGTTCATACATAACTAATGTACCAGAGGTTTGGACCCCTGAATGGAAAGGAAGACAAAGGTGTGAGAGAAGTGATGAAGGGGAATTTGATGGTTGAAAGCAGGTGGAAAAGAGAGTGGAGGATTCAAAGGCATTGAACCTGTGGGGCAGGAAGAATGGCACTGAGAGTCTAGTTGTCGTTAGATTGCCTGTCTGTGGCGGGCCAAGTCTGCATGGTTTTGTGATTTCCCTCCTGCGGTGCTTTGTGGCTGAGCTTGGAGAAAGCAAATAGTAGAGTAACCACACTGAGAGAGAGGTCAGGGAGTTATTAAAAGCTTCAATGAGGAGGCTTCTGTAGAGTCAGAGAATGGAGTTATGTAGCCAAATGGGGGCTACTGAGCCTGTTGCCTTATCTGTAAAGTGGAATAAAATTGTCAATTAAATGAGATCATGTGGAATAGCTAGTACAATGCCCAGTTTATGATTGTTAGTCAGTTTTTTACTTCAAATATGAATTGCAAAGGCTGCCTCAGTAGGGTTATTTCAAAGCATCGAGATTTATAAAATTTATACTATGTGTGAGGCACCATTCTAGATCCTCTGGGTAAGTCATTGTCACCCCAGGGGCCTTACAGAGTAACTAAATGTTATAGAGTAATTTGTATTACTCTGTAATCAAATTATAGCAGGTTTGGAGGTGGCAGCAAGGGGATGGTGGGAGTCTGGTTCAGGAGAAGCAACATAATTATAATTACATCAGTGTCATAGTAGTGAAAGTTCACTGGATATTTACTATGTCACGGGGAACCATTCTAAGCACTTCATGTAGGTCACAATTTTCATGGTGCATCTGTGAGATTGCAGTGTTCTCCCCATTTTGTTATTATCCCCGTTTTGTTGGCATTAAGTGATCCAGTAAGACTTTGAAATCAGGAATGATTTTAAAGTGTCTCAAATTCTTCATTTCCTGAATGCTAATAAATTTTTCTTGGGTATATTAATTCAAGAACCCTTCCTATTGGGTAGAATTCTTTTTTTTTTTTTTAAGATTTTTATTCATTCATTTGCGGGAGAGACAGAGAACAAGCAGGGGGAGAGAGAGAGGGAGAAGCAGACTCCCTGCCGAGCAAGGAGCCCGATGTGGGACTCGATCCCAGGACCCTGGGATCATGACCTGAGCCGAAGGCAGACGCTCAACCATCTGAGCCACCCAGGCGCCCTGGGTAGAATTCTTACTTAACTTCCACCATTTGTTTTGGAATGGTGCCCTTCTGCCTTCTGCCCTCAAGTGTTTAGAAGCCCAGATGGGAGGCAGCAGGGTGCTGTTGGTGCAGACAGTGACTCTCTGTGGTTGTCCCATTTGCTTTGCTTGAAGGGTGTTCCTTTGCCTCCATACTATCTGTCTGCTGAGATTTGGGGAGCAGCAAGTATATGAGGAGGATGACCTGAAGTAGAGGTTTTTATTTGTTTGTTTTTTTAAAGATTTTATTTACTTGACAGAGACACAGCGAGAGAGGGAACACAAGCAGGGGGAGTGGGAGAGGGAGAAGCAGGCTTCCCGCTGAGCAGGGAGCCCGATGCGGGGCTCGATCCCAGGACCCTGGAACATGACCTGAGCCGAAGGCAGATGCTTAATGACTGAGCCACCCAGGTGCCCCTGAAGTAGAGTTACTGTTTACTGTCTTGAAAAAGGATCAAGTCCAAGTTTGAGTGACGCACTCTGGTCTGAGCTTCCCTTGAGTCCAGCACCACTTAAACATGCCCATTTCTCTTGGTAAAAGCAGTTCTCGTTCCTGCTCTGAAGGGGAGCTGCTGGTGAAGCCACAGTCGGTGTGTTCCTGCTGCTTTATGGCTTGTCTCTTTACTCTTCCCACCTTGGCTAGCTAAATCTTTGAACTTAAGTGAGGATGTGTCTTGCTCTCAGGACAAGCTTGACATTCACGTTTGAGGCTGGCAGTTGTCTTCCACAGCTAGTGTTCCATTTCTGCCTCTGAGCTCTGGCTGCCTTCTTTTACTTCTTGTCACCAAGAGTCCCTTAAGAAATATTCTGATGCTTTTAAGACCAGCAGTGTGCTTATCTCTTGAAGAACAGATAATCAGGAAGTCTGCTTTGGGTTTGTGTGTTCAACAGGAATTCAGGAAGAAATAAATCTTTGAGTTTAGAAGTGGCCATTGAAGAATTTTATCCTAAAGGTGGTGAGACCTCCTTCAGCGATTGTGCTCCTCAGAGCCACAGGGACACATCAGGAGGTAAATTCTAGGAGATGTTCTGGATCAGAACGCCTGCACTAACACACCTGTGCTGCAGCAGGTGCCACTATAACTTTTCATGGAACAGAGTTAATCTAGTTTCTGAAATGGTGTCTCTGCAGGCAGACTTTCTTGTCAGTGACTTGGTTGATTTTAGGAACCTCAGGTTCTAATCAGATCCTCCAGTGCCAGGAGTTGAGGGAGTAGTCAGCCCTTTAATGTGGTGTCCTTCAGAGTTTCTGGGCCTGGATAATCAGGTGGATACTTGTCATAGGCCTTGGCCTTTAGAGCCTTCTGAAGTCTGGGTCTGCCCACTACTCTAAGCCAGACTTCACATCAGCCTCGGGGCTCCAGCAGGGAATTTGCATCTGCACAGGTCATCCAGATTTCAGCTTGTGGAACTTTGTTCATGGTTCCTCCCCACTCCACCTGGAGTGCTCTCTCTCCCTCCTGTCCTGACTACAGTCCTGCCTGCCTTTCCAGGCATGGTTGAGAATTTGAACCTATCACCTGCAGCTCCTGGTTTGAGATTTTTTAATTTTTATTTATTTGTCAGAGAGAGAGAGAGAGCGCGCACAAGCAGGGGCAGCAGCAGAAGCAGAGGGAGAGGGAGAAGGAGAAGCAGGCTCCCTCCCAAGCAAGGAGCCTGATGCGGGACTCCATCCCAGGACCTGGGGATCATGACCCGAGCTGAAGGCAGACGCTTCACTGACTGAGCCACCCAGGCGTCCTGCAGCTCCTGGTTTGAAATCTGTACTTTACACGTGTGCTCAGGATAACAGTTTAGTTTCTGGTATTTGCACATGTATATTTTCTGTTTTCAGCTAGGCTGTAAAACTGTGGGAAACAGGGTTTGTTTTTGTGTTTTTTTACTTTACTCTCTTGTCTCCTGCCACTCCCCACCCTACCACTGGCTTGATGTGTTAGCTGGTCATCTTTGAAGGCACTTAACTCTCTTTTCTCCCCCCAACTTATTTACTTATTTATTTTTAAATACTTTAGCCTTCTTTTTTTCCCTTAACATTTTTATTTATTTATTTGAGAGAGAGAGGAAGAGAGTACAAGCGGTGGGGAGGGGCAGAAGGAGAGAGAAGCAGACTCCTTGCTGAGCAGGGAGCCCAACACTGGGCTCTATCCCAGGACCCTGAGATCATGACCTAGATCATGACTTGAGCCAAAAGCAGAAGCTTAACGGACTGAGCCACCCAGGTGCCCCCCCCCAAAAAAAACCTTTTTTATGTTGAAGACAATTTTACACTTTAAGTTGCTAGAATAGTATAATGAACATCATGCACTCTTCATTTAGATTCACCTATTAATATTTTGCCACATTTACTTTATATTAACACACAAGCGCATACCTGAACCACTTGAGATTTAGTCGCTATCATTACATTTCGTTACATTACCCCTACATACCTCCCGGTACATTCAGTAGGATGTTGATCTTAAAACCACACTGTAAGATTGCTCTCAGGAAACAGAGTTAACACAAAATATTATCTAATATACACTCCTTATCCACAGCTCTCCAGTTGTCCCAATCATGTCCTTTATAGCTGTATTTTTAGTCAACAGTTGTGCATTACATCATATGAGATGTAGTCGAGATACAGTTGTATCTCTTTTGTTTCCTTTAACCAGGAGAGTTCCCACAACTTTTGTCATCTCTTGTGATATTGACATTTATGAAGAGTCTAGGCCAGTTGATTTGCGGAATATCCCTTAGTTTTATTTACTGATTGTTCCTTTTTTTTTTTTTTAAGATTTATTTATTTGAGAGAGGAAGCGAGAGCACACATGGAGAGGGAGAGGAAGAAGCAGACTCCCTGCTGAGCAGGGAGCCCGATGGGGGACTTGATCCCAGGACTCTGGGACATGACCCTAGCCAAAGGCAGACACTTAACCAGCTGAGCCACCCAGGTGCCCCGATTGTTCCTTTTGATTCATGTGATTTATGTTCCACGTGATTCATGTTAAACCTTTTCCCCACGATTTTGGTATCACATCGTAAGAATATACAGTGTCAGTTTGTCTCACCTTTGGGGCTGAGTTAATCAGTTGGTGAGGTATCGTCCACCGAGTTTCTTCTTTGTAAAGATACTTCTCCCCTTCATAATTAATAAGCCATCTTGTCAGGAGGTCCTTTACCTCTTGAGTCCAAAGCTTGTTTCAGTGGAGCTTTAACCTGAAGGAATGAGGTCCAGGGTGGACAGGGGGTTTGTCTAGTTGTTGTAAGTGGGGGAAGGAAAAGGTGGGGAAAGAATCTGAAACACCTCACCCACACTTACCTTTGGTTACAGCTGGGCTCTTACCCAGCTGCAGAATGGAACTCGCTGAGGCAGTTTTATAGGTCTCCTTCCCATTCTTCCATTAATTCCACACATATTTATGTAGACCGACCAGGCCCTGTGCTGACACTGAAGGCACCGTGAAGAACAGGCTAGCACAGTGAACCAGACAGACACGGTCACTGCCTTCATGGAGCTTGCAGTCTGGCAAAATGGATAGTCCAAAATGAAAACAGTTATTTACAAGTTGTGTTCAGTACAGTGAAGAAAATAAGCAGCCTGCTGAGACTGAGGGATATTTAAGAGGGGAAGGAGACAAATGAGGGACTTCTTTAAGAAAAATGAGGGACCAGCTATGAGTGTGGGTAGAACATTGGAAGAGAGAAAAGAGTCCCAGGAGAGGGGACATGCTTCCTGAGGCCAGAAGGGACTTGGAATATGTTTAGGAATCAGAAGGCAGCCAAGGTGCCTTGGAGCGTGGTGGGAGTTGGGGTCCAAGGTAAAGGGGGTGAAGTAAACAGGGGCCAGATCACGGAGGCCTTGTGGGCCCTAATGAAGAGTATTGAGTATTTAGGCTTCTTGTAGCTAATCCTTCTTTCAGAGATACAGGTGACACCAAATTTCATTTTATGTAGCTTTCTTGTAAATCTACAGGGGCTGTCTTGTACAGTGTGGGTCTGAGGGTATGAATTTACTGGTTTATACTCCTGAAAAGAATCCGTGTGTTTAGCTATAGAGAACATACTGCTGGTTACCAGAGGGGAGGTGTGGGCGGTGTGGGTGACATAGGTGATGGGGATTAAGGAGTACACTTGCTGTGATGAGCACTGGGTAATTAAAGTAAGAACTTAAAAAACCAAACCAAACCAGTGTGATATCCCCCCACAGTTGTGTGACCCCCACAGAATGGAATCAGAATTCATAGTCCTGGAGAAATCCCATGCCCTCAGTGAGGCATGGAGCCTTCAATGAGCTGTGTTCCTCATTGGTAACACATGGGGCGCACACAGCCTTTCTAACTAAAGGGCCATGTCAGTGTGAGGATTGAGTTTAGATCGGAGCTGACACTTTGTTGTGGGAGTCTTGTCACACAACCAAAAGGCTGGGAGGTTTGAAGGTCAGGGAGGGATGTACACGCAGAAGCTGCTGGAGAAGGTTTGGACATGGTGCTTGAGGGTGTGAGAACGAGGCGGAGGCCTTAAGTCGTATGTACTGGAAGGAGCCTGTGGAAGGGAGAGAGACCTGAAGAAGGGGAGGCCGCAGCAGGCACTGTGGTGGCTGGCCTGTGAGGTTGCAGGGCCCCAGCCTCATGCTGTGGAGTGAGCTGTTTGGGAGGAGTCTTGTCTCCCAGCCTCTGTACAGAGTGTGCTTAAGCTGTTTTCCTGGATACCCTAAGGTTAATCAGATCCTAAGATGTGCTCTGCTTGTCACGAACTGGCTGTAATTATATCTCCCTTTCTTGTTTCACCGACAGCTGTAAAATACATAGTGAGAGAAACCCTACCAATGGATTTTATTGCCTTGGTTCCAGAACAATGAAGATCCACCTGCCAGCCCAAACATAATTAGGCTTGGCTCATGTTCAGGCTTTGGCAATGTTATTGTTTGCCATTTACACGCTATGTTCTTGGTTCCCTTCCTTTGGAGTTTGTTTTATTCCCTCTGCCTGTTTCTGATAAGCCAGTCTGACTGGTGGTGGGACTTTACGTGTAAATGTTGAAAAGGAACATTTTGTGGTGCTTGCACGTCCCTTTCAGGGAAACGGTGTAGGGTACCGCAGAGTCCTAGGCCCTGTAACTGGCAGACTGAGGAGGAAGGACCCCGGCCTTGTCTTGCCCTAGGCTACAAAGTGTGCCAGCTCATCAGCAGCGCTCCCCAGCATCAGAGAGCTCCCCGCTGGAGCAGCCAGCCAGCCGGGGTGTGGGCTCTGCTCTCCCCTCCCTGTACTGTGAGTTTTGTACCTTTCAGGACTGTGAGGAGAAAACGCTCAGCCTGCCTCCAGAGAGCCCTCGGGATGGGAGAGGGAGGTGCCTGCGCCTACAGCACAAGATGTAGACCCACAGGATGCTTGACTTGTAGGGTGACATGCTCAGGACCCCCTACCTTGACCCGTTTCAGATTCACCAGAAAGCAGATAAACGGGTGAAGAAATGCACAGGTCAAAGGAAAGCTCTCTTTTGTGTGACTTTGCAGGTAAAGAGGGTGTTTGAAGTAGGCATGACTTGTCTGACAGGTTTAAGGTGGTTAGTGGCTTAGGACTCCTGAGAATTCCTTTGGCCTTTTCATACTGCTATCAATGATTCCTAATTAGTTCTGATAATATGTGCGTGCCTGGAGCAGGCCATAAAAATGGCTGTTTTAATCAGCTGTTGACATGCAAGGTCAGGCTGCAGCCTCCAGCATTGGAACTTAGGACTGACATTTCGGAAAGAGAGAAGAGACCATCCATGTTCCTGATGGCACTGTTTGTGCCAAGGCCGGGATAGGACTCAGGCAGGTAGAAGGCTTCAGTTAACCAACAGGATAGCATTAATTTTGATGTGTAGACATCTCTTATTGTCATTACTACATTAAGTTACTATTTTGCCTTCCTTTGACAGGATATATACCTTGGTGCTTTGGCTTCAGTCTTTGTGCTTGGATTCCTGTTGTTCAAATGTACTGCCATAGCCTCGTTCTGTGTGGTTTTAAGAGTCTGTGGAGGCAGGGCTGGATATTTGATAGAACTTCAAGAAATTATTTCTGAAATGATCAGGGAGGAAGACAAGTTTTTCTAGACAGGGCTTTGCAACCAATAGGATAAGATGATGAACTTCCTGAAAACTTCTACCATAGAGTTAGGCCAGACCAGAAATAGCACTATGTTTGAGTACTTGATGAGGACTCACCTCTGTTGATAAATGTAGCTGAAGCAAGTTGAGGAGATGGGGGCCAAAGAAGTAAAGGGTTTATTTCCCTGCTTTTAGGAGTTTACAGTCCAGTATAGATGAAGACACAGGCTCTGAAAAGGCATCTGATCCAGCCAGACAAAACTAGTTACATGCAGTCCCACGATGACTTGCTAATTGGAATCTGTGTGCGTTGGTCTGTCAGCCAGTGAGGCCAAATGGGGCTCTTTGGCAAAGGTCTGCTCCCTTGGGGCCAGGCCAATGGCTTCTAGTATTTGTCAGATGGCATTGGTTGTCAAGACGAGCTGCTCATCACAGATCACAGTTTTTTACTTTGGTGTTTCTTTCCTGTCCTGGTTTTCTGGGCCCTGAAATGCACCTCGTATGTTGGTGCTAATGCAGGTAAGACTCAAGTGTCTCAGCTGCTGCAGACTTTGGCCTTATAAACCAAGTATTTTCCATGCTGTACTTTGAGTGATTCTCCCCAACCTTTATAGAGTTCCTTTTTTTTATGGCAAATGTTCAAGATTCTTCTGAGTAGGTTGCTTTCCATGTACTCTTGCCCTGAGGTTTGAGCATTAGGTTACATTCGCCCCAAATGTTGGGAGAAAAATGACAAATTATTTGAAAAAACAAGTTGCTCATTAAATTTCTTAAGCAAAGAGGAAGGGCTAAGGAGGAGGAGGAGGAGGAAGTGGGGAGCGGATGGGATGGGCAAGTCATCCAGCTGGGACCTGGGACGGCACGGTGGGGGCAGAGGGCCTAGAGGCTTGGCACCTGTTCCACTTGTGGGGAAGGAGGAGTCTGCTCGCGAGGACAGTCCCACTGCCAGGGGTGCCATTCCCCCCACTCGGAAAAAAGCCTGTTCTTTTCTGACGTGGCGCACAGGCTGCTGTTTGCAGGCTATGCCAGCCTTTCCCTGTAATAACCCGAGCAATCCAGGTAGCTTTGGCTTCTATGGTCTGAAGCTGAACTGTTACGAGGGGGGCGCCTGGGTGGCTCAGTCGGTTATCGGCTCAGGTCGTGATCCCAGGGACCTGGGATGGAGCCCTGCATCGGGCTCCCTGCTCCGCAGGGAGTCTGCTCATCTCTCTCCTTCTGCCCCTCCCCCCGCTCCTGCTCGTGGGTGCCTGCATGCATGCGCTCTCTCTCTCTCAAATAAAATCTTAAAGAATCAAGTGCTAAGACAGCTTAAGCTTGCCCCTGCTCTTTGGGACTGGGCGCAAGTTGTTAATTCCCCACCCGCTACTCTGGGGGCCTCCATGGTACACCTCCGTCCCACATTAGGCCGACAGGCCAGGGGAGGGCCAGTCTCAGAGTCTTGGCTTTCACAGAATCCTGGCTCAAGTACAAACATTTGTGGATCTGGTTTCCTGTAATCACTTTCCCTTTCTCTCTTCACCTCCTTTTGAACTGCAGACTCTGGCCTGGTTGTCCCAAGTGTTTCCTATGAACTGCATAAAAAGCTGTTGTCTGTGGCTGAGAAGCACGGGTTGACTCTGGAGCGGAGACTGGAGATGACAGGAGTGTGCGCCAGCCAGATGGCCCTGACCCTGCTCGGAGGACCCAACAGGTAAACGCCTCCGGACTGGCGGGGGCTACGCGTGGGGAGGTGCTGCTCTGCTGGAGGAGTTTGTCAGTGTGCGTCCCTCTGTGAAGTCCCTTTCCTGGGTGCTCTGAGGGTTTTGTTTGCCCCTCTTGCCCACCTCCCGGAAGTCCTCATTATTGTCTCAGCAAGCCGCCCTTTGACCCTTTCTTTCCTGATAACAGCTGGCTTTGACACTCCTGGCTACCAGAGGCCTCCCTTCTAAGAGCCTTCAGAGACTCAGCCTTTGGCACTTGTCCTTCACTCAGAGATCAACCCCGAGTTCCATACCTGAGAACTTCTAGAACCACCCAGTGGGAGAGCTGGAGTTTGGTGCCTTCCTACCTGCCCTCTGGGCCCATATGTCAAAAGCAGTGCTTAATTTTATTTGTGGTCATTTACTGATATCATGTGCCAGTCCTTGTGCTAGGACTAGGGACATGAGAATAAAATACTACACCTGCGCTCTGGAAGGCTAGTGAGGTCTCCAGAAAGCACATTGCGGCGGTAGAGGAAACAGAGGATCATCCGGGAAGCCGCAGTAGCATCCAAGCGAAGTCCTGCAGAGGAGGGGTTATTAACAGAGGCCAGCAGCAGGGCGAGGGGTCTGGGTCTGAGTAGCCTGTGCCGAAGGCGGATAGAACAGAGCCCGTGGTCGTGGCTGGGATCTGTGAAGTCATTCTCTGGAACTGGGAAGTAGGGCTTTGCAACAGCTTCGCAGTAGGGAGCTGAGCTGCCGACAGATTTCAGAAACAGCAGTGTGGGGGCAGGGTGTGAATGTCCTCACCCCGTCACATGGCCCTCTAGCCAGCTTCTTAGGGCTGGTTGTCCTTGGACCTGGCTTTTCTCGCTGCCTCTGACCTCTCAGAAGGGCCATCTCCTGCAGCTCCTTTGAGAAGGATCACCACAGCTAGTAATCTGCTTCATGTGTGTCCAGTACCATGCAGTTTAATCACTGTGCTTTCACAGCTGTGTTTAATTTGGTCCTGATGACTTCACCTTGAAGGTGAATAGTGGCCTGGTGTTTGAGGATGAGCAAGCTAAGGCTCAGAGAGCAGAAAGGCTTGCCCACGTTGGTGCTGCTGGTACGTAGTGGAGCCAGGTCTCCCATCCAGATGGGTCTGTTGCCAGGGTCTGGACCCTGCCCTCTGCTGTCAGCTATGTGATGCCAGGGTCTGCTTTGAGTCCTCCGATGGGGGATGCCTCTGTGAGAGGAAGCGTCTTCAGGAACAGACATGGGTAAGTCAGATGCCACAACTCAGGTGTCTCTGAAGGGAGAAGTGCTCATCATGTTTCCTTAACATGCAGATGTAGTGTGGGAAATGAATGGTTTGGTATATATGCAGAGTACATTGCTAAATTCCCCCAAATGTATTTGGAGCACAGGGGTTTCCTCTCTGGAACAGCATCTGTCATCTGCCTCCCTTTGGGAGACTAGTAAGTGACTGTCATTGCTAAGGAGGGACCTAAGCCCATTTCTTGCTGTCCATCTCCCCCTGCCTTCCGCTCCGGAGGCAGACCACACTGCCTGTGAGTTGGGAACAGCTCCAGAGTTAATCTTCCAAACTTCCTTACCTATGGCTCAGCTTTGGATGGCAGGATCTGGAAATGACTTCATCTCTTTGCTAATCAGAGTTTGGGCTTCGCAGGTCCCACGGAACAGTTACGTGTTTCTGGTCAGAGAGCAGTGTTCTGGCAACAGTGTTCTATGGAATGAGATCTGGGTGAACTGCCTATAGTGAGAGGACCCAGCAGATGAAGTGACACTGAGGTGTGGGACCGTGGGAATGCCACCTTGTAGTCCTGGAGTTGGGTGGCTTTTCACCCCCTCTGGGACCTGGGGCTGCCAAGAACTTGGAGAGCGACAGGTGCCGAGAGGCGCTCGTCTGGTTTAGGGCGTAGGGATTGGCAGGTCTGCAGCTGATAATGCTAGTTTACCTTCTGTTCCAGGTTGAATCCCAAAAATGTTCACCAGAGGCCCACAGTGGCCCTGCTGTGTGGCCCGCATGTGAAAGGGGCGCAGGGGATCAGCTGCGGAAGGCACCTGGCCAACCATGATGTCCACGTCATCCTCTTCCTGCCCAACTTTGTCAAGATGCTGGAGCCCATCACCAACGAGCTCTCTCTCTTCAGCAAGACCCAGGGCCAGCAAGTGTCTAACCTCAAAGGTGAGCACTTGCGTCCGGCTGGGCTAGGGCCTCGGCCTCCCCCCTCCTCACGTAGTTTGATGGTCTGATGCTGCCGCCCAGTGGCGACGGGTGGAACATCACGGATGCAAGGTGTCCTCTGCCTGTTAGGAGTCTTTGTACACGAAGGAAACACTTCGGGTGTGGACTTGCTTACTTCCCATCCCTTCGCTGTCCTCCCTCTCCCACTACTCAGATGGAGTGCTGGGGACCCACTTGTTCACTTTACAAACATTTATGGAACAGGTACTACTCCTGACACTGAGGATGTGGCAGTAGACTTTTTTTTTTTTTTTTTTAAATTCATGCTTCATTCTACTTAGGACAAAGAGACAAAGAAGTAACCTTTCTGTTAGGCCAGATGGTGGTGTTACGGAGATAAAGTAGGGAAGGGAGCTAGAGAGGGTTGGAGGGTTGCGTAGGGAGTAGCAGAATTAGACATTTCAGGGTCAGGTGTAAAGGGCCTGTGGATCACTGTAAGGGTTTGAACTTTTACCCTAGCTGAGATGGAGAGTCACTGGAGGAATAAGTAGCAGGAAGGTAGAATTCAGCTCAGATTCCAAATGATCCTCTAGCTGCTGTTGGGGAGTAGACTAGAAGTTTACAAAGAGAGGTGTTAAGAGGCTATCATGCAAAACCAGAAGGAGATGCTGGTGGCTGTGTGAAAGCCCCGATGATCTCAACCAGCTGGTGGTAGTGGGAGAGGAGGTAAAGGGGGGTTAGTTTCTAAGTTAGTTTTGGAGCTAGAGGCTGCAGACTGGATGTAAGGGATGTGACAGGGAAGGGTTAAGAACAACTGCAAAGTGTTTGGCCTGAGTGACCAGAAGGATGGAGATGGGAAGACTTGTGGGAGGAGGTTTGGGGAGGAAGGTGCCTGTTGGATATGCAGGTGGAAATGCTGACTGATACAGATGAGTCCGCAGGTAGGTGAAGGGGTCCAGCCTGGAGTGCCGAGTGTGTAGGTGGGAATGAGCCCTGACGAGCCTGGATAAGCTATCTTCTAGGAAGAGGTAGGGAAGTTGTTAAGTCTGAGTTCTTTGGTTACAAGTCAGGGAGTTGAGAGAGCAGCTCAGCAGACAGGGAGGGAGAAGGAAAAGCAGGAGAGCCTGGCACCTGGAAGGCAAGTGAAGACGGGGTGTGGTGCGGTCAGCTCTGCCAGCAAGCCGCTCTAGGTTAGGCTCAGATGAAGGTTGAGAATCAACCACTGGATCTTGCTGTGTGGAAGCCCCTGATGATTTCAACCAGAGCAATTTCAAGTGGGGTAGGGTGGAGGGGACAAAGTGATTGGAGTGGGTTCTAATGAGAGTGGGGGAGGAGGAGAAGAGAGAAGAAATACGAAGAAAGGGCCTTGCCAGGGGTCAGATGGCAAGTTGGGGCCAGACCCTGGGCCAGAAGCTCAGTCTCCTCTCAGGCCAGGCTCCTGTGTGCATGTGGAAAGTAAGACCCTGTTCTCACTCTTGAAAGTCTCCTGGCCCCGGGCAACATCCCCCCACCCCTTGTCCTGGTGGTCTGTTCTAAGTAAGGAAGCCCTGAGTCCCTAATTGAGAAATATCATTACTGTAGCCAGGGGGCGGGTCTGCTCTGGGTTCCCCCGCTTGAGATCTGTAACATGAAGCCTTGTTTTAGGCAATTCTTCCTCTGCCTACCTAAAAGCTTTCCAATTTCAACTCCAAGAGCCAAGTCTGAGGATGCTGACTTTGAATTTGGTCTGATTTCTCCTATTCTCAAATTATCCTCTTAGGCTGGTCAAGACTTACATGGTTGTTGAGACATCTCTTCTTAACGCTGTCCCTCCCAGAGGCTTGGTTTGAGCAGAGAAACTTTTTTAAGTGCCTGGAGAAGTGACCGGTTCCCTCCCTATCCCTAAGATTGGGCTGTAAGGAGACCCCATTTTCATGAGATGGGGTGGGGGCGCGGGGCGGGATGCAGCAAGACCAGGCTGGCTCCGGTTGGGTGAGGAGGCTAACTCAAGGCTCTGGCCTGCTTGCAGTTGTTGGGCCACTCCGCACATGGCCGTCAGCGCCCATTTCTGCTGGGCTCTGGGCAGGACTCCCTGGGAGGGCTGACTCGGCAGTCGGCTCCCCCTTCTCAGAGCTCATAATGTACTTAGGGTGTTAGTTGGATGTGCATCTGCTGCGCCCAGAGATGACCTGCACGGCCAGCAGCACGACACTTCGGCCTGGGGGCTCCACGAGGACAGTGGTCCATCGGGCTGACACGTCCTTAGTCTCTGGTACCCAGCCCAACCTTGGAAGTCCTGGGGCCTGGCCCAGCCTTGTTGCAACAACTGCAACAACTGTGGCGAGGCCTCGGAGTGGTGTCAGAACAAGACCCCCTTGGGGCCATCTGGGTTCTAGTCCCCACCTGGGCTGCTCTCTGCTTACAGCGATTCCCATGTGCCGCTCTTTCCACCCGCAGATCTGCCCTCTAGCCCCGTGGACCTGGTGATCAACTGCCTGGACTGCCCCGAGAATGCCTTCCTGCGGGACCAGCCTTGGTACAAGGCAGCGGTGGCCTGGGCCAACCGGAACCGGGCGCCGGTGCTCAGCATCGACCCGCCCGTGCATGAAGGCGAACAGGGTATCGACGCCAAGTGGTCGCTGGCTCTGGGCCTGCCTCTGCCGCTGGGGGAGCGTGCGGGCCGCATCTACCTGTGTGACATCGGCCTCCCCCAGCAGGTGTTCCAGGAGGTGGGCATCAGCTACCACTCACCCTTTGGCTGCAAGTTCGTCATTCCATTGCACTCTGCCTAGAGGGGCTCTGGGCTAGTTGGACCCTGCAGTCCCCTGCTGCTCCGGACACACTGAACTTGACAACGAACGCCTTAAGGATGTGAAGCTTCATGGACCTTGTTAAATTTTTTCGCTTTTGGATTTGTTTCTTCTGTGAGAGAACAGATCATATTTAAAAATGACCTGTCACCTGCCCATAGCCGAGGAAGGCTTTCCCACTGGGTGTCCTGGGTGGGTGGCAGGCTGAGTGGCTCTCAACATCTCTACACTTGGCCCCCTGCGTGGCTGGGTGGGGCTTTGTTTACAGACTTAGGCAGCTCACGGACCGAGTTTCAGGTTTACAGTCACTGGGGCCTGGGCCAGCACCTTGCGGGGTCGGGTGGGTCCTGTTTGGGGGCCTGTTCTTGCTCTGGCTCCGGGTCCTCTGCCCCCCGCCCCCGCTCCGGGCGGCCTTTCCCCTGATCATGTCGAACCGGCTGTGCTGCAGCTGCCGCCAGAGGGCAGACTTGCACTCCGTTCATTTTTGAGGGCTTTGGGGAGGCCTTCCCAGAGCCCCACCACAAGTTGATTTGGGGACTGTTGACCCTTTCTCCTGAGCTGATGCAAGTTTTATGCTGGGATTTTTTTCAAGGGTCCTTCTTCCTTTCCACTCCATCACTCTGAGACGCAGGGAAGGGGGTGGCATCAGGATGGTTTTACTGTATTGGGATTTTATACTGTTTCTCTGTTTTCAGCATAGGTAGTACGAGATTATGTTACTATAGAACCACAGTGCCCATCTTGCCAGCAGTGCCCCCAGCCCCATACCCTCTCTGGCTGGGGGCAGAGCCTTTGCCTAGTCTGGGGCCAGAGCCCTCAGGGTGCAGCTTTAATGTTCAGTATTGGGGAGGTCCCTGGGGGAGCCTGGTGCTGAGCCAGAAGAGGCTCCCTGGTGCTTCTGTCTTAGGCCACCACTACCCCGCTCCCATCTCCTTGCCTGCCTGTATACCCCCCTTTCTTATGCCCCCCCCGTCTCTTTTCCCTGAAACGGTCTTTTGCAGCTGTCGTCCCAGAGCAGGGCGCATGTCCCTCTCGTCTGGGCCCCACCCCAGTTCTTACAATGTCTGGGCATTGAACCCTTTATGGTTGTCCACTCTAGATGAGTACGCTTGGGGCCAGCGCCCTATCTCAAAAGATGCCAAAATGAGGCTAGTTCTAGATGAGCCAGCTGGCGGGGCTCAGCCATAGGAGCATACTGCTGCTCAGATCCTAAGGCAGGAAAGCCCTTGGACCTCATAGGCTTAGACCTTGGAGGCTGGTTTCAGAACAGGAGCCATGCCCTGGAGTCCCTGGCAGGGGCCAGGCCTTCAGGCTTACCTTCTGCTCTCTGCCCACCCGCTCTGCTTAGGGGGGTGAGTGGGAGGGCTCGCCAAGGATCACGGACACAGGGTCGGTCCTGCTACCATGGGCTTCGGGCTACTTAACGCTTTTCTTATAGGAACATAGCCAGGAGCAGATGAGGCAGGGCAGAGGGCTGGTCCCTCCTTCCCTCCCGTCCTCCCTCAAATGTTCAATTGTCTCCAGCAGTGGGAGGAGGCCAGAGATTGTGAGCCTTGTTGTGTGTACCCTCCCTGAGCCTCTGCTCACTCTCAGGGCCAAGAAGCTCCCAAGATAGAGCCCTCTCTCTAGGGGCAGGGTCACAGTCTGCGGAGCAGTGCTGGGTTATAGGCATTTTAGTAAGCAACCATTAAACGGTTTCTGGGTGCCTGCCTGTTCGTGCAGTAAGGTCCCCCGCTTGGGCACGGTGGAAGAGGAGCTTGAGGAGCCCTGGCTCAGCAGACTCTGATTGATCCGGTAAGTTGCAGTGGTGCTGCAGGGGGTGGGCCTTGTTGAGGGGCCACTGGGAGGTCGTGCCCAAGCCTGTCTTCTCCCTGTGGGTGGCTCTGGAGCCTCTTCCTGCCCTTAGCCTGGGCCTTCCCCGGGCCTGTTAAAGATCAGCATGATTCCTCTACCTTCAGCTCGTTTCAGAGGCATCCTGCCCGCCCCCCCAGTCCCCAGGGAGCCCCAGTCAGGTGGTCAGGACCATCACCCATGCAGCTCTTGGGGAACCAAAAACCAGCACTTAAAATAAAGCTGAATGACAAGAGTCCTGGGCTCTAGTAAATTGCTGTGCGGGCCGCAGTGAGGTGCCGCGCCCCCCCCCACCCCCAGCCCCAGGAGCCCAGCTTGGTTGGCTCACGGTCGCCAGCCTTCAGTTGGCCGCAGTTCTCGGGCACGTGCAGCCTGAAGTGGCAGTCGGTGATGGGGCCAGGAGAGGTGAAACTATATGCTGCCAGGCTAGGCCCGGTCGGCCCTTTGCCTTAGGTTCCGTGGGGCCTAGGGGAACCGGTGCCTTCCAGCAGGCCTGCCACCTCCGGGCTCTTCTCTGGGGCCCAGAGGGCCACCCGGCATCTATCTTGTCACTGGCTAGCCCTTCCGTGCCAGCCTAGTTCACACTTAGCTCTCCACAAGCTGAACTGCTAAGAAAGACTTTATTAATAAGGTAGGGGGAGGGGAAGGCAAGGAGCCTGGAGACGGACACACCGGTACCAGGGGTTACAAACAGTAAGAAACACTTTATTATAACTTTACAACATATAAATAGCTTGGGTCAAATCTGTGCTTTCTGGCAGCTGGGCATCAAGTCTCGTCCCCTGCAGGCTCCGGCCTTCCTTCACATTGCACTGTTCGCTGGGTGGCTCTGGCCCTGAGGCCTGGTGGTGGAAGTTGGAGAGAAGGCCGGGCAGCCCAGTCCTGCGCTCCAGCTCGTGGGGGGGAGGGGGGGCTACGCCTGTCATCTGCTTGGGTTGCGGCTGGTGTGGAAGGACCGCTCCTCAGGGGTCAGGCCAGCAAAGAAGGGGTGCAGCAGGGCCTCCGCCAGTGTGATGCGCTGGGCAGGGTCAAATTCTAACATCCTCCTCATCAGGTCAAACAGCTGCACGTGCTCCAAGGAGTCCTGGAGCATGTAACTCTGCTCAGGGACACAAGGTGCCTCAGTGTGATGGCAGGGTCGTGGGAAGCCACAGCAGGTCCCTGTGCCTCTGGGAAGCCTTGCTGCAATGGGCTGAGGAGGCAGTGCTGCCTCCCTGGAGGACTACTTCTGCCCTCCTGGACAGTGAGCCGCTCCTTTTCCTCTCATGCCTGCGTAGAGCGTTTGGCTCTGAACTTGTCAGGCTACTGGGTGGTCTTGCTGGCTCGGTGCCTCTGCCCCCGCATGCAAAGTCCTGACAGGTGGGTAGAATCACCTCTGCAGAATTCACTTGTCCGGGCACCAAATGCAGTTGACAGGCTCTCTGGCCAGGTCTATGTCTTCCCTCCCCCTCACCTCAGTCCTGCCTAGTTCTTCCCAAAACTGAGAGAAGAGGGGGGACAGGAAGCAGCAGGGTCTCTGACATCTGGCTCTTCTGGTGTTCCCCCATTACATCCATAGCCACCCTGTGGGGAAGGGGCGGGGCTAAGGGCCCCTCGGGGGCGGTGTGCAAGCAGCCCCACAGCCGGCCGGCACCCAGCAGCCTCGGTGTGGCCTCCCATAGAGCTGGAGCGAGGAGGCAGCCTTTAGCTGCCTGGCCTGTCTCTGCTGTATGTCTGCCCAGTGCCTGGGGTCTCCTTGGCATGAGTTGAGCTGGGGGAAGCCAGAAACTGACCTTCAGAGGTTTGCAGTTCTCCTTCACATACCGGCCATCAGAGCTGTTCTCATCCCACACCAGGCCCCCTTTGTAGAAATATTTCTGTTTCCTGAAAGCAAAGGAAAGGAAGGGGTCAAGCGCTAGGGGTGGCAGGGGGAGATGTGTCTTGGGTGGGGGCTGGGGGGCAGACAGCGGCAGTCTGGGGGCTGGCCCGGTGCAGCAGGGCGGGAAGGTCTGGGCAAGTGGTCTGCCAGGTCACTCGGAGTAGGGGACAGGAGGGAAGGCTTCTAGGAGCCCCGAGGGCACCAGCAGGGCTCCTTACCTGGTACGGTGGATCATGTGTGATGGGATGGGCCCTAGGATCTTCTCCATCATCACCAAATGTTCTCGGTTTTCATGGGTCTATTGGAACGGCAGGGATAGAGCAAGCAGGGGTCAGTACCAGCCTCTGGCCCCTCAAAAAAAATAAGGGACACTCCTTGCCCCCAAGAGATGTGAACCCACCAGTGAACAGTAGTCCCAGCCTCTGACCTGGTGGCCAGCCTGTTCGCTCAAGGTCAAGTGCACGCTCCCTAACCTCTCGGGTGGACTTGTCCATCACTGCACCTCTCTCCAGTGACTTCCCTTACTCTTCCCAGAATGTGCCCCTGCCCGGCCCCTCTCTGCACCCTCCCTCAGGCTGTGCCCCTTGCCTCAAATGTTCACTCCTCCTGCCCTGAGAGCCCCACTGCCCCAACCTCAGGAGCCCGAGAGTGCCAGCGTGCTGCCCGAGGGGGGCGGGGGGCGGTCACAGGGCTCCCCATGCCAGCCCCTGTAGCCCGCCCGAGGAGCAGCGCTCAGGCGCGCCGCATGCTGTGGGAGGCCTCAGCCTTACCTGGAAGAGCGTGAAGCCCCGGTAGTACTCGAAGAGAATGCAGCCAATGCTCCAGACGTCGCACGGCTGTGCCCAGCCCAGCTCTGAAAGCCAACGTGGGGGGGAGACCGTGAGACTCAGCCCTGGGCTCCCAGCCCAGATGTCAAAGGACAGCTGCCGCTCTGGCGAGGCGGGGTTCTTGCCCAAACCCCAACAGAAGACCCTTTCTGTGTAGGGCCAAGTGAGCCACCACAGTGTGACACCGGCCCCCGGGGGCAGGTGCATCCCCGCCTGTAGTTCTACCCTCCTGACAGTGGTCCGCTTTATCGGGTGGCGGCTATCCAGTCACTCACCAAGGATCACCTCAGGTGGGCGATAGTGACGGGTGGCCACAATGGTCGTGTGATGCTCGTGGTCAAAGGTAGCACTGCCGAAGTCAGCTACCCGGATGCTGGTGTTCTTCACCGACTTCTCCTCACAGCTCTGACAGGCAAGGAAGCCAGGTCAGGAGTCTGGCCCGGCGGGGGACCCACCCCAGGGCGTGGCCCTGCCCTCTCCCGGCCCATACCTTGTGCTCATTGTAGAGGGTTTCAAACTCCGAATTCACAAACAAGATGTTCTCTGGCTTCAAGTCTGTGTGGGTCAGCTGGTTTTCATGTAGAACTGGGGAAGCAGGAAGGACAGAAGCAGAACCTTGAGAACCCCGGCTGCTTCTCAGGCCCCTCTGCCAGCACTGGGCCAGATTTCACCTCTACAGCTGGCCTGCCGGCGACCCTCGCACCCCCGACCCCCGCAGGGGGCCCGGGGAGCAGAGCGGTCTCTGCCTCCACACTGGCTTCCCTCTCACGTTCTTGGTGCTTGGGGCCTTGGCTGGGTCTGATACTTTACAAAAGGGGCAGGGGATGCTTTTCCCATTTAGAACAGCTCCTCAAGTCTCTCCCGGAGGCTGCAGCATCAGCCTGGGAAGGCTCCCTCTCCCCAGCACCAGCTACATTATTTGTGGGTCCGGGGCAAAATGAAAATGCAGGTCCCCTTTTTCAGAAGTTTCAAAGAATGTTAAGATAGCAACAATAGAACACTGAACTAAAATAATAACCACAGGGCCACCCCTGAAGCCAGCCCTGCCTCTTTCCATCCCTCAGCCTGGGAGGAGACCTCTACCTTTCTCCTCCGGTCCCCGCCCCACCCATGGTGGCACCCGGCTGCCACCTAGCACCTTCTGGCTCCAAGCTCCCAGCTGGTGGTCAAGACCTTCCCCGAGGTGTGACGCACCTCTCCCCAGCAACGGGCCCTCTCTTCCTCTGAGTTTCAGCACGTGCTGGAGTCTGGGCCCTCACTGAGCAGCTCCCCTCGCTGGGAGTGCTCGTCCCTGCTCCCTCCATCCGTGCAGACCCCGGACAGCCTAGCTCTAGGCCTATCTACCTCCTCTCCAAGGAACCTCTGCCCTGCGCATACCACCACATCCTGCGGTGCGCGGCACATGCACCTCCAAAGGAGGCTCCGAAAGGCCAGCAGGCAGATGGGAAGGGACGGTCGGGTGGAGGGTCTGTGTGGGCAGCGCCTGGGGCTGGGATCTACCAGTCAGCCTTCAACCTTTCCATCCTCTGCAGGACGGCGAGCTGGGCAGATTCTGGAGCACTCTCTCCTTTCTTCCTGAGTGCCCGGGGCATAGGCGGGCTCAGGCGCCCCTAGAGGCGACCGAAGCCTCTCCCTCCTCCCAGAGAGTCCTCCCTGAAAGCCTTTCAGCCCAAGGGGACCCGGCGCCTCTTGGGCCGGGCATGATGGTCGGCAGCGTGCTGGTGTGCACGGGGGAGTGGTGGTGCGCACACTTACATCGGAGGGCGTGGCAGAGCTGGTAGGCCATGTGCCGGACGTGCGGCAGGGGGTAAGGCTGGAAATTATTCTCCTTCAGGAACTCAAAGGTGTTCTTGCCCAGGAGCTCAAAGGCGATGCACATGTGACCGTGGAAGTTGAACCAGTCAGACATCAAGACACACAGGCTAGAGGAGAATGATGGGGGTGGGGGGGGGGGGGGGGCTCAGTCTCTGCTGGGGGGCTGGCTCCCCGCCCCTCCCTCAGGTGAAGCCGGTCCCCGTTCCCAGGCCCCTGGGTCACACGTGCTCCTGAAAAAAAACCATCGGTTACAGACAAGGAGCACGTCTCCCACCGGAGGTCACCCAGATCAGCTCAGGGGAGGACTAAACCGCCTCCTACTGCCACAGGGGGAGGCTGGTCCGAGGGGTCCTGCCCTGTCGACTTATGACACGGCCATAGTCCCTGCGCCTCAGAAAGAGATGGAATCGTGCCTTTCTTTCTCCAGCTCCTGGAACTGAGCTTCCTGAGCCCGCACGGCTTGCACGGGGCTGGCGGGAGAGGAGCTGCTCAGCGCACGCGTGCGAGCCCCAGCAGCTTCGGGGCTGCGTCTCGTCTGACCCCCACCCAGGACCCCCGCTGTGAGCCACGAGGCCCCTATTTACGGAAGCGGGCCTGGGAGTCGGCCTCAGCGCACACCACACAATGGCTGGGGTGGAGCCTGCCCTGCAACCCGAAGGCTCCTCTGGCAGGGCCCACTGGGCCACCTGTCCTGGCTCTGGGCCCGGCCGCCCGGCCCTGTGCGTCAGGAGAAGGCCTGGCGCCAACCAGGTGAGAGAACATGGCTCCGCCAGGGGGTCTAGGCAGTTGGGGCCGGAGCGGACACCATCCCCGCCGAGAGCTTCCCTCTGGTTCCCTGTGACACTCACAACTTGTTCTCTTTATCCTTCTCCTTGATTTTTTTGAGAACGTTGATTTCTAGCCGGGCGGCCTCCCGGTACTTGCCCACGTTGCGGATGATCTTCAGGGCAACCTGAGACTTCCCTCTGGGATCCGGGAAGGAAGCAGCGGTTCTCAGGAGAAGGGCCCCTGCCCTTCTCCCCCCACCCTCCACCCCGATCTGGCAACTCCTGGCAAACACCATTCAGGAGTCCGGGAACAGGAGTTCCTGGTGTCTGGCGAGCGCAGACACCTGCCCCCCAGCCTGCCCCCCGGTGACGCCACACCTCCACTCTCCCAGCAGCAAGCTCCCCTGGCGTCTCTGAGTTAGCGTGTTGGGGCCAGCCTGGCCTTATCTGATGCCAGCCACTGCCAGCTCCCGGGAGACTGCGCAGAGGAGTAGAGGCCTAGCCCGCCTGCCAGCACCGGAACCAGCTCACTCAGTAACCCGACCTGTAGGCCAGTCAGCCCTGACCCTGGCCAGGCCATCCCAGCCAGAACCTTCTCGCAGCACCTCTTGACCTTCCTAAAGCACATCTCCAGGTCTGGGCAAACAGCGCCCCCTGGGGTGGGGGTTCCACGATGGGACGAAGCCTTGGTAAGAGGGTAAGGGTGCCAGCAATAGGGTCTTCTCGCCGCGAGTCCCCGGGGCGCTCCCTTTACTACACTTCCTCTAGCCCCCCCCAGCCTGCTTAGCAACCAGCCACAGCACGTATCAGAGACCACCGAGTGCCGGGAGGCCTCTTCAGTGTCAGTGAGGATTTTAAAGAATTCCTGGCTCTGCGCTTCCCATCTGCCAGCCCCGCCCCATAGGCCACCTCCAGGGTGCCAGCAGAGCAGGGAACGTGCTGAGGTTCAACTGCCAGGCCTGGCGGCTATTGGGAAGGGCCAGCCAGACTTTAGAAGCCCAGTGGGGAACTAGAGTGAGACAGCCCTGGCCCATAAGGATGTGGCTCCTTAAGGCCTCCGGGAGGCTGGCCTTGGTGCCTAAGGAAAAGGCTCACAGGCCCCAGGGCAGAGGCATCTTCTGGAGAATACCCTTGTTTTTCTCTCCCTCTCCCATTTTCCCAGATTTTCAGGGCAGAGAAAGACCTCAGAGGAAAGGCCACCTGCTCCAGGCTCCCTCAATGGCGTTCTGATCTTCAACACAGGGAGCTCGTCACTCCCATGGGCAGCCACCACCAGGGTTGGATGGCTGAGGATCAGGCCCTTTTGCCGAAGTGAAATTTACCCCCTCATAACCACTCCTCTGGCCAACTCCCTCTGGACCCCCTAAATGTCCCCCGAGCCTTGTGCCTGCCCCTCAGTGACTTCAGAGGCTCACTGCCCCTCCAGCTACTCGGGGGCACGGCCCAGAGAGCTTAGCTGCCCCTGTGTGTCACAGCTTGCAGGTCTGCCTCCTGTCTCTCTGGTCCCAGTGCGGTCTACACGTCCCCATGCCCACTGGCCCCAGCCCTAACCTGGTGGGCCACACTGGGTCCGAGGGGTGGGAACTGGGAGCCCAGGGAGATTTCCTGTCAGTCACTGTCACTACCTTATATGGAAGCCACAGAGCTAGCTGGATGGCTAGGTCCAACTCTTTCTGAGCACCCCGTACAGTGGTACTCAGTGCCAGCACTCAACACCTGGGGGGTATGGGTCAGATCTCTTCACCTCTAACACAGTGGAAAGGTTGTGATGGGTGGCATGTGGCTCAAATGACACAACAAGGACACGAACACCTGGTAGCTAAAGCACCAGACCAGTGAGAGTGCCATTAGAAGAGGGAGGCAGCGGGCTCCCAGGAGGCAGCCTTCCAGCCTAAGGTAGAGGGGCACGAGTTCTGGTCTGGAGGAATGGCGAGGGGACAAGAGCATGTCACCATGCAGCCTGGAAGGCAGCAAGACTCCCCAGAAGCACCAAACACACACAGATAGAGCCCTGTTCTACCTGCGCACTCAGAGGGACCTGCAATCAAGCCTGGCCACGTGGGAGAAGGTGGCGGCCGGCTAAGTCAGAGAGCCCGAGTCCTGTTCCTCTCAACCGGGCCGCGCACAGCCTCTCAGGCAGACCTCCCGAGCGGGGTAGGGGGGGCTCGGGCTTGGTCTGGGCTCAGCAGTATTCCCAACCCCCACGCAGGCCCAACCCGCCATGAGATGGCAGGAAGCGGACCCGGACCACTGAAGAGCCGGGGCCTCGGCCGTGTGCCCCACAGCCACCACCACAGCCCCGGGGGCCCGAGGGGCTGCCAGGGCAGCGCCCCTTGCCAGCCAACAGTTCGTGGGCAGGGAGGCCACATGCCTGCGGAGCCCCGGGAATTTCTTCCTATTTCAGGGGATTAGCAGAAGCCCAGCACGCCCAGGCCAGCACCCTATGGCGTGACCCTTTGGAAAGCCATGGGAGAGGCTCTGACGCCCACCGCCCTCAGGAACCGCAGGCTGGCTCTGCCCAGGAGGACCGCTCACCTGGCGTGGTCCAAGCACTCCACCACCTTGCCGAACGTGCCTTCGCCCAGGTTCCCCACGATCTCATCTAGGAGAGAAAAGAAGCAGGGCATGAGGGCCTGGAGGGCAGACGGCCGGCAGCTCCTGCAAGTTCACAGCATTCAAATTCTCAAAAACAAAAAAGGTTTCTCTCTCACGGCTACGCTCTTAAAAACAGAAGTTGCTAGCGTCTGTGTCATTCAGGCAATTACTGGTGGCCCCGCTAAGGCGCCACGCGCACTAGAGGCCCCTCCGGACAGGAGAGGTCTCGTCTAACAAGGGGGGAGAAAGTAGAGAGGTAAAGTTTTACGAAAGGTGGCTGTACATCGCTCTTGGAGCCAATCGCCGATCCGGCACACCAGGTGGCCCTCCTTGTCATCTTCCACACTCCGGCTGCTGCGCTTACTGCTCTGTTGGCTTCTCTGCATGCACCGCCCCCCGAAACGCCATCCGACCAATCGCATGGTAGGCGGTTCCGATTGACAGATTGAGGTGTCAGTCAAAGGCAGAGGTGGAGACGGTGAGGAGCCGGTGGGTTGGTTGGTTGGATTTTCCAGATCCCAGCATTTCATAAGGCACACAGCATATATAACGATAGGGATATTGCAAGGGACACGTCAAGACACAAACTGACTTCAAAAACAGAAAAGTAAAAACAGCTACAGGTATGTAAAGAAAACTCGGACATTATCTAAGAGAAGGGCGCTGCAAACGCTCAGAAAGACGACCAAGCCTCCGCTGCCGAGGGGCCGGGCGGCACCGAGAGCCCCGGGCCCCGGCTCCCTTCGCCACTGAGGGTCCCCCTCCCGGGCCCTCCCGGGATGGCTCCAGCCAGCGTGAAGACGCAGCGAGAACGGCGCAAGAAGGTGGCTGTGGCTCAGCCTGGGTCCGCTCGTCCGCAACGGCCAGAGGCCACTCTGGCTCCAGCTGCACAACGCCCGGCCGGCCCTCGCCTGCCTCAGTTCGCACACGCGGCCCTGCGCATGCCCGACAGCGGCCACTCGGAGCCAAGCCGCCACCTGCCCCCACACGGGCCTCCGCGGCCACACTTCCCGTCGCCACCAGAAACGGCTTTCCGCCGGCGGCCCTCATGCCGCCAGCCTCAGCAGGCCGGGCGACCCTCCTACCACGACGGCCCACACGGGCCCCACGCCAGCTTCGGCCCTGGCCTCGGCGCCCACGATCTCACAGGCCGGGCCATCCCGCGCCTCCTGACGACAGAGGGCACCCGGAAGAGAAGAAGCGGGGCCACAGACCTGCGCTGCCATCCTGCAGCAGTGTGTGGCGGCGTGCACAGAGGCCACCAGGCCGCGCTGGGCCGCCCGCGGTCGACCCTCAAGCCATGGCCGCTCAAGGAAGTCACAGGAAAGCGGAGCAGAAGAGAAGCCCGGCCCCTGCACCGGTCCCGCCGCTACTCCTCAGGGGCCTCCTGGCCGGCGGGAGGGAAGAGGGATGGGGAGGAGAGGAGAAGATGGCACGCGACCTGACAGACACACGAGGGGCCCCCGAGTGCAGCGCGGCAGAGATCCAGACCACCTCCACGCTCCCGACACGGCCAGGCCCCGCTCCCGGCGTGTGGCCGGCAACCAGACAAGGCCTGGGGCTGCGGGCCTTCCTGCCATCCGTCCACGCGCCCCGGCACATGGGCGGCCTGTCCCCCTTGTCTTGACCGCCCCTCATGGGAAGAGGCGAGGCTGCAGAGGGCCTGGCTGGAGGTCAGAGGTCAAAGAGGGAAGCTCCCGGCCTGAGCTGACTGACAGGCCTCCCCTACCCGTGTGCACTCCAGCCAGTGCCCATGGCTGCGGCTGTGGCTGTGGGCCATCTCCGGGCGGGAGGGACCTGGCCACGCAGCTCCAGACCACATACCAGCAACCCTATCAGGTTCCCTAAGTGTCCCCGGCCACGCGCACCACATGGCCCGGGGCCCCGAGCAGCGTGGAGACGCAGACAGGCCGGGGGGCCAGCCGGCGCCGGAACCAGAGCCCCTCTCACTGCCGCCGCCATCGGCCAGAAGTCGGAGGGGCCGGGCCCCCCCCGCTCAGCCCTGCACCTGGACCAGACGACACAGACACACACACGCGCACACACACGCACGCACACGCAATGCGCGTGCGCGGGGCTGGCAGTACTCACCCAGACCAGCCAGCCTGAGAGAAGGCTAGAAAGAGATGGGACCTTGAAGCCCCAGCCAGCACACTCTGGCCACCACTCACCGAGGAGGCGCTGCTACAAGACCTGGTGCGGCGTTTGTGGCAGTGGTGGGCGTGCTTGCGGGCCCGGTACGGCTCCCTCTCCCGCGACCGCCGGCGGTGGTGGGAACGTGAAGACCCGTAGCAGTCCTCGCCGAAGGACGGGCTCCGCTCTTCACACCGGTACGTGTCGCTGTCACGGCGCTCCCGGTACCTCCTCTGGTAGGGCAGGCGGTCGTGGCTGCCGGGAGGGGGGTGAGGACATCAGTAAGTTGGGGACCTTCCTCCCACTAGCCCGGGTTTCGCTTCTGGGCAAAAGGCGTGTGGTGAAGCCCCACAAAGAGCTCCCAGGGTGGCCTGCTGGAGTGGAGGCATCGGGTGGGGGTGGGGGTGGGGGGAGAGCGTGTGCATGAAGTCCCGCCTCTGGAACCCGGGCAGCTGGCAGCACCCCTCCAGGGCAGGAGGCTCAGCACCGGGCCTTGGAGGGTCCCAGCGCCCCAGAGCTCCCTGTGGCTGCTAATACAGGATGAGGGGCCGAGCTCCGGAAAGGACAGAGGGTGCGTTCTCAACCCCAACAAGGGAGGCTCAGAAGTCAGCAGGGGAGATGCCGGCCTAGACGCTGGGGAACGTGTCTGGAGAAGGAAGACTCAGGGACAGAGAGAGGGGCAACAGGACGACAGTGAACACAGAGGCCCGGGAACGCAGCTGAGCTCTGGGGGGTGGGAGGGACACAGTAGCAGAGGCGGCAGGCCCCAAAGGAGCCCAGGGCCGCCACAAGCCTCCACACTGTCTCCCCAGCCCTGCCGAGTGATGGAGCCCCTCCCTCCCACCTAGCCCCCTGTCACCTTCGGGACCGAGATCTCCGGGGCGGAGGCTCCCTTCGAGACGGGTACCGCAGTCTCCCTTCGTGGTCCCGACTGTAAGACCTCCTCCTCTTCCATCGGTAGCTCAGGTAGGGGTCTGGCTCAGGGGAGCGGTATCGCTTACAGTGATGCATCTAGGCCGCGGGGAAGAGAGAGCCTTGCTTAATGTGCAGCCGGGCGGCCAGCCACCTCCAGCCACTCCAGCCCCCGGGGCTGCTCGGGGCGCCTAGGCGCTCCTGAAGAAGAGGCCCATTGTTGTGCTTGGGGGCAGCCCCTCCCAGGGGTTTATGAAGCAAAAAAGAGCTCTGAGGTCACACTGGTCAAACAGCACACAACGGGCAACACCCTTCTGTGCCAATGAACAAACAAACAGCTGCCTCCCCAGCACAGCATCGCGGGGCCTGGGGGCCTGAGTGCTCAGGGCACCGGGGTAAGCCAGCACAGGTGCAGAGACAGAAGGGGGGCGGGGCTGGTAAGCACCATCCCAGGAGACCAAGGCCAAGGAGAGAGGAGAGCCTCCTGGGCGCAGCTCCCTCCTGTCTGTGGGGTCCTATGAAGTGACTGGTCTGTCAAGCCAGAGGCCAGAGTCAAAGGGCTGTTGGCAGGGAGCCAACACACAGGAGCAAAGGGTGAAAGCCCGCAAGTTTGAAGCCAAGTTGCCTGGCTGAGGCCCTGAACTAGACCCCACTCAAGGGAGCAAAGACCACAGATCAGTGTGAGAGGCCACAGGCGGAAACGAGAAGACCAGCCCTTGGAGAAGGAGGCGCATAGGGTCTTACAAACATTCCCTAGCCGATCTGAGGGGCTGGCCAAACAGACCTGGGGGTCTGTCCAGCCCCTGCTGCTCCACGCTCTGTCTCAGCACCAGTAAACTGATGCCAGCATCCTCAGAGCACCCTAGTTTCTTGCCCAAGACCCCCGGGGCACCCTCTGACCAGCTGCGGTGCCATGCCAGCCAGTTCCTCGCCTCCAACTGTACCACCGTTGCTAGACCCCCTGTTCCAGTCCCCTCTCCTGTGCTCATCTCAGGAGAAGCCAAAGGGCTAAGTGCCTGGCAAGCTTCTGTGCTCAGAGAGGCAGGCCAAAAGGGCCCTACCTCACTGTCCCTGTTCAGCAGGGACTTAAATCCACCACAGGAAATTGTCATGCTGGATCAGACACCTGCTGAGGAAGATGGCTTTGTGAGGCCAGCTCACTGTTCCACCCACACCCAGAACGCTGGCCAGCCTTCCTCCCAACCCTTTACTTGGCCTTAGCCAACCCCAGTGGTGGTCAGTCCTGGGCTCGCCTGACTAAGCACATTTGGACAAACCCACTGAGGCGGTCCCATCTCACGAGAAGGGTCTGTCAGGAGAGCAGAATGAACCAGCTCCCTGTGGATGGGCAGGGCGGCCAGGCACATCTGACTAAATCCCTGGGAGCTTCTCCATGATCCTGAGAAAATCCCTGCTCTCGATCTCCCCACCAGCAGGTTTCTTCCCCTATCTACCTGGAAGCCCAGGCCCCAGCAACCCCCCTTGGAGGTAAATACTATGTAAAATCACTGACAGCTCCTCAAGAGCTTAAACTGCTCTTCTGTTTTGACGATCAGCTGACTAATGTTTCACTGTTTTCCTGCAATTACCCTGGGTCAGGTGCCCAAGTTATGGAATGAAGGCAGTATCTCACATCTCCCTAAGTGACATGGAAGATGAAACTACTCTGACCTTCAACCTCCTCTTGCAACAAGAGGACAGTAATCTCTTATAGGACTCTGTGAGGATTAAATTATGCCACTTCTTTAACAGTGCCTAGCACACGCCTTTAGGTCAAATGTATTAATGAAGTCAGCTTTTCATTAACAAGGTTAAAAAGATTCCAGACAACACCTCTGGGTCTATGTTAGGGCATAAAAGATACTTTATAAGTCCCTTCCAAGGGGAGAGAGAGCTCTGGGTAGAAAACCCCAAACTAAATCCCAGTGCTGCCACTTACTGGCCTCATGACGCTAGGCCTTGGCCACCATACCTGAAAACTGGGAGACAACACCTCCCAGCCAACTTGGCGATGGAGATGACAGGGATGAGAGCTATAAAGTACCACACAAGGTAATCAGAGAGGAGATAACCTCTGCTTCAACACATTCTAGGCAGGGGAAATATTGGGAATACCAGATGTCCCTCATTATTTTCCCAGCCAAGGCTCTAGATCCCGTTTCTCTTCAATTATCTCTGAACCTCTGAGACCCCAGCAAATAGGTTAAGGAAGCGAAGGGTCACAATTATGTTCAGGAAGGCTCTGCTCTTACACAGCGAAGAAAGAGATAACATAAAGGAAACCAGGCCAAGAATGCCAGCTTTTCTGAGCATAGGCCTAGTTGACTTCTCATTTGCAGTTCCTGGCCAGAGAACTGGGTTGACAAGAAGAGCAGCCAGCCAGGTCGGCATCTGCCCTCCCGGATCCCAGCCACTCCAGCGCCCCATGGTTATTTTTGGCTGACGCTGCCCCACCACTGCAACCTCAAACCTGCCACCTTACAAGCCGCCAACACCGGGTGAAACGCTCCTCCTTTTCAAGGGCATGGAGGAGGGAAGCAGGAAGGCAGCCAACTCCGCCTCGACGGGGGCCTGGCCCAGGCAACTCCCACCCCAGCTCCACACCAGGGCACCCGCACCCGGAACTAAAGCACACAGAGACTCCCGGTCCAGGGAGCAGCCCGGGCATTTGTACTGTCAGCTTGGCCCGGCCCCTCCCCCGGGCTGGAGCGGCTCCATCATCACAACAAAACACGCTGGAGGCCTATGGCCCTCGCTCGCGTCCCTTCCTGAGGCGCCCTGGGTTCTCAGAGATCTGAGCCCCTTCCCCCATAACCGCCGCCAGTAGCGGCGAGGGGCGACCCGGGAGACAGGCGGATGGCCAGCCTGAGCTAGAATCAAACTTCAGGCCGCGCGGGGAGGAGGAGTCTGCAGGCCTCGAGCAGACGGTATGGGAGGGGTCTAAAGGCCCCTCCAGGCTCTCCCAGGTAGGACCCCGACCCCATTCCGCGGGAGGTGCAGGGCAGAAACTGGATCCCTGCAGGGGCCTCAGAAGCCGCTCTGGCTCAGACTCCGACACCGCGGGATCGAGAGGTCGGGGTCTGCGGTGACCGCCCCTCCGGGGGAGAAGCGGCGGGTCAGGGGTGAGAGGTCGCGGCCGCGGCCAGAGGCGGGCCGAGGGGGAGAAAGGAAAGAGACAAGGCTGAGACGGAACCAGGAGCCCGGAGACCCGCACCAGCGCGCCCGTCCCTCCGACTCACCCCCCGCCGCTGCTGCCGCCGCCGCCGCCGCGGGCCTGGGCCCACACTCACCGTCTCCCAGGATCCGGCTGCGGCTAGGCCCCACTCCCCGCTCTGAGCGCCTCTTCCGCTTCCGGCTCCGGCCTCCGCCCGCAACGGCCCCGCCCCTCGCGTGACGCAGCCGTCGCCAGTCCCTGCTCGACCCGGCTCGATGGCCTAGCCGCTCTAGGCCCCGACTCGAAGGCTCTGGAGGACCCGCCTTCGCTGCCCCGGTTCGGGCGGCAGCAGTGGAGACTGGTTCCGGGAGGGCAGAGGGGACGTCCCCGGCCGCGGCCCGCCCCCCGTCGTGTCGCGACGCACGTAGGCCCCAAGCCTCGCCCCGGGTGCCGTCCCCGCCCGCGGGCGCCGGGAGCCGAGAGGTGGAGCCCCGACCCGGCCGGGGGACCCTGCCTCCTCTGTAGATCCGACTCCGCCCATGCCCGCCAACCCTTTCCTGCGCGCGGAGGGGCGGGCATTGTTTCGCTGTTGCCTCAGTGAAAACCCGGCGGACCTTGAGCGTCCGCCTGGCCCGGGGACCCCGGAGGGCGCCAAAGATGACGGAGGCCTGTGTCCTGAGAGGCTCGGGAAGGCCGGCGCCGCTCCCGGTTTCGTGGAAGAAGCAAATGAGACCTTATTCTCTTTGTGTGTGGGGTCTATTAAAGACCTGCGGCACGCCCGCATTCCCGTGGGCATCCAGAACAGTTTCGGGGAAGAACCCCGAGAGCCACGTCGGCGGGGTTTCTGGAGGGACGGGGTCTGGGGGAAAGGAAGTTCCCTTTTCCCTGAGCAGCGCCGTACGCAGACCCGCACTGTCTCAATAAAACGAAAACGCCGCCAAGGGAAAGCCCGCGATCACACCCCGCGGGCCATTTTTCCGAGCCACTCGACGCCCCCTTTCGCCGAGGCGGCGACGGTGGGATCGCTGAAGCCCCTCCCACCCGCTGTCCCGCCCCTAACGGGACCCCACTTTCCACAGGAGAAAGACAAGGTCGGGTCTTTTGGGGGACCTCACGGATTGTGAGCGTTCACGCCCCAGGGCTCTAGCTGGTATCGCCCAGCTAAGCGGGCGGGAGCTGCCTCTGGCCGCCCGCACTCCCCGCCAGCGCCAGAGCGCGAGGGCCGGCGCGTCTTCCCCGGTCCCCGCCCCTCCCCGGACCTCTCTGTGGGGGCGGGCCGCCCGCCCCCGCTCCTCCGGGCCGCGCCCACTCCCCCAATGAGGGCTGGCCACGCCCCTGATGCGAGGCGTCCTCTCCCCGCCCGGGCAGGCGCGCTGCGAGCCGGGCCCCTCCTTCCGGGGTTGAGGCTGTTCCTCTGATCTTAGGTCTCCGGCTCTCGCTTAAACTGAGGTCCGACGGCGTGGCCTGACGGGGGTGCGGCCCCAGTTCTGTTAGCTCCACCACCCCATCCGAAGTAAACAAGCGAAGCTAAGGCAACACAGAGGCTTGCTACGCTCATGTGGCCTCAAGAACGGATCCCGGTCCCCTTCCAACCAAATGCACCCGCCCCCCAAACAAATTCAGAAGGCGCTTCCAGTGTGCTGTGGGTGACCGAGGGCCTGGCTGTCCCCGCCTCTCGGTCCCGCTCCCTTAGGATCCTGCCTCCGGGACCGAAGGTAATGAGTTGCCATTCTTGCCCGGGCCCCCTTGCTGGGCGTGTACGGCCACACCAGCCTGGTTTCACCTCAGGGTTTCATCCACTCAGCGACGCGAAAGGACTGTGTTGTCTCCTCCCCCCCGCCGCTTGGTGTGGCCCGCGGTTTCCATGGCTCCTAGAAGCCAGGACCGCGTGGGCAGCTGAGGGTGGAGGAGCTCGAGGCGGCTCCTGTCTCCAGCCCTGCCCTGGGCGCCGGGCTCCGAGGAGGTAAGTCGGGCGCATCTTCCCACCAGCCCTTCCCACATTGGGAACCCAGGAGTCCCTGCCTCCCGGTAAGGAAGCCGCTCTCATCCTCTGAAATGGAGTAGGAGCCATCTCCCAGCCCCCTCTCCAAAATCTGCAGTTCAGTAGCTCTCCCGTGCCTCAGATTCTACCATTAGAGCTTCCTTCTTTTGTCTTTTTGCTCCCGAAAGAACTCACACCTAGGAGAAAAAGAGGCAGTGTCAGGCACTTGGAAAAAGATCTAACCTGAGGTGAAGTACAGGTAACTCCCCCCACACACACCCTCCCACCTCGTTCCCCCAGTGCTGGAAGCCTGCAACTTTGGCAGCTCAAGCGGAGGGCCACCTCCAGAGGACCCTTGCTCCATATCCCCAGCCCCTTGGGACCCACCTCTTTCCCCAGGCCTCTATCCTTGTGCCCACCAAGCCTCTTCTGTGCGGGCCGAGAACTGCAACACAGTTCAAGGGAACCGGGGAAATGCCCCTGCCCTGAGCCCTGCTACCAGCCACCTGAGACCCACAGGAGCTCCTGGCCCTTGTGACCTCCCTTTTGCCCTGCTGGGCTCCTGGCTCAGCTTGCTGCCTTCTCCAGGCCCCAGCTCCTCTGATCCCCTCCTTGTCCTGCCGCCTGTGCTCTCTTGCTCTCTCTCTCTCTCTCTCTCTCTCTCTCTCTCGCCTGCCACATCCATCTTTGCCTTCTCTAGGGCAATTAATTCACCTTTGAGCTTCAGCTCCAGGGTCACCTATCTGGAAAGCCTTCCTGGGCGCTCCAAGGGAGAATCAGGCTCCCTTTCCCTGTGCTCCCACAGCATTGGGGGCTGTGCCTTCCTCTGCGCAGGCTCTGTAAATTCAGCATCTGGCCCGTGCCACTCCCCACTCCCGCAGACCATGAGCCCTTCCACAACCAAGCCAGGCAGAGTTGGGGTTCTCGGTAAGCGCTGGGGGCGGTCTGTGGGGAGCGCCTGTTTTTAGTGGGAAGACAGAGCACCCAGCTGGAGTGGAGTTGTGGGCGCTGTGCCAGGGTGTGGGAGGTGGGGGCGGCGGACAGTCCTCACAGTCCATCTTGGAGAGGCCTTGTGTGGTGGTGAAATGTGGAGAGAGAGCTTGGAAGCGGCCTCAAGAATGTGGGCGTGGAGTCGAGAGAGAAGAGGTGTCTGCGGGGAGAGGGCTGGTGGGTGGCAGTGCCATCCTGAGCAGGGATTGGGTCTGGGAATGTGAGTGAGCAAGTCAGTTAGTGGGGTGGGGGAGGTCAGCCCAGTGACCCTCTCCTCGGTACTTTCTCCCTGTGCCCACACAGAGCTGGGGCAGAGTGCTTGGTGCCCAGGTGCATGGGTGGGAAGACAGTGGTAGAATTCTGAGGCTCAGTCCCTGGAGGTGAAGTGGGTGAGGCCTAGGGCTCAGGACCCCCATCTTCCAGCTAAAGCTATGGAAGCCAAAGGGGTACTGAAGCAGTAACTTGGTTTAAGGGCTTCTGACCCCCTATATTAGAGCTAAACTACGGTGTCCCCAAAATGTTTCCCTGTCCCCTGCCATTTCCAGACTCCTATACTGGGAAGGGGAGCAGCAGGGATCGGGGAGTGTGGGCCCAGTTTGCAGTGGACCCCCTTCATGACCTGGGGCAACTGACGTCCCCTTTGGAGCTTCAGTTCCCCCTCCTGAAGCCGGGGAGGGCCAGGTGAACTTGGTTGTTCAGCAAAGGGCTGGGCCAGAGTCAGCACTGTGGCTCATAGAAGCTGTTGGAACTGAGAACTATTTAGTGGGGTTGAGGCAGATGCTTATTTGAAATTTCAATCACCAGGGAAAATCCTGAGCCAAGGTGTTGTCAGGTATAGGTGCATGCTCAGCATCAGGGCCTCAGTTTCCATTATCTGAAGGGGCCTCAGAAGCTGGTGCCCTAGCTCCAGGGTCTCCCAACTGAGGCAGAGCCCCATGGACCTGATGCCCCTCCCCCATCTGGTTCCCCTGGCCCTCCTGTCATTTTTGGCCACTGGACTGTGCCTGCTCACTGAGCCCCACTGAAGGGTGCAGGTGAGTGTGGGAAAGGTGGGCATGGCAGCGCCTGAAGCCCAGGCTGAAGCCTGGCTCCTCTTTCCTGGCAGGTGCTCAGACAGAGCCCCAGAGCAGGACGGGAGGCCCTCAGAGAAGGCCCTGTGGATATGGCTGGTAGAGAGCCAGGGCACTGGGCCAAGCTGGCTGGCCACCTGCAGGCCATACTGGAGGCCATGTCCAGCCAGCACAGGTGCTGTGGAGGCAGGGATGTGAGCTGGGACTCTGCAGGGCCCGGAGTGAGCTCCTCATGCAGGAGCAGAAAGTGAGGCGTCCATCCTTCCCTCCCTGATCTTCCTTGCTTATCCATAGGGGACCTCAGGAGGTCCCCTGTGCTAGCAAGGGCCTCTTCCCAGGCTGAGAGCTCCAGAATGCTCAGGGCTGGTGCTCACATCTGGGGTCATGTTCTCAGGAAGGCTTGTCAAGGTCTGGGGCATCCAAAGGAGACAGACGGGAACTGGGTCCCCAACAGGGCTGCTGTGCTGAACAGTGTCATCTCCGCGAATGGCGCCCTCTGGAGGTGTGCAGTGCATTGTTTGATGTGGCTCGAGGTGCTGGTTGGAGGCAAAGGAAGGACCGGGGGCCCTGTGGCCCCCCGAGGGAGAGTGGGAGGGAGAGGCTGGTTTTAGCTCAGTGGACAGAACAGTTTCCTTCAAGGCCCAGTTGCCCCTGGTGAAAGCTGCAGTCCCCAGGGAGAGAGGAAGGTGAAGGTTCATGCAAGCTGAAGGTTCTAGGGGAGGCACCCAGCACCCCTGCCCCATGTGAGGGTGTGGTGGGCAGGGCCACCTTGTGATAGCCTAGGTACCTAAGCCTTTAGTGACCTGGGGGTCTCAGCCCATAGCTGCCCCTCCTAAAGCTCCTGCTCCATACGGTGTCTGGGGTGACCCTGGGGACTCACCCGACAGCCTGTCTGCTCCTGCCTCCCAGCTCTCTAGCATTCCACGACAGTGTCCCTGGTCCTCTTGCTGGAGCTCCAAAGCCATCAGCAGCTGGTGTTTCAGGTTCAGCTAGAGGTGGAGGGTCACACATCTGGAGCCCGTAGTGATAATAGCTGGGCACCCCCTTGGAGCTGTGTCCCTTGTGTACAAGCCAGGGCACGGGTCCGTGCTGGGCTGGCAGCTGGGCCCCTGGCTGGGGTTTTCACAGCTGGTGGAGCCAGCCTGCTTTATCAGAATCTGCAGGCACTGCTGTGCCTGGGGGCAGGGACGGCCCTCTCCAGGGGCTCAGTGCTGCCTTCAGCCCTCCCCCCAGCAGGTGGAATGCTCCCTGGCCTACCTGGAGCAGGAGTCCCAGGGACAGGAGTGGAGGAGGCCAGACCAGGACGCAGAAGACAAATCAGGGTGCCCAGTTGTGGGGGAGGGGCCTAGGGGAAGAGGTCGTCCGGTAGGATCCTCTACTGCAGACAGAAGTGGAAAAGGCCAGCCGTGTTTGAACCAGAGGAGCCAACAGCCCCTTGGCCCAGAGCACTCCTCTGGGTGCGTGGCAGGGCCCTGAATACTGGCCCTGCCTTATACTTCATTCTCTGGTCTTCATTCTTGGAGCAGCAGCTGGGGAGGGAGGGCAGTGCAAAGATTTCTGTGCAGCCCAGAGAGGAACACCCCCACCCCCCAATATTTGGGAAGACACTGCCATTACCCAGCCGACTCCCCTCCTGGTTCAGATGGGAAAACAAAGCCCCGAGGGTGGGGAAGAACTCGTTCAGCGTCAAAACAGTGTGATCTGGAGGCTGTGAGGAGACCCTGGGATGTGTACTTGCAGGAGGTGCTGGTGTCAGGCCTGCAGGGCCGGGAGCAGAGGTGGGATGGTGACAGGGCCCAGGCACTTCAGGGCCTGGGTGGAGTCTTAATCCCTGCCCAGGCTCGGGATGCGACCTTGCTGCAGAGCAGCTGCTGATGCTCACCCAGGTGGCCCAAGACAGCCGGCAGGGTCAGCCCCACAGGGAGTCCAGGGTGCCAACTGAGCCAGCCTGTGCCCACCTATGCCAGGGGGCAGAGAAGCAGGGGAGTCTAGACCCTGTCCTTGGGGGATTCCGAAGGCAGGTGAGGAGCTCTAGGGACACCATGGGAAAGAGAATGTCCAGGAGGGACAGATGGAGCAGGGCCTCGACATAGCACAGCTCTAGCACACGCCATTCACCCTGTGGTCCCAGAAAAAGAGCACCCTTTGGTAATGTGCATCCTGGTACTGTCCAGTGTTAAACTATCTGGTCCAGAACCAAAGCCTGGAGTTCAGAGAAGCCTCTGTGGGCTGGGGTCGGAGGAGGCCTCCTGGAAGAGTTGCGTCCCAGAGTTTGAGGAAAGCAGGGGCTCTGGTGGCAGCTAGCCTGAGCAGACTGATCCCAGCCACATGAGCCCCACAGTCCTGGTGGATGCTAAGCCATGACTGGGTGGAGTGGGGGGTCTTCACAGGTGAACAGGAGGCCTGGAAGAGCTAGGCGGAAGTGCCAATGACCAGTGGTCCGCTTAGAGCAGCCGTCCTAGCGGCCTCAAGGAGAGCAGGTGTCAGAGGGCCCCGTGCAGGCCCCAGAGGCAGAGCCCCAAGGCCGCGTGCGGGTAGGGCAGTATTGCCATCAGTGCTGGGGGTGGCCCCTGGCCAGGAGACATGGCAAGTGGCTGCTCAGGCCCACCCTCAGGTTGTCCAAGCTGGAGTGGGTGTCCTGCTTCCACACTGGGTGAGATGACCCTGTAGACAGGAGGTGGGCTAGCCTGTCTCCAGCTGGAATAGTCCAGAGCCCCAAACCCTGAACCATGGGGCCAAAGCCAGGCTCCCTTCCCCAGGTATCAACACTCCTGGTTGTCCCATTTTGGCCCTTTTAGGGGAGCATGTGGGAAATCTTAAAGCTTCAACAAGTCCTGTCTCAGGCGCCTGGGTGGCTCAGATGGTTAAGTGTCTCCCTTCAGCTCAGGTCATGATCCCAGGGTCCTGGGATTGAGTTCCGCGTCGGGCTCCCTGCTAGCCTGCTTCTCCTTCTCTCGCTCCCCCTGCTTGTGCTCTCTCTCTCTGTCAAATAAATAAATAAATAAATAAAACCTTAAAAAAAACAAGTCCTGTCTCTGCCACACATGGCCAAGGGGTGGTACTGCTGGCCCAGGGCCAGCCTGGTGGGGCGGCGGGAGGTGAGATGATCTTAGCTGCTGGGCTGCTAAGGATGTCAGGATGCTTGGGAGTGGAAGTGCCCAGGACAGGGGCTCTGTGTGTGTAGGGGCCATGGAGGAGGCATCTCTGCCCCAGTCCCCATCCCAGCCAGTGAGACATAGTGAGGACATCTGTGCAACTTGGAAAGAAACCATTGAAAATGGGTTGGGGCTATCTGGGGCCCATGCAGTGTTTAGACTGCTCCGTTTCTACTAGCACCCTCCAGGCCCAGGAGGTACCAGTGCCCCTGCAGGGAAAGCTAGAGGAAGAATCACATCAGAAGGTGGCCGCGTCCTGGAAGGCACGCAAGCACGAGGTGGCATTTGCCCTGAACTTTAAAGAGGAGCTGCAGAGCTGCCAGAGATAGAGTGAGGCCTGGCATCCTCCCGCTGGGGGCCCTCTGTCTGCCTTCCTCCCCCTCCCCACAGCCCCTCCTCACTCTCTTCCCCGCTGCCCAGTCTTCCCTACTGCAGGCCAGTTAGTCTCTTCCTGCTCTTAGGATGGCCCCTAGCTTTACCCCTACACTACCTTTCTCCTGCTTCTTCCTCATTATGCTCCACCCAGCCACCCAACCATCCACCCACCCATCCATCCATCCATCCATTTAGCATACATTCTCTGAACAGCCACTACATGTCTGGCCCTTTCCTGTGCAAAGGAGAACCATAGTCAGATTGGACGACTCCTTGTCCCCAAAAGCTTGTGGTTTGGGGCCACACAATCATCAAGTGAGCAATTACAATATGCCCGCTGAGGGGAGAGGCACTGTGGGAGTTGGGGAGGGGGGCAGCAGATGGGTACATCCTCCGCATTGAGGGGATTTCTGAGCCTCTGAACTGTCATGGAAGGATGAACAGGCAAAGGAACGAAGGGCATTTCAGCAAGAGGGAGGAGCACCTGCAAAGGCCCAAAGATGAGAGGTGTGGAGGTGGGGCAGTGCTGTGAGCAGTCCCCGACCCCGCTGAGAAGTAGAGGGGGTGAAGGGGTGAAATATGCAACAGGCCAGAGCAAGGGGGGCAGAGCAAGGGCTGGGGTGTCTGGGGCCCTGTCCACCAGACTTGAACTCCAGTTTGGGGACCACCTCCTTCTGGCTGGTGCCCTCCCTTAGCCTCCAGGGCAAATGTTTGTGTGCACAAGCAGACAGACTGGTGGACACACACCCACCCACACACACCCCCAGAGACACACACATGCTCCCAGATGTGCACACACAGACACAGAGAAACAGAGTCAGCAAGGAGGTGGCTGGGAGATGCAGGGATGGAGAGTTGCGAGGACCCAGGATGGGGGTGTGTTCTGCCGCAGTGAGGCTGATCTGTTGATCCGGCTGGAAGGAGTGTGAGAGAAGGTCTCGGTAGCCTTGGGCCTCGTAAAATGTGGGATTGGTCTGAATCAGTGTATCTTGAACTGGGGTCCAGAGCTTTGCTCTGAGAGGACTGTTAGTTCCTCAAGGAAGCAAATTTGCAGTGATTGTCTGCAATTGTGCATTTGTACAGAAAGAAATCTCAAGTTTTTGTCTGTTTCTCGACCCAGACCCCTGAGGGTCGGGGGTTGTCTCCTCAGGGCCTGGAGGGAGACTCTACGCTTTCTGGGGTGTGCACACTAGTCAAGACGGGGGTTTGCAGTGGACAACGTCAGTGAGAAAGCAGGGCTCACAGTGCCGGAGGGTGAGCAGTGCTGCGGGAGACCTTCTCTCCGCCTCAGGGCGGATTCAGGTGCCCAGAAGGAAGTGGTGCAGGGTGGGCCCTATGCAAACAACATGCAAAGGATCTGTAAACCAGTGTCTGTGGGCCCCAACTCTAGGGCCTTCCAGTCCCCAGGGAGGCCTGCCCAGGACTCACCTTCTGTGAGCAAGTGGGTGCCCTGGGCTCTGCGCCTGTCCAGGGAGGGTGGCCTAGAATTCCGTGCTGGGTCATGGGCAGGGGTCCTGTGGGGAGTAACCGATTGGTCAAAGTCACAGTAGGGCAGAGGCTCTCGGGGAGACTGGGCAACAGCTAGCTGGCAAGAGGGTGGAGGGGCTCCCAGGGCCTCTAGCACCCTCCACCTCCATCCCATCCCCCACCTCAAGCTCCTTCTATACTGACCCCTTCTGGGGCTTCACCTCAGTCTGTCTTCCTCCAATCCTGATCCCAGGATCCTGTGCTCTTCACTGTCCCCACATTAGTGGTTAAGATTGTGGGCTCCGGAGCCTGAACACCGGGCACAAATCCTGCCTCCACAGTCTACTCGCTACGTGACCTTGGGCATGTTACTCTCCCTCTCTGGGCCTCATCTGTAAACAAACAAGGAAACAGACACCAAGAACAGTTCCAGTTCTCCAGCCCCTGAGTAGGAGGGTTCAATCCGGCAAGCACGGAAAAGGCTCAGAGCCGGGTCGGCATGCAGTCATGAAAGTTTCGCTCCTATCAGTGCACGCTTCCCGCTGCTGCAGGCAAGGCTGCCTGGAGGCGAGAGGCCCGCTTCCAGTCAGGGTCCTGCTGGGGCCAGGGACCTGCCGCCCGGGGTTCCATCTCAGCCCCCTTGTGTGGTAGTGTGCCGGCAGGGGTGGTTCCGTCTGGGGGCTTGGGGGGGGGGGGGGGGGGCACCTGTGCCTGCCTCTCCCGGGCTTCTGGTGGCTGCAGTCCCTGCTGTTCCTTGGCTTGTGGAAGCATCACCCCAACCTCTGCCTTGCTGTTCACAAGGCGCTCTCCGTGTGTGTGTGTGTGTGTGTGTGTGTGTGTGTGTGTGTGTGTGTGTGTGTCCAAATTTCCCTTTTAGAAGAACACCCGTCAGATTAGATTAGGGCTCTCTAATGGCTTCATGTCACCTTGATTACCTCTGCAAAGACCTTATCTCTAAATAAGGTCACATTCTGAGGTACTAGGGGTAAAACACAAACATAGCTTTTTGGGGGGAGTATACAGTTCAACCCATAATGCCTCTCAATTTGCTTCCGGCTACCTTCCTGTTGGGTGGGCTGGGTATGTCTTGAGATCTTGGGGACCCAGCTGTTCTGTCTCGCTCTTCCCCTTATTTAACCCCAGGCCCCTGACACGGCTGTAGAAAGACTGGAGGGGCCACAGGAGGGGCCGCTGTGAGGAGGGGTGGGCACTGCTCAGTAAGCCCCCAGGCAGGCTAGGGTCCAGGCTGGAGATCGAGCTCCTGTCTACAGGCCAGGCCCTGCCCAGACCCAAGAGCCTGTGTGTGTTTATGGGCACAAGAGGATGGGGTGGGGGTCCCCTCAGATGGACTAGTGACAGAGCAAGATGCAGGCTCTGGGGAAGAAAAACCAGATGGCTGCCAGGATCTAGAGGTGGAAGGTGGGGAGGAGCTGGAGGCTGCCTGTGGTGCCCTCAGGTCCGCATGGCCCAGGCCTGCTCATAGCCCAGAACAAGAAGGAGAACCTGGACAGTCCGATCAGCCTAGAAGGGAGGCCAGTGTCCCTGAGTACTAACCACCCAGCCTCTGCCCACAGGTGCAGGCCATGGCAGAGCCCCCGGCAAGCCCCTAGAGTCTGCACAGGGCAGGTGTGCTCCACTCCACCCTCAGCCCCCCTGAGGCCCAGGGACCAGACTGTCACCTGCTGAGTGGGCACCAGGCAAGCCCACTCCCCTCAGCCCCCAGCCACACAGACTGTGGGGGAGGCCCCTGTGGAATCCTCCCTGGGCCTCTCAGGCGGGGAGGACAGGGTTCCTAAGGACACAGAAAAGGCTGTGGCCTGGTGGCCCTGGCTATCTTGGCTCAGCTCTTCATCTGTACACTGGGAGTGGTGTCGGCAGTACTCAGGGGTTCTGATCCTCACTGATCCCATGACCCTGTTCGGTTTACCCAGTGGGTCACACTATGTCCAACTCTTAAGAATTGGGCCTGTGCCCGATCTGAGGGGCCCCCTGACCTTGGGTGGGCTAATGATGCTCAGAATGGGGTGGGGATGAAGGGACAGATCTTGCTGTCCCACCAGGCCCCAGGAGCTGCCAGAGCCAAAGCTGGCAAAGGAGCCAAGTAGTGTTGAGGGTGGGCACCACCAGAGGTAGAGGGGAGAGCTCGGGGGCAGGCAGGGCAGGAGCTGCTCCAGCTCCCACAGGAGGTAAAAGCTTGGTTGGGGTCCTGGCTGCCCTCCCTCAGATCAAGGTGGGGGTAGGGCTAGAGATGGGGCCTCCCAGGCAAAGGAGAAGACTCTGATCCACCTTTGCTGTGTGGACTGAGCCCTCTAAGACCACACTGGGCCCTGGTAACCAGGGACTGGAGGAGCTGAGACCAAGGCCACCTGGGGAGGTGAAGGCAGGACTGAATTCAGGAGGCACAGAGGGTAGGGTGCCTGGCCTGTTGGACCCAGGGAGTTGGGATCAGGGTGTGCTCCCTGAGGGTCAAGAGCAGAGCCTAGGGGCGCCTGGGTGGCTCAGTCGTTAAGCGTCTGCCTTCGGCTCGGGTCATGATGCCAGGGTCCTGGGATCGAGCCCCGCGTCGGGCTCCCTGCTCCGCGGGAAGCCTGCTTCTCCCTCTCCCACTCCCCCTGCTTGTGGTTCCCTCTCTCGCTGTGTCTCTCTCTGTCAAATAAATAAAAAATTCACCAAAAACAAAAAAAACAAGAGGGCCTTTTCCATCCCAGGCTGGAGCACCAGGTGGTCTTGCTCCTGCACTGTGGCTCGCCAATCAATGCAAAGTGCATCAGGGCTAAGGCTTTGCAGGCCAGGGACCTGCATGTGGGGAGACGGGAGGATCTGGAGATGGGGAGGGTTTGGAAATCTGGCCTGCCCTCAAGAGCCTTTAGGCTGGGTGGTATAGCGAATAGGGAGCCCTGAGGGACTATCACCCATTTGCATTTTTGGATTCGGGGGAGTTTGTAGTCACGTGTACGGCTAGAGGAGCAGAATGAGGCCATCCTGCTCCCTCCCCCAAGTGCTGTTCTATCAGCCTCTCCCAGCACCTGACGGCCATTACGCCCCTTGTTTGGGTCAAGGCAGAGTCCCAGGCAGGCCCCTGTGAGAATGGGGCTCTGAAACCAGAGTGGGGTGATGTCCTGAAGCACCAGATCAGCTTAGGAGCCAATGACCCCCTCTCCCCGCCCCCCCTTTCCCAGCATTCCCTGAAGGAGGTGGGCTTGGAGCTGGCCCGGATGGGTGCTGAGCTCCAGAAAATCTGGGACCCAGAGCTGGAGGGGCTCAGCAGGTGGCCCCAGAGGGTGCCCAGAACCTGGTGTTCAGCACCCCTCCGCCTCTGTGCTTCTGCCAGGCCTGCATGCCCAGGAGGCCCATGGTCCCCTACGCCCAATGCCCCGTGCCCCTGACCTGCCCTTCCCAGACTTGGTCAAGCCCCTCCCCACCTCTCACTGCCTCTTTCCCCCCTCCCCAAGGTGGCAGAGAGCCGTGCCAAGAAGCTGGGGCTAGAGCAGCAGTGGTAGAAAAGTGAGGACCACGGAGTGAGGGGCACCCGGATCTGAGGGGTCTGCAGGGAGGAACCCCCTTCCCTCGCAGAGGGGCTCACAACTCTTCCCCCTCCCATGAGGTTTTGGGATAGACAGGAGAGGGCACCTGGGACATGCTAAGAGAGCCCTGTCATCCCCTGGGTAGGGGGGACACAGTGCCAGGCCTGGGGCTTGATGTATCTCCTGGTCTGCCTTCTCCTCTCTGAGGAGGGGAGCACAGGGGAAGCAGGAGGGGCATGGCGAGGAGTTAGGACATCTGGGTTCCTGGGCCTGGGGTCACAAATGAAAGGAGGGTGGCCTTCAGAGCCAAGAAGTCCTGTGTTCGCATCAGCTCTACCACGGACCAGCTCAGTGAGCAATGAGCAAGTCTGCCTTCTCAAGGCCTCAGTCTCCTCATCTGTAAAATGGGGATACCACCTTACCTACCTCAGAGGATGATGTGAGGATTACATGAGATAGTGCACCTGGCTCAGTGCCTGCTGCCTGGTCCCCCTGAGTTTCCCCTGGGGGTCCAGTTAGGGTGAGTCAGTACTAAAGTCATAAAACCATGGAGGTGTGCCCAAGACCACCTGCATATAGGGCTTTAGTCATAAAGTCTATTTATCCAGTATTTCATCAACAAGGCCTTATTTACAATTAATAAACTCAGGAAACAATGTGCTGTAATATGCAGTTGCCAATGATAGACAATGTAGCATGTTCCACTGCCTGGAGCAGCTCCTGCTTTACGCTTGAATACCATGGAGGTCCTCATCTTTTCTGACCCTGCATGGAGGAGCCTCATGGGGTGTGGACTCCTATCTTTTGCCTCAACTGCTCTCTGGGGACCCCTTAGAGAATGGGGTCAACTCCAAGAGTTCTGACCCTCAGGCTGAGAACAGGGTCCCCAGAGGGTAGGAGCCACTGCAGCTCTGAGCATCAGTGCTCTAGCACCGGGAGGGCAGGAACCTCCAGCCACCTCTCAACCCCTAAAGGTAACAGCTGGGGACTCTCCAGAGAAGGAAACAGAGTGACCCCTGCCTCCCTGAGACCCAGGCCCAGTTTCTCTCTCTGCCTGTCTCCCCATCTGCAAGCTGGGGGTGGGGGTGGAAACAGGCCCTGAGGGTCCTTCCAGCTTGGGCCTTTGCTGGTTCTGAATGGATTCCTCAGCTTGCCTCCCCTCTCCTGGGTAGAGCTGGAGTTACTCCACACCTGGTACCTGCCCTGCCTCTCTGCCCTCTGTGGGCTCGGCTGCTGCTTCATCTGTCCCTAGATGTCAGACAAAGCCCAAGAGCCAGGGAGGAGAGGTCTGAGAAAACCTGGCAACCAGGGCAGCGCCCCGACTGGGGGAGAAAGGTGGTGTGGAGACTGAGGCCTAGAGCGTCACTCTGCCACACGAGACTGAGGTCTGCCCTTTGCCCCCAGTGAGCTGACAGCAGACGGACAGGCTTTAGGAACCAAGGGTGGGCAAGGACTCCCTGGGGAGAAGGGAGGCCTGTATGGCTATGTCTTTAGCCCCCCATGCCAGGGTTTCTGTCAGGCCTGAGCCACGGGACCTGTCACAGGTGGCTGCAGTCAGAGGCCTCCCTGTCCCCTGCCTGCCTTAGAGGGCCTGAAATGCCCTTGTTGGCACAAGGTTCCTGACTCTCAGTGGATGAGGCCACCTGCCCTTTCCCAGGGGGGGCCCTGTGGCTAGGAGTAGAGCTGGGCAGGGAGTGGCCAGTGGGGTTCTGGGGTCCTTGTGGGGCTTGTTGGTCCATTCATCCCTCTGGTGCCAGCAGAATGATGACCACGGGCCTTCTGTCTTGCTGGCGAAGGCCTTGGGCATTGGGCTTTAGACTTTTCAAAGTGAGTTCTGATTCACTTATGATCTATAGATCACTCTATAGTCCCCATTTTACAGATAGGGAAACTGCCCAGACAAGGGCAGTAACGTGCCCAAAGTCTTTCAGCAAAACAGCAGCTAAACCGTCTGGTTCCCCTAACCTGTCCCACAAAGGTGGTTTCTCGTTTCTGAGCTTGATAGAATGGCCATCTTCAATGGCCACAAGCAAGGCTGACTTAGAGTTAACCTCCCTCGAGGTCACCTGACCATTTTTCTCTTTCTGAACTTCCTTCCCTACCCTGCTGTGTGTTTCCTTGCCCTACAGAGCTCTGTCAGCTGGGCCATGTGCTTCCAGAATCGGAACCCTACTCAGCTCCGTCACTTTACACTTCCTCCATCTACTGACTTAACTGAAGCAGAGTTTTGCAGAGGGGGAGTCTGGCAGGGTGGAAGGACAGAACACCTCTGAGATTGTTTCTCCAGCGTCGTTTCTGCAAAATGTTCTCTGCCCTCCCTGCCATTCACACCACTGCAGTGGGGGCTGCCGAGTTCTCAGTGGATGGGTCCAGCACTGGGTCCTGAGCCCAACTGAGCCAATGGCCCGTTCCTGATCACTAGACTTGAGACAAAATCATAGTCTCTCCAGGGCTGAAGACCAGACACAGAGAGAACTTGGGAACTGTAAACTGCCGTTTTTCACTGCGGAAAAAGCTGAATTTCAGTGAGAGCAAATGGAGCCGACAGTTCCCAGGAAGTGGAATTGGGATGGCGAGATTTTGGTTCAGCCCAGGAGGTCTCTTTTATGGAGAAGACATAAACTTGACCTCTGGGATGGTAATGTCGCCTTGCTCTGTGGCCTGGGCAGCAGGGCGAGCTGGTCTTCAGAAGGAGAGGAGTACCTTCCATGGGCAGCGCTTGCTGAGGCCAGCCCCAGGTTCCGCTGTCCTTGGGGTCCTCCACACCCGGAAAATAAATCCCTCTCCTTTCTGCTTACATGGGCCTGAGTGGTTTGGGTCCCCATGCCAAGGGCCCAGTGCGCTCCAAATCAGAGCGCTGCCCTCCCGGAGGGCCCTTCCTTCAGGCCAGGCACCCACCCTCCACCGGCTCACTCCCGCAGACCGGCTCCTGTTTGCTTTCCGCCACAGAGGGCTAGCCGCCACCCGCTGCCCTTCTTGTCTGTCCCTGTGTCCCAGCTGCTGCCGGGCTTTGTACCTCACTGTTTCCAAGCGCAGCAGGGCCCCCCACTCGTCCCGGTCCTGCCTCTCTGGTCTGTTCCTTCTTCCCTTCCCTCCGTTGGTGATTCCGAACCTTCTTTCAGAAGCCGCAAGCCACCAACTCTCCTTTCCTTCTGGGCAGGGACTGTCAGGCAAAGGCGCAGTCGGCGTCCGGGCTTCCCTCCCCGCCCCGCGCCGCGCCGCCCCCTCGCTCCCATTGGCTATGTGGACGGCACGTGACCAGCACTGACCAATGAGGTGGGGGAGGTTACGGCGCGGAGCCCGGACGGCGGCACTGGAGCACCTTGGGGCTGCTAGTGGCCGGCAGGTGACTCCCGGCTGTGCAGAGACCAAGGGGCACGTGGGCAGAACGGAGACTTGGGACAACTAAACACACCCTCCAACCTCTGCTTCCTTCTGTCACCGGGGTGGGCCGCCCCTGCACCTCACTGAAGGGAGGCACATGCAGGAGAGGTTATGGAGTCCATTCCCTAGAGGTGTGACTTCGAGCACATTTCTGCTCTTCAGTTTCTTCATCTGTAAAATGAACAAAGTCACTGCCTCATAGGGGTGTGGGTGGAGTGGAAATGAGACACTGTGTGTAGAATGCTTAGCAGTTGCGGGGAGGGCAGACTTTGGGCTCTGTTGCCACTGAATTAGAAGCCCTGCAAGCTCTTCTCACTAGCTAAAGGAACTCAGGCTACCCAACTTCTCTGTGCCTCAGTTTCCTCATGTGTAAAATGGGGATAATAGTCTCATCTCATAAATGTGTAGAGGATCCAAGGAGTTATTTCATGCAATGAACTTAAAACAGCACACACCAGCCTTCAGAAATTTGCTCTCAGGTCTCCTGGGGGCATCCTTGCAGTTCCTCTGGGGTACAAACCTAGGAGCAGAATTGCTGGGCATGTGTCACTTTACTAGGTAATGCCAAAATGTTGTCCGAAGTGGTTAGACTAATTTACACTCCCCTGGCAGTCTGTGAGAGTTCCCATTGCTACCCATCCTTGCCAAAACCTGGCATTGTAAGACTAAAGTTTGTGCCAAACTGATGGTGTGGAATGGCTTTCTGTGCATTTCCTTGATCACAATGAGGTCCAGCCATTTGTATTTCCTCTTCTACAAAACACTTGTTCATGACCTTGCCCCCCCCCCAGACCCTTTTTAAAGATTTTATTTATTTTTTGACAGAGAGAGCACAGCAGGAGGAGCAGCAGGCAGAGGGAGAGGGAGAAGCAGGCTCTCTGAGCAGGGAGCCTGATGCGGGGCTCAATCCCAGGACTCTGAGATCAGGACCTGAGCCGAAGGCAGACGCTTAACCAACTGAGCCACCCAGGAGTCTGCTCCCCTCCCCCGCCCCAGTTTGTCATTTTATGATACCTGTATCTTTTGGTAAACTCTTTTGGAGTGGCTAATTTGAGAAATTCTTCCCTTGCTCAAAGTCTTTAAGATATTCTTCTGTATCTTCTTGTTAATTTGAAATGAGACAGAATTGCAGTGGCCTGGCACTTTGTTCTTCCTAGATTCTCCAGGTCTGTCAGAAGCCTTACACATCTGCCACTTTCTCCCTCAGCATCCCCCCTGCAGTCACGGTGCACTGTTTCCACCCTGGAAGTCTCTGGACCCTGGTTCTCTTCATCTCTGCTAGTTTAGGCCTGCTGCAGCTCCACGTGGCAGCCCCCTGCTGTGTCACAGGAAGCTGTCAGATGTGATACCAACTACTGGTTACCAGTTATTAAAGGACTAGGGGTGCCTGGCTGGCTCAGTCAGTAGAGTGGGCAACTCTTGATCTCAGGGTTGTGGGTTTGAGCCCCACGTTGGGTGTACAGATTATTTTTTGAAAATGCACTACAAAGGCGCTTGGGTGGCTCAGTTGGTTTAGTGTGATCCTGGGGTCCTGGGATCGAGCCCCGAGTTGGGCTCCCTGCTCTGCGGGGAGTCTGCTCCTCCCTCTCCCCCCACTTCTGCTCTCTTTCTCTCTTGCTCAAATCCATCAATAAAATCTTAAAAAACAAAACACTAAAGGACTGGTCATTTCTTTCAAAAGGTGTTTAGAATGAGAGAAGCTCAAGACCATCCCAGTGTCTCCCTCATTTGCTAGCACTTCCAAACGGCAAAGAGGTCCCCATCTGCCTGCCTCGGAGGGCTGCACAGACAGGTGAGGCATGTGTTGTTGCAGAAGAGGGCAGCTATAGGTCCTCCATGCTTTCCCTCCCTGCCTATTTCTTTTGGTTGCACCAAAACTGGGTTGTAGCCATAGGATGTGTATCATGGCAGAAAAAAAGGCTGAGCACTCTGGGGTCTCGCTGCCCACTGGGAGAGTCACAGAAAGCACCCAAAAGATCTGCTTGTGTGAAGAGGTAGAGGTTTATTGAAATATAAACATTCGAGAACATGTAAGATAGAAAATAACCACCACATATACAGACACTTGCTGCAAGAGGACGTCTGAGGTATTTATCACTGCCTAGGCTACCCATGTGCTAGAACATTTTCCTGGTCAGAGTACACATAGATGGTGGGGGGGGGGGCGGTGCCCAGAGCGGTCCTGGCCCATGGCCTGCCCTGTGCCCTTCAGGGAAAGCTTCTCTTGCCCGGGGCCCTGCTCCTGGGACACCTGCTGGCATCCCCTCTCTTGGGCTTTCAAGCTGCGTGGGGAAGGGGAGAGGATCCAATGACCAGAAAGCCACAGTGTACTGTCCCTGCATCTTCCGGCTGGGAAGAGTCCATCCTTCGTGACCAAACCCCTGAGAAAGACACACTGGCCAAATGTTGCAACACTTTCAAGCAGGCCCAGCGCCAGCCAACTGGGCTCCTCTCTGGCACAAGATCCCAGACGCCCTTCTCTGCCCACCACCTGCGCTTACCTGGTGGGTAAGGTGGGAAGGCTCCTGAGGCCAGAAGAGGGTCAGGCCCCAGTGGACGGGGCTGTGTGTGTGTATGTGAGAGCGAGTGTGTGGAAGCCTGGGGAGGGGAGCGAGAAGATGAAGTCCAGCAGAGCTGCAGCTTACCAGGCTGAGGTAGCTGTTTTGTGCTCAAGCTTTTGATTTCCTTTTCCTTCTGTAGACAGGGCTGAATGCTAGCTGCGCAAGGGCTCCCGCCAGCAATGAGGCCTGTAACCACCAGGGCCTGATGATGTCACAGTGGGTGGTGTTCTTTGAGCTCTGCAGGGCGTACTCAATGAGAGGGGAGCCCTGTGTGACAACCACTCGTCTTTCCAACATGGGAGCAACCTGCTCCAGCCCAGGGTCCCAGACGAGGACTGAGTTCACAGCATCCCCTTATCCCCTGGGGCAACTCAGCCTCTCCGGCCTGCCCCTACCCTGAGATGGGAATGCCGAGTGAAGGGCAACCATTCTGTCCCCACCCTGGGGAGCCAGGGAGGGGTGTGCCACAAGCCTTGCTCCGGCAGGAAATGGGTCAGGGGCCATCTCCCGAACTGTGTGGTCTCAGGACCCAACCTTCATGAGCATGGGCCTTCTCGTTCCACCGCCTCCCCTGCCACTGTGATCCCTGAGTCATCTCTCCTCCCTGCCTCCCCGCCTCCTCACCGGGGTCTTAGCGAAGGGTCGGAGGGGCTGGGGTACCAAATGTTTGCTCGGCTTTGGGGGTGATCTGCTTTCATTTCTTTGGTGCTACAGTAACAACAATAAAAATTAAAAACAAAAAAGTCAGCAAGACACATATAAAAAAGATTTCAGAGATGCAAATACTTCCTGAAGAATCAAACATCAACAATTACAAATCTGAGGTATTTCAATGAACCTGACATCAGCAGGTTTGGGGATGCCGGGGCTGAGGTGGCCCCATGAGAAGGGAGGGCCCAAGGGACAAGTGGACTGTTCTTGGGAGAGCTGGCCAACAAGGGCGAGTGAGGGCTTGAGGTCTGGGAGGGCCAGAAAAGGGTCAGTATGAAATGGGTGCCAGGGCCTGCCTGGGCAGCCCCCTGAGGCTCTGCCTCTCCCTCAGCAGGTACCCGGTAAGCCCTGGGACTTGAGGACTGCCCTCGTGTGCCCTTTTTCCTGGGACCACTAAAAGGGGAGTATGGGGCCCTGAGGACTGCTTCAAGACTTGGATTTGAGGGACCCACACCCCTGGAACCAAACATGGTAGTCAAGGCGGGTTAGGAGGGCCCCATCCCATGCTCAGCAGAGAAGGGCCTCGAAGGCATGGTCTTGGCCCCTAGCAGCCCCACGCGGGAGTTAAAGATTGGAGGACTGAGCAGGGGAAGAGGCCAGTGACCCTGGGGTCCTGACAGAAGGCAGGGGAAGGGCAATAAATTAAAGGGGAAGGGCTGTGGAGGGCCTCCAGCCCTGTGCCGGCTTACAGATTGTCGATACACTGTGCCCGGGACGGGAGGTGGCCTGGGAACCCGGGAGGAAGCTGGACGCCCGCAGACCCTGCCTGGTTCTCCAGGGCGATCCCTGATTGGACAACGCTGCCCTGTCCTGCCCCTGCAGCCTCTCCCTGTCCCCAGAGTACAGCAGGACCTGAACGGAGCCTGGACAGACGGACACGTCCAAACTCTCAACATCTGGCCAAATGGTGTTTGACATGGGCTCCGCGAGATGAGGTAAATTCTGTGCATCAACCTCCTTCACTCTCGACAGGAGAGTGGGGCGTGGGGAGCTGGGTCCTGCCCCTCAGAGGGACCAGCTGGTGGAGGGCTCGGCGCTGGGGGTGCCCCGGGACGAGGTAGGACTTGGCGAGCAGTGAGAGCTGCTGCTGCCGCTGGCGCTGCCACCCAGGCTCTGGGGGGCGGGCCCCGCGATGAGGTGGACCACGGGCTTCTGGGCAAACAGCACACCTGGCGGGGGGTGGGGGGTGCAAGTGTGAGCAGCTGAGGAGACACAGGCAGTGCTCTGTCCCCGCACGCGTGCGCTGCCTGACCCAGCGCGGGGCTGCGATCCTCCGCACCCCACGCTGGCCGCCGCCCGGAGTCCTGAACACCTTCCCCCTTTGGGTGCTCAGGGCCGGCGAGGGGGCAGAGGTAAACCATGCTTTTGAGGAGACACAACCAGTGCTCTGCGGGTGCTGCTCCCTTCTCCGGCGGGTGGTGGGAACAAAGAGAAGGTCAGAAGGCAAGGGCGAGCAGGTCAGGAAAGGCTCCGGGGGAGAGAGCAGGCCCGGGCGGGCAGAAAGAGCAGCCGGAGGAAGGGCCGGCGTGCCAAGCAGAGCTGTGACAGAGCCGCGGCGGGGGCGCCCGGCAGCCTGCACTCAAGGGCGGGAGGAGGGGGGCCGGCGCCTGAGGTGGGAGAGGTGGGAGGCCTGTGTGCCTCTCAGGAGGCGGGTCTTACCCCCGCACTGTGCTGATGGTGACGCCCCTGGAGGTTTTAAGGGGAGGGACATGATGAGATCTGTCTTACAATGCTCTCCGTGGGGCTGGGTGGAATCAGGGCAATGGAGGCCTGCAAGGAAGCCACTCCAACAGCGGGGAGAGGCCCAAACCAGGGTAGCGGCGGTGCGTGCGGCCGGAGACGGGGAGAGAGCAGAGTAGCGGGGTCCACTCGGCTCTGGGGGCTCCCGGGAACAACTTCCTGGTTCCTGGCCTGCGCGACTTGCACACCCACTGACAAAGGGCACAGGTGGGACGGGGACTGAGGCAGGTGAGGTCTGGGGAACTTTCACCTCTCTTCTGACTGCTCCCCATTCTGAGAGAAGGAGGTGTGATCTCCTCCTTTCTCCTGAGATAGGGAGAGGATTATCAGCTCTAGACACGGATCCCCTCCTTCCCTGCTTTCTCCGTGGACCCACTCACAGCCCCCAAGCCTCCTAGGTCACTGAACACCACCAGATGGCAAAGGGCACCTAGGCCTTGCCTGCTGGCTCGCCTGGTCTCCTCGAGGGGCCCCTGGTGTCAGGCAGAAACCTCTGACTGTGGCCTCCGAAGCACCGGCCATGTGGTGACTGGCAGGCAACCTGGCATCACTGCTTCTCTGCAGGCTGCCTCCGAACTCTGTCCCTTCCCTGGCTGCAACCCTGATGCCCACCGCTGGTGGCCCAGCAGAGATCCAGAGCCTGAGCCTGCAGTGTGGTGCCCCAAGGGGGCCCAGCCCCCAACCCCCAGAACAGGAACATTCAAAGGGACAGAACATGCCCTGAGGAAATGCCCCCAGTGTGACGGGAACGTGCAGCTTTAAGCCCCTCTACCGGGCACCTCCTGAGCCCTCTGTCCAACATGAGGCTAGCATGCCTGGGCTCTCCGCCCCCACTCATCAAGCTGCTCTTAGTAAGAGTTGGCTGGGCTTGTTCCCAAACTCACACCTAAACCAAAGAAATGGGGGTGGGGAAAGGGCTGGTTTCCAGCAACTGGAAAGACTCAGTAGAGGTGCTAAACCAACCAGCCAACAAACCACTGCCCATCAGACTGAGAAGGACAACTGTGAAGGACTGGGCGAAATCCTACAAACAGGGGCTGCTTCTGCCGCACTCAGATTCCTCTGCCTGCATGTCAGTCCTTGGTCCATTTTAAAGAAAGGGAATGACAGGCGGTGTTTAGGGAGAGCGGGGTTGAGCTGGTCCGAGGAGAGCGATATGTCACAGGTGGCTTATGACATGTTTAGGGCGTGGGTAGCTTCACACTAAAGGACGGCTGCAATTAACGAGCCAGCCATTGGTCCAAAAGGGTCAGACGGAGGGTTTCTATTGTTCTGTCAAAGTTGGGGGGAATCTGTCATCCTGTTAGCAACCCTCAGCTTCTGGCTGGAAAAACCACTTAACCTTTGGAACCTTGAGACTACATGCAAGAAAGCCACCCCCGGGAAGGGGGTTCAGATGGGAGGGTGACAAGCAGGGCCAGCCAGGACTGCCACGCTGTGGACCTCCCTCGGAGCTCCAAGAGCCTCACCTGCATAGGTGGTGCCATCGATGTCCACAGACATGTTGATGCTCCCGATGCTGCCAGTGGCCAGGTTCAGCGCTGCAGCCGAGGCCTCTGATCTGTCTTCTGCTGGGGACAAGGGAGACAGCGGGCCTGGTCAGGCCTCCGGGCGCTGCAATGTCCTCTCGGAGGCTCTCCCGCTCTCCCGGACTGGCCACAGCTGGCCGAGGCCTCCCACTTCTAGAAAGCATCCGTACAACCTTCTCCTGAGCGTCAGGTCTGGCAAGAGAACCCAGGCTTGCCAATGTCCAATTGCTTGCTTTCCCCATTTTCCGAGGAGCCACTTACTTCCCCCACTTCCTCTGTTGTCCAAGGAAAGGGATCACAGGCAGCAAAGCACTGACCCTGGCTCCTGGCTGTGCACCGACACCTTCAACGTGATTCGGCCAACCCTAACTAAGCACTTACCACCCACTGGGCTGGGGAACCAGAGACGAGGAAAGCCCAGTCACCACCTCTGGGAATCTGCCTTTCCTCCTCCTCCGCTTAAGCAGGCTGGGTCCTCAAGGAGAGGGTTTGCCTGCTCAGTGTGTGGCCCGGCACCTGTGACCCATTTCAACCTGACCATCTGTGAAAGCTGCAGGTGCTGGTACCTGGGGCCTCTGCCTGGCTCACCCCAGACTCCGCCCTTTCACCATGCAGCCAAGAATTCTTCCGGATGAGCTGTTTTTCTCTTAGTGTCTGGCTGGTGCAGGACCAGGGGCACCAGCCCTGAGAGGGGCACAGAGCAGAGCTGTTGCCGCCAGCGTCCTTCTGCTCCTCACCTGGGGACGGGGGGGCAGGGAGCACTGCCTGCGAATACGCACAGCTCCCTTCACACCTGACTTCTTCCCATCACATGCTCACTGAAGTTTGTTCTGCGATAGTGTCAAGGGCAAGAACCGCAAAGAAAGTGTGTGTGTGTGTGGGGGGGGAACAAGGGGCATGGAGTGTGTGATTCAGGAGAAGGCAGGGCACCTGAGAAACGAGGAGGGGGAGGGAAGGATGTCAACGATGCTACCAAACTTGTATTTCCTCTTTTCCCCTGGTTCCGGAGGGTCACAGGCAGCCTGGCCTGAGGCACTCGGGCCCCTTGTGGAGGCTTGGGGATGGAGGGGCTGCCTTCCGCCCAGAGCCCAGCTCTACATCCGGGGAGGCGCTGGGGGGAAGGCTGAGCCCTTTCATTTAGACAGATCAAAAGGCTGGTGAGGAAGAGGAGCACAGCAGCTGTCCCCGAGGGCCTCTGGACCCTCCTCCTTGAAGGACTCCTCTTTTTTGCCAGAGAACAGGGCGCTGCCTGAGGCAATTTTTGGTCAGCTTGGTGAGCTGAGATCCCAGTGGCCACACAAGCGCCATGTGACTTTCTGGCCTTGAGACTGTTCTGGGATGTGAAGCCCAGTCACAGGATGTGAACGGGCCCTGGAGGGGAGCCCAGGTAGGCACCCAGCGGGAAGGGAGGCCCTGCTTGGGGGCCTGGCGCTCACCCCTGCCATTGATCCTGATCTTCATGGGCAGCTGCCGTGCCACGCTGAACAGGCTGCGCTGGAAGGCCTGCTGCACCAGGCGCTGCTCCTCCTCCGACAGCCTGGACGCCTTCTTCTCGGGGGGCTCCCCTGATTCCAGCCGCTCCCGCAGCTGTTCCAGCGCGGCCGTCCGGGTACCGGCCTGCTGGCCTGCCAAGGCCACAGGCACAGCTAGGCGATTTGGCACGGGCACTGTTGTCACTGGGACGCCATCACCTGGCAAAGGCACAGGAGCTGGACTGATTCATGATCCCCGGCCCCCGCACCTGACAGTGGGCTCTGCCACTCCCACCCTGCCCACCCTCCCTGCGGGGCCCTACAGACCTTTCCTGAGAGTGGTCGCAGGGGGTACCCGAGGGCTGCTGGCATTGGCGCCACTGCTGGAGCCCAGCCCGAGGATGGGGAAACGGATCTTGGGTGGGGAGAGAAGGGCGGGGGCCCCGGCGGTGGCGGCAGCAGGAGAGTAGCCCAGGAGGGAGGAACTGTAGCTGGGCCGCCGGCCCTCCCTCCGGTTGCCGTCGATGGCGGCCTGGAGCTCTGCCGGGGAGCTCAAGGCTTTCTTCTCACACTCATAGGCATAGAGATACTTCATGTACCTGGAGGGAAGGAAGGAAGGGAGGAGAATAGTCCAGAACGGTACAAGAAGCCACCCAGTTTAAGTTTATGGGTCTCTGTGGGACAGGCCTCTGGGACACAGGATCACTTGGCCGAAGAGGAAGGTCCAGGGAGGTCGGATGCCCTGCCCCAGGCCCTTCTAGCTGCTACTCAACACTGTACCAAACTCTGCTCCAAATGGAGGCACCGTTCCTTAAGTGAAATAAAGCACATCTTCACTCACGTTTCATGTTTGTTTTGGCACTGTTTTAGGTGCCATTTAGAAATGTTTTTGCAATGTCCTCCTGGCTCCTGGATGCCCTCACGATTCTGAGTCAGGCTGGTCAGGTAGGAGCACTGTTTCCTGTCCCTCTTTGCATCACATGTCCCAAGAAGCAATCATCTACCCAAGAACCTTGAGAGGAGGACTGCTGTACTGATTACAGCTCCGTCCCCAACTTCTGCTGGAACAGTTCCAAAGATAAAGCCCTTCTCCTTTTCAGCATACTGCCTCACCGATGCTCATTCCGTATTCTCCAGAGAGCAATACCCAGTGTGTTCCAACGAACAGATTCCCCTTGGCCCTCATTCTCTGATGCTACCCTTGGTTCCCCTGCTCCTAGTACCCCCATAATTAATTCAAATGATGATAAAAATAGGTCCCAAATCCCAGGTCCTCTGTTGCCAGGCAAGCAGAGTGTCAGGTAGGAAGGGCTAGGCTTAGGGTGGAGGTGCCGTGTGGGAGATAATGTCCTGGAAAGAGTGCTACGGGGCCAGAAGCCCAGGGGTGAATCTCAGCTCTGCTACTACTAGCTGGTATGGCCTTGATCGAACCATTTAACCTCGGAGACTCAGTTTCTGTTTCCTGAAGAATGAGACAGCACCTACCTCACAGGGTTGATGGTGAGGTCTGAAAGAAACAGAATGGCAAAGTAGCCTTGGCAGACACTTGGGAAATGGTGGCTCTCATGATCACTTAGTAGAAAGGGATTTGGCTCCTGGCTGCATTGGGAATTCCTCCCATCTTGCCCACTGTACAGTGGAATTTCCTTCCTTCCTCTCCTCTAGGTTAAAACATCCCCTTTCTCCCAGCCTCAGCTTCCTTTCCCTAAGGCCCCGGCCACTCACTGGGTCCTCAGGGTAAAGGCGGCGCTGGTGATTGATGTGGGCAGGTTCAGGCCTTTGGTGATCTCCCGCCAGATCTTCTTGTTGATGATCTCCACCAGGCCCCCCTTCTCTGTCACCAGCTTATACAGCATATACAGGTCCAGGATCTGCTTGGCCATGATGGGGATTCGATTGATGGGGGTCCCTGTGATTGCCCAAATAGAGAAACAGAGGGTTGTGTCATCAAGCAGAGAAAGAAGACATATGCATGTGCCCAGCTTTTGCAGAGTTGGAAATATGTTCATGAATCTGCTTTAATCTGACTCAAATTCCCAAAGCTGGAAGCTATCAAGACTAGCTGCCAGTTCTCCTTGGGATGAGCAAAAAGGTCCGATTCACAGGCTTTGTGGTCTTGCTTAAAACATGAGCCTCTGGCTCTGTCTTCCCATCTGTAAATAAGATGGCTGCACTAGATGGCCTCAAAGTTGGGTTTTTGTTTTGTTTTGTTTTTGGCTAGCAGGATGAGTCCAGATTCTTTCCTAATGATGTGGCAACTCACACCCCTCTGGGGCCTTCAGAAGCCACTTGAGCGGTTCCACCACCCACCCGCATAGCTCCAGTGCACTCTGTAACAGTACCGCCTGCTTCCTCCTCTCCTGCGGCAGGACAGAGAGATGTTTTCTCTCCTGTGTCCCCCACTGAGTCAAAGGGGCTGCTGGACACACACAGGTCTCTAGGGGGATGAAAAGCCACTGAACGACTCTCTCCCCACTAATCGCTCCACCCCTCCCTGGCCTCTGAAAGAGGGAGGGTCAGAGCGGCTTCCGCCATTGGCCCCGAAGGGAAGTGAGAGGAGCCGGGGACTTGATTAGGAAGCCTGGCACCAGGCAGGAAGGCCCACTAATGAGCACCAGGGGACGGCAGGGAGGGCGGGCCCGGGGTCCTTCCACAGGCCGCTGGGATGCTCGGCAGGAGGCGTGATGGATGACTGTCATTTGGCAGCCTCAGGATTAATGATCTGGAGGTCAGAGGGGAGAATTCCACAGGGAAGGGTCACCGTCCGGGGCAGGGTATGAGACTTGTTGCCTTTTGATGGCAAACTCCTTTTACTGTACACAGGCTGCTCTCCTCTGCCTCGGACCCCTCCCACCGCCCAGTCTTGCCGAGGGTCTCGCTGACGGCCTGGTGGGCGGTGAGCCAGCCTGACTTTCGAGCAGTGCTGTTTGTTTCAGCTCCTCCCGCTTCTTTCCCCTCAAGGAATGGCATTTTCTTCCTAGCCCTGAAATGTTGGCCTCAACAACTCTTCCACAGGGTAATTCAAGCAAGAGAATGGAGCAAAGAGTCCCATGAAGGGCAAGCAGCATGAACATGGGGGGGCTGTGTGGCAGCAGTGTGAGGAGGGGGCACGAGGTCTTCGAGAACTCCGTTTTTCCAGCTGGTCCTTGGAGGGTCAAACACAAAGGGGTCATAGTGTTAGATCCAAAGATACACAGGTAAAAATAGCAGAGGACTGTGGGTACCTTGCCAAGACACACAGCTTGTGTTGGTTAACTTTTCCTCTCTGTGCTGCTCTGGACAATAAATCTGATTCCTGACATAAGCACAAGAGCCTGGTCTGGCAGAACTGGTCTCCTGGCAGGACCAGGGCTAAGGTCCACCTCCTTCTGGAGGCCTGTCAGCCTGAGCACACTCACGGTCCAGGCCAGTTTGCATCCTCATGGCATCACCTGGAGACTCTGGAAGGACCACTCTCAAGGTCCCCTCACATTCCCAGAAGCTTCCAGGACATCTCCCCGGTGACCTGTTCACTTCCAAGTCAGAATGTTCACACTGAGCTCACCGTTATCCCCAAAGCCAGCCCCTCCTTTCTCACCACTTCCTCTTCTTCCAGCAACACCATCGTCCTCTGAGGTCTCAGGCGGCAATGGCCCCTCTTCGCTTCCCCATCGCCCACCCTGAGGTGGTTAGGAGGCGCCACTGATTCTTCCTTGGAGGCGCCTCTCAGATGTATCTTCCTTTCCGCCCACGGCGGCCTCTCACCCACGTGCTCCACCTGCGCACTGCGGCCATCACGACGCTCGTGTCCTTGTTCCACACCACAGACCCTGACGCCTGCCCAGTCTCATCACCAGGGTCCCCCACACCCCTTAAAAGATTGCCTGTGAAGTATTTCAAGCGTCCCGATGGCGCACTCTCTCACTCTTTAGCTGGGTCTCCTCATGACCCTCCCCAGACCAGGCTCATTTCTACTCTCCGCTTTGTGTTTTCCCTCATCAAGCCTAACGTGACCTGCCTCCGCTCAAATCCTCTACACACTGGCCTTCAGGAAGAATCTTCTAACTATCCCAGTTCAGGGGATTTCTTCTCTCTCAGAATTCCTATTACAAGCCCTACAAGGTCAGCAGGTAATTAGTCTCTAATCGTTTTACGTATGTTCACCTGGCATCCCAGGAGGACTGTAAGCTGCATGAAGGCAGAGAGAGACTGTTTCCCCCTCACCATGCCCTAAAGAATTATAGTGTTTAACAGATGAAACTGCCGTGCAGATGGGGAAAAAAAAAGGTTTCTCAGAGTCAAAGCAACCAGCTATGGGTTACCCAACTGGGACCCTCTGACGCACTTCTGTCATGCTTGTGGTGTGCCTGCCAGACCTGTCACCAGCATCACATGTCTGATGCTGACAGCCCTGAGCAGAAGTCACCTTCTCCTCTCAGGTCCCAGCAGGTTCATTAGGGTCATGACCCTTAGTAAACAGCCTGGGGAATGGAGGCCGAGGGTGCGTAAGCTCTTTGTGTCCACATCCCATGCAAAGTGGACGAGCAGCAGCAGAACGGATGGAGAGCCGGGGGGTTGGAGAAGGTAAAGAATCTATGACTGCACTTGGTGGGGTCGAAGGGATGAGGAAGCAGGGATTAAAGAGTGGAATATGGCTGGGTCTGTGCCATACACAGATGGGCGCGGCTGAGTGTGTAAGACCAGGCGGGGGCTTGCCCAGCCGATGGAGCGCTGTTCTCCAGAACAGTCACCTTGGGGAACCAGCTACCCTGTGGTTTTGGAGATCCATTTGCAAATGGCCTTCTGAGTTGGCATTATTTTCATTAGAATCTCCAATGGTGGTAAACCTTCAAACATAAAGGGTGTATTTTACATTTAGAAATGGTCGTTCATGGAGGCAAGCCAGGAGAATAGGAAGTGACCAGGCCGTTTATACTGATTTTATCTGAAGATGAGGTGTAGTCATAAACCATGAGAGGTTCTCAGGTGTGGCTCACACTACCTCTGGAGGCAACTCCCTAGAGAGGAATTATACATTTACTCTGAGTAGTCACTGGACTGTCTAGTTATTTGAGGTGGCTTCTTTGAAAGATAACGATGTTATAGTTGTAGAAATTTCAGGAAAAATGCACCTTTTTATAGTCGTAGAGTGTGACTGCATGAGGCTGAGAACTGCTCAGGGTGGCAGACACAGAGGTAGGTATGGGAGCTGGGACAAGGAAGGGGAAAGTGGCATTTGAAGTCAAGACTGTAAATCTAACCAAAAAGTGACTTCTTCCCCGCCCCTCTGGGAAGAAACCACAGGTCTGGGGTGCACTGGCACCAGGTGGTGGGCCCCACAGTTCTGCTCTGTGGTCCAGCCAGGGACCCTTGTTCAGAGATCAGTGGATAAGGAGACTGGGCACGTTCTTCCCAGAGTCTGGCCCTCTGTGAAACTGCTAAAAATAGCTCCCAGGGCAGGAGGCCCCCCGGGTGCTGTCAGAAACAAAGCCGAGACTATTCTGAGTGCCAGCTCAAAATGACGGTATGGTTTTCTCACGTTATCCAGACAATCCAGACACAAAACCTGTCCTGGCTTCCATTCTTCTGACAACCAAGAAAGAGGCTGGATCCTCAGGCTGGTCTGTCTCTACAGTCTGCTCTGTGCCTAACAGACCTGGCACCCATCTCCCTTGTCCCAAGGAGACTCAGCTATGAAGAGAGAGGGGGAGAAGGCCTTTTAGCTGAGTTTATCTTCTTAACAAGAAAGAGAACCAATATATCATACTGGGGGGTGGGGATGAGGGATGGACATATTCAGGTCTCAGTTTCTCCATCTGAAATGAGGAATTTGGACTAGATGAACATGAGTCTAAATAAGTTTTTATTAAAACTTAAAACAAAAATTGATAGTCATGATTATTACTGAAGGGAGGGTGACTTGGTTTTAGGAGCTTGCCTGAATTATGGAATAATGTTGCCAAGTGACCTTGAGATGGTGGTTTAGGAACTTCTCCTAGGAAGACCCCTGTGTGGCCACAAACCACAATGTTCGTTCTTTCCTCAACCCTGAGGGGAAGAGGGGCATCTATGGCCTGCTCTCTGGGCTGGATTAGATCTTCCTCTAAGGAGGCTCTTCATCTGAGAGGTGACAGGTCTCTGTCCACAATAAATGCAAAAGCAACCTGCTAAGAACCAGGAAGGAGGCAAGCAGCCACTGCAGAGAGCGCTCTGTGGGTCACTGGTGTTGGCCCTGCAGGAGGCCGAATCTCCGCCCCCATCACACCTCCCAGAGGGGGTGTGAGTACCTGATGGGGAAGCCTGTGTACTGTCAGTCACTGCTATCAAAGCAGGAGCTAGGATTGAGGGTAATTAATCATGCTCCTTCTGACAGGAATCCAGGGCCTTATCTGTACCCCAAGAAATGCCGCTGGTCTCCAGTTCCCTCCTCAATAAAAGAGACTGACAGTTCCAACAAAGAGGGCCCTTATCAGATTTCAGCCAGGGAGCCTGAAGCAGCCCAAGGGACAGTGTAGAAAAAAGGCTTTTATGAGGGCCGGGGACCCAGCGAGGCTGTGGCGCTCCTGGGGCTTTAACCCTTGGGTGGTGGGAATGCCGCTGGGCACGGGCACTCGCAAGGCCAAAGCTGTCATCAGGAGCTTCCAGCCAGATTGAGCCAAACAAAAAAAAATCCTGGTCCCTGGCACTTTGCTCTCCTTCCTGCCACTCAGACTATGGAGACAGAGCTAGGGATAGGGGTGAGGGCAGACGGAGGAGATGGCCTCCTTGGGCACTGGAGACAAAGATGGGAGATGGCAGGAGTGTGGGAGGGAGGGCGACTTCCTCCCCACTGCAGAGAATGGGCCCACTCCAATGATGACCAGATGCAACTGGGAGCAGGGACCCCAGACAGAGTCACATGGTTGCCTTCCTGCCCACTGATCACGGGGCGAGGGCCCAGGACCCAGGACATGGCCCTGCCGAGGACCCTTGCTGCTTTTTCCTGGCTTTAAAAAAAGATCATTAATCATTTCCATTGCCTGTCAAGAGAGCTGGGTGGCCGAGCAGAGAGCCTAGTAGAGTTAAGACCCATGTGAAGCAGGGAATGTGCACAGGCAGACAGGCTTCCTGTCCATTCCTCTGCATATTAATTCTTACCCTGCTCTGGTCCTGCTGCCCAGAAACAGGCAGAGAAATGACTGGTGATCTTCCTCCTAACTTGTTTACGTAGAAAATACCTCACCCTAGGAAACGGGGCAGCCGTGTCTGGCAGCGTGCAGCACAATGTGTAGTCGACTGTTCCACAAAGCAGAGCAGAGGCAAGATGGACAAATATCGCCATTTTGCACTGACAGGTGTCTCGAAGCCTTCTACCTCTGATTTCCCAGTGAGCAGGTCTAACAGATACATACTATAGCGCACTAAGCTGAAGGATACACAGCTCACTGGGGTTCTACTTCTGTGTACACTCCTGTAACCACTCCTCAGATCAAAACACAGAATGCTTCCAGGGCCGCAGGAAACTCTCGTGCCCCTTCCCAATCAACACGCATCCCCTACCTCTTCCCTCCCGGGAGGCAGCCATTATCCTCACCCATATCTCCGCAGGTGATTTTCTTCACCTTTGTATACGTGTAACTATGTCCTATCTACTCTCTCATGTCTGGCTTCTTTTGTTCAACTTTAGGTTCGTGAGAGCCCTCCCATGTGTACAGCAGTTCATGCCTTTTTGTCGCGTGTGGAATTCCACTATAGGACTGTGCCGTTTGTCCATTCCACCGCTGATGGGCACTGGGGTTCTTTCCAGTTTGGGGCTCTAACGAATGGTACTGCTCTGACGACCCTGGAGATGTTGTTCAGCGAACGCAGCACTCATCTCTGTTGGGTATACGCCTAGGAGTGGAGTTACTGAGTAACAGCGTCGGCCTATGTTTAGCTGTAGTAAATCCTACCAAGTACATTTCCAAAGTGCTTGTGCCCATTTATACTCCTAGCAGCCAACCTGAAAGGTTCACTTTAAATTCCTCACTCTTTTTGGTACTCTAGCTCAGACTAATTGCTTTAGGTGAAGGTCAGTGTTTAATGCTGTCTTCTCCTCTGGCTAATAATCAAATGAAGGTTAGGGCTATGCTGTCTCCTTCCTCAAAAACTCTGTTCAGAGAAGTTGGCCAAGGAGTTAGAAGGAGGCGAACCACTGGGTCTTCTCTGCTTTGACTGCTGCTGATCAACAGACCTGACTGGTGTTTCCAGGAGAGGGGGCAGAAAGTTGGCTGGGGAAAGGCCCAACCACTCAAGGGCCTTTTGGCCTGGGGAGTGCATAGCTGTCTTTCATTGTCAATCCATGGCACTAGCTTCTCAAGTGTAAGTGTAACCAAACCCTTGCTTTTGACTTTTCCTGCACCAACCCTTGGATGAGGTACTAAATATTAGTTCACCTGGAACAAAGAAGGCAAAACTATCAACTCCATTTTACCAGGTGCTAAAGGTATCAAAAGATTTGAGGAGGTGGGGGTGGGCACGCCTGGGTGGCTCAGTCGGTTAAACGTCTGCCTTTGGCTCAGGTCGTGATCTCGGGGTCCTGGGATTGAGCCCCATGTTGGGCTCCCTGCTCAGTGGGGAGTCTGCTTCTCCCTCTCTCTCTGCCCATCTCCCTAGCTCATGTTCTCTTCTTTCTCTCTCAAATAAATAAATAAAATCTTTAAAAAGAAAATTGAAGCGGAGGGGACTGAATTTAATAACAAAATTGGGCTCTTCAAATTAATCATGCCTTCCAAAAACCAGGATCCCTTCCCGTTATTATGGATAACTGAGTAGATACAGGGCATTACATGACTATTACAAGTGGAAAAAAGAAAAAAGCAGTTTATCAGTAGTAGTTGAAACACCTGAGGAGAGAAAAAGATTTGGCCTCAGACAAAGGCTAATTGAGAGACAAAGATTTGCATTTTAGACTTTCATTTCGGGATAAAGTTAGAAAATGAAGTCCCAAAGCCTATTTCATCTAACAAAGACAACATATTTTAGTCGATCAGGAAGAGTGTCCATGGCAGACCATTTACTTCAAGATAAAAAGAATATATGAGAAACTGCCTCCACCAAAAGGCAAAGCAATATATGTCATGAACATTTCCTTGCCTGAGATGGATAGATAAGCACACAACAGAAGGAAAAACACTCAAATTGCACTTTGAGGCAGACCAAACCCTTTTCCCACAGTAAATTCCTTGTATATACACATCAAAACCAGATTCAACAATCCATTTGGGAAAACCAAGGTCAGTTTGCAGCCTTGAACAGAACTAGTGGGGGAAGGAGGGCAGTTCTCTAGGTGAGGTCTTGACAAAACTTGTCCTCTGTGTGACTAAGCAGTTCATTCACCTGGTGTGTCCAGCTGGGGCAGGGAGAGGGTGCTCTGGGTGCGTGCATGATGTGTCAGAACTTCTGCCTCCTATGCCCTGCACCCCCACCCCATCCTGCCCTGACAGATGGCAGCCTCTGTGCTGTGAACTGTCACATCTGCCCTTCCTTGAGAGATAGGCCTTACCCTGAGATGAAGACTCCTCTTACATGAATAGTTCTACCTCTGGGTTAATCGGCTAGATGCTGTCAGACCCTACCGGACACCCCACCGTGGAGGTGGACCAGCATTCTCCATGGGGCTCAGAAGGCTGAAGGAGAGACAAGGCCTGCCCGTTGCCCGAACAGGAAGTATGGAGCTGCTGGTACTAGGGACCAAGTTTCTCAAGTGCAGGAGAGGGAAAGAGCACTGGCCCAGGAGTCAGGGGACAAATGCTAAATTGGCTCTGTGGCCTTAGGCAAGTCCCTTAACCTGGTGACCTTTGCTCTCTCTACCCCTTAGAGCTGGAGCTGTGGGGAGATCAGAAAATGGGTTGAAACGGTTCTATAAAGTACATGGGATAATAAAAATAACAGCAAAATCGATTTCTTTCTGTTTCACGGCCTAGGGAACAAGAAAACAAGCTTTTCTTCCTCACTGATGAAGAATGGAACTGTTTATAAGCCTCTGCTTATCAGACTTCCAAATTAGTCCCCCTCTGGCCTACTTAGATTTCCCCCTGGAATATCTATCACAGAATGATATCTCAGAAATCACCCACAGTCAATTTAATTAGCCAGAGAATTTTATTTACAATAGTTTGGCTTTATTTCTGGCAAAGAAACGTGTGTGTATTTTCTACACACACGTGTGCGTGCAGGCACATGCAGCCAAAGGTAAGTAAGAAGGGGCATCGGAACTCTGAAATCTAACCAATCTTTCTAGAGAAACACGGGTGGGGTAGCAGAAGCAAAGGCAACTTCTTGACTTCAATTTGGCTTAGGTAAGGAAAGGGGAGAAGCACTTGGTCTTGGGGGTCAAAACACAACTGTTTTGATAGAAAATTGCTAAAGGGGCTTTTCTTCTCTTTTTGGTCACTGAGGGTGGCTCATTATGTGTTGGGAGCTCAAAAGACAGTCATGGACTTAATACAGAACACAGAACTTGGAAGAACTTCCAGATTAACTCTAATTGAACCCTCTCATTTTACATGTACAGAAACTGTGGCCCCCAGAAGGAGAAGGATTTGCTCTAGCTCATGGAGATGGGTCGGGGGGGATGTGAGCCTGGCTTTGCACTCAGTCTACAGCTCTTTCCCCTGCCTGGGTCTCTTCTCAGGCTCCTTCTGGGGCAGCTTGCTCTGCTGGTGGGGGAGGGGTCAACAGGGTGCAAGTCACCCTGGTCTGGCCCAGAAACCAAGGTGCCTGGAGCTGAAAGGCCCATCTGTTGCAGTCAATTCACTTAAACGTGTTAACAAGCGAAGGAGACCCTGCACAAAGCAGCAGTTATGGCCTGGCCCCTCTCCCACTGGACAGCCGTTTTATCACCTGCAGCTGTGGTCACTGGGGCAGCCTGCTGGCCACTGCCTCCCTCAGAGCCCTGTCCCCTTCCTCTGCGGTGCAGCCTGCAGCATCAAAGCTGCCTGCCCCCACTCCCAGCAGGCCTTTGAAACTCAGGCCGTTTTTAGTGGCTCCTGTGAATTCTACGTTTCTCCTTCCTGTTAGCTCTGGAGGAGGATCGCTGGCCTGCTGCCGGAGTCTCTGAGGCTTTTCCTCGGACCCAACTAATGATATCTGGCTCCTGAGTGCCCCAGACACTCCGATTTGGGAGTGATGAATCAGTCACAAATGTCCAGGGGGCCCTCGGTCTCATCATTGTGTGAAGAGCAAACACAGCAAGCTTCACATGAGTAAAACTCTGATCTGCTCGCAGCCCTCCTGAGGCGCCCCCTCTAGGTTAGACTATCAGATGCGAGTTTTCCAGGGAGGAGATCACCATGAGTTTAAAGGGAACCACCTCCACCCTGCCTCTGTGCCTTGCTCTCCCCTCTCTACCCAACCCCCCTCCCGCCACTGCTTGCCACAGCAAGCTTCCTGAAGGCCCAGCTCTGGTGCCACTCCCCACGTTCTATGTGCATAGACCAGAGTGCTAACTTCTTGGTCGGTGGGGTGCCGGCTATGCCTGGGTCATGGGGTCACACGCTTCTGCCTCCGCCTGTGTGGGTCCTCCACTCCTGTTACCTCCTACCTGGGGGAAGTGCAGCTATTCTCAGAGGCCTCCCCTGAGCCCCAGCCTAGGACAGGGTCCCAGCACCCACTCCTTGGGCACTCAGCCGCGGGAGAGGCGCTTGTGATATTGCTCGGCACAGGCCCCTGCTGCCCTCAGGTCCTGCTATCTGAGCGGAGGTAAGATGACTTCCAGAAAGAATTTCTCTGCAAAGGAAATTTTAGACCTTCACCCTCGTTCCCATCCTTCTATAGTAGTGGTTCTCAATGGGGGGGGTGCGGTGGGGGAACGTGCTTCTGTCCCCCAGGGGACGTTTACACTATCTAGAGATATTTTTGGTTATCATGACTCAGGGGGGTGCCCCCTACCACAAAGGACTGTCCAGTCCCCTAAGTAAATATGCTGAGGCTGAGAAACCTTGTATTCAGGTAACTAACAAGTAGCAAAATGGACTCCTCTGTTTCTACAGGTGATGCCAGCAAACAGTGAAAATACCTAACATTTTAAGTGCTGAGGACAAAAAAGATTTGTCCAGCCTGAATAACCGTGAACTGACACGATCAAAGGGAGTCACTTACTCCTGCTCAGAAATCTACTCGATGGCAGTCTGGCAATCCCCAGCCGCCGCGGAGGGGCAGGCTTTGCAGTGCATGCTGCTTTTTCCTGCCAGCTTCCAATTACGGGGTGGCTATCAAAGGGGGGCAGCTCAGCCTCCCCGTGCAGGGCCTGCTGAGTAAGGAAAACCTACAGGACTGCTCATACGGCAAACACCTTTTGAGCACCTCCCTGTCTGACCCCGTGCTAGCCTGGGGACACAAAGAAATGATAAAGTGGCTGTCCTCAAGGAGCTCCTAGTCTAGCGGGGACACAGAGTAGTAAACAAATCATTTCCGAGATTCACTCTTGGCTAGGCTGATCTAACTTCCATTTTCCTTTAAAAAAATCCTTCTGGGAAGGGAGACAAACAATAAAGGAAAAAATAAGACAGTGGAGCCACACTGCTGATTAAAATCTATATTGCTATGGCAGCCCCTCTGAGACGGGATCAGCTCCTGGGTCTGCACCAGCTGGGCTTGTGGAGCTTGTAAATAATTAAAAGGTAATTGGAAGGGAGACCAAAGTATTAAGTGGATTTTTCGCTCTCAGGGCAACCAGGGAGTTTCACTGCTGCGAGTCACATTATCTTTCAGGATTATATTCTTGTTTTTTACTGACACATGCAGCTCCAGATAGCAGTTGGAGGAGCAAACTAATTAGGCTGCTTAGACTGCTTTGAGAGGCTTGGAGATGGGAGGACACTTAGACTCAAAACTTTCAATTGTTTTTGTAAGAAAAACCAGCAGTAATGGGCATGCTACTAGGACAGCAATGAGGCTTTAGAAGGTAAAGGAAGTGGAAGGAGGGGGAGAGAGGGAAGGGTGTGTTGAGGGAGGGGGGAAGAGGGAGAGAAAAGAGTTCACACAGAATAGTACCTGCTGGGGGCTGCCATTATAGCTCAGCCTAAGACGAAGAGGAGGATTTCAGTCCCAGGTCTCAATAAAGGAGCTGACACAGAAACCCGGGGATGCATGATCAGACATAAGCAGAGTCCCAGGCAAGAGGCTGGTGTGAACAGCTCTCTCGTGTGGCTTTGTCCTGAAGGTGATGAAGGTGGAGCTAGGCAGGTTGCTGAGGACCTTCTCCTAGAGAGGCTGGGTTTCTGGCCATGCTTCCCGAGGGCTGACCTGGCTGGTGAACCCACTGCTATGACAGGATATAAAGCCAGGAAGCTGAGTCACTGGGCTCAAGATTCAGTCACGCCAGGGTCCAAAGTGGAGATGGCTGGGGAAGGGGGGGTGGGAGTGAGAAGGAGAGATGGACAGAGAAGTGGGAAGGTGTATTATGAAGCAGATGCCCACGCAAACTACAATTAAACTGCAGGAATGCCCCAACCAAGCCAGTGTGTGCAAAAAATCAAAGAGCCAATGGATAAGGAAAAAGAGTTAGCCTTCCCTTTCCCCGGATCATTTCAGACCCTCTCAGCAAATCCTGAGGGACCTCTATTCTTTTATTGGCCTTTCTCAGTCTCTTTGAGACTAGGTACACCAACAGGAAACCCCACATACTAGTTTAAGTGATGTCTAAGGTTGCTAGAAGGCTAAGAAAAAAGTACATTTGAATTCGAAATACCTCCAGAGACCAGTTAATCAGAAGAGAGCATCACAAATAAGGCAGGACCAAATCTGGATGGATCATTCCATTCATTTTCTGCCAAGGCCCTCTCTGCCCATTTCGATCTCGTTGTCTGCCAATTACTCTGCTAAGGCCAGAACCAATCGGCAGGAAATGCCTCTTGTTCTCCTGGGCTAAGTAAGATGCTGGCACTCTGCACGGAGGATGGCTAACAGTGAATTGCACACAGTAGGCACTCAATTAATATTCACTGAGTTGAAAAACTGCGTAGACTGCACACTCACCCCTCTTCTGCATAAAGACGAAGAGGTCATCCAGGAACTCTTTCCTTTCCGGATCACCATCCAGTTCATACAGCTGCAATCCCAGTCCCCCCAGGAAAAAAAAAAAAAAACCACAATGAAAAATTCCATCTAATGCAGGAAGTCTCACACCAGAGATACACAACCATCTCTCTGTTTGACTACAGATGTGACTCACAGGCCACTCCTGTCCTTATTCCTTGGGGATCAGATACAACAACCCACTGGAGAACTGCCCCTTTCGTTATCACAAAGGAAACATTACAGACCTTGGCAAAATCTCGAGAGATCTCTCTTCCCCGGCCTCCATCCGCATCATCAGTCCAGGCCAAACCACCATTCTGAAGGGGAACAAAGCACAGAGCTCAGAAGGGAGAAGGACAGAGTGGCAGAGGGCGAGGCAATCATTCAGGACGAAGACGAAAACCCTTAGCAACTGTGCTATCCTGGCTTAAGACTATAAAAGACTGCTCAGCTGACCACCTCTGCCGCTCCTACAGGGACATCTTTTGCTTTCAGTTACAGTTCCAAAATAAGAGAGAGTCAGGTGGAAGAATCACATCCATTTGTTGGAGGAGGGTGGGTGTTACTTACCCTTGATAATCCTGGAAGGGAAGGACACAGAGGCCCAACTTTCTGAGAACCTGCTCATCCCTAGCTGATCTTCCAGAAGCCATCACTCTGAGCTGTACCACTTTTCTTCAGGTTCTGTATGGTATACGCATTTGTATGATTTTTATGGCATGCTTAGATACTACACGGTATGTTATATGGTATGTTATTAAAGACACCTAGCCCAGCTTCCCTCATGAACACTCTAAGTGGAGGATAAAGGGTCACAGCGAGCAGGACACAGGTCCTGAAGTTCTGGTCTCTTGACCAAGCCTCCCCACTAGAAGCCGTAAGTCTAGTGATAGGAGGGTCCTCAGAGCTTGACATTATTCCCAAGGTACAGAGACTGTGCCACTAGGGTGAAATGCATTTCCATTAGAGAGATAACGAAAACCTAATCCTAATTTAATTGATTAGGTTAAACCAACACCACTCAGCCCAATAGGAGGAAATGGCAAATATGCCTTTGTTTATGTTCTTGGGAACTGCTTCCTGCCTTTATTCAGTTGGGTAACTCTTAACTCCTCGGATTAGGCAACATCTTCTCGGGGAAGCCTTCCTCTCACTTGCGGCTGCACTAAGTACTCTGGAAGCAATCTCTGTACATTTTGGGTTTGGAATTTAACATATCTTGGAATTATCTATCATCCTCACCACACTGTAAGCTCCTTGAGAGGAGAGGGTCTCATCCATCTTTATACCCCCAACATACAGCACACTGCCTGGCACTTAATAGGCCCCAGTGAATGCTTGATGAACTACAACATTGTTAAAAGGCAGTAACTGGCTATTTTAATCAATTAAGCACCTCTTCTAAATATACACACATCTACTGTACAGAAGAGTCAAAAAGGCCCTCCACTAGTGGGGAATACGAAATGTCACAGCAGAAGTCTGCTTACTTCTTACTTCTGCCATGCTGGTCAGCGGAGGACCTGGTGGATGGGACTAGACGCATGGAGGCTGTCACTCTCTCACTTCTCCCCCAGGACTACATGTGCACGTGCAAGCACTGGGGTGTGCAAATGGCTGGGGAGGGGCATCTGGGGATGGGGAGCAGAGGTTTTTGGGAGGACTTTCTTTGAACTGCTCAGGGATCGCATTGTAAAACCTCGTCAATAATACAAAAGCCTGGTCTAATTCCCTTCTTTCCTATCGCCCCCTCTAATCAAGCTTGCCTGAAAGCAGGAGGTTATTATTCAGTTATATTTTGGGACCATACTTTGCTTCCCCTACTCAAAGAGGGCTCTGAGATGCAGACCCATTTTCTGATAGAAGCAATTTAGAACACAGGGAGGTAAGTATAACCAAGAAGAACTGACACTCTGTCAGCTGAAATGAAACAGGCTACACCAAATTGTTTCCCTGCTTATCTCGTCAAAGATGTGTGTAAGGAAGTGCTCAGTAAATGCTATCTGACTGTGCACTCATCATCTCCCCAGGCAGACGTTAGAGATCTCCCTACAGCTCTTCAGCTCAGGGAGGCCAATAACCAAGCAGGAGGAAAAAAAAAAAAAAAAAAAAAAGAAAAAAGCTAAGATTCATCCCCACATTGTAATTACAGTCAACAGAAATCTGGTGTCATCTGGTGGCAACTAGCACAATGAATAATCAAGATAAATTATGCCTGTCAGGTCAGCAAAACCAGAGAGAGTTACAGTCCCCCTTTCAAAGGATGCAGGAGGTTGCCCTAATGCCCAGTGATTTTGTTTGAGCCAGTAATTCCTGCTGGAAAGTCAATTATCCCGGGAGCCCCTATCGGCTGAAAGACATTTAATGGGGGATCATTGCTGCTTCTGTTATGTCAGCTGTTTACTGCGGCAGCTCAATTCCCAGCCTCTCTAGCTGGAGATCTGAAGCGGATTCTGTTCACAGGAGGATTCTTTCTCTATTGGTCACCAAGAGAGATGAAAACACCGTTTTTTTGCTAATTACAGTAACTTCCAGGCACTCAGAATGCTCCCTCAGAAATGATTTAACACTCAGCTGGGTGGGGAGGACGGAATCCACAACCCAGAATCCAGACAGGGCTTCCCACAGCAGGAGAGGACTGTCAAAACCAGCACACCAGTGCAAGCACCGTGTGACTACGTGTGAAAATAAACACCCAGGTGCGAGAGCTCAGCTCAGGAACAGAGGAGAATGCCTTGGGGGTGGGGGGGGGGAGGGGACTGGGGGTTGTCATGACCCCTTGGCTATCTCCAGCTTTGCTCAAATGGTATCAGAACCCGAGCGGTGGGAGGGTCGGATCTTGCTCTAGCTTTGGCCCGCTGTATATGAAACCCTTAAAAATCTGCTTAGTGACAGGATTTTAATCTGAGGCACCCCTAGCTCAGTGACTGCAGTGGGCAGGGAGATTTGCCAGAACAGGATGGAAAGAGGACATCCAACTCTTTGGGCAATCCCACCATTCCACAGATAGGAATTTTAGTGATCATTTAAAGAAAACACAGGGTGAGAGTTTCCCAGGAGTGGAGGTGTTTTCTTTTGTCCAGGGCAAGGATGGGCCATTACTTAATCTAAAATATCCCGTTGGGGCTGATGGGGAAATGTCCACTCCCTTTGCATTACTCTTTGTCTCAGGGCTGTTAAACCCTGCTTCACAGGATTTTCTGGCTGAAGTGAGAGTAATTCCTGGACCTGCCCACCCTTCACAGTCCTGCTGGAATGCTGTTTCCCTGCACGAAGTCTCCCGCCTCTGCCCACTGGGCAGAATCAACGCCTTTCTCCTCTGGGCTGTCACCTAGTGTGCTGGCAACTTGTGCCCCCGCCTCTGTCCCCCGTCTGCGTGTGGCCCGTTGGGGTATCTCCAACCCCCAGCACATAAAAAGCACGGACACGTTTACTGAAAGGCAGGGACCTCCGACCCCATAACGCCTCTGTTCTCCCTCCTCCTCTCACGGGGAGGACTACAGGCTTCCACGCTATCTTCTCGGCTCTGATCAACTACTGCAAAACACAGCTCCCTTAGGCACTTTGAGGTTATGTGCAGGTTTCCTGACCTATTCACCTGGCTGTGGGTGTGACTGCTGGAAGCCCAGCGATGATTCTTTCCTGGATGCCAAGTGTGGCTGACTGAGACCATGGTGGGGAGGCCAGTGGGGAGTGGCAGACGTGAGTGTGGGGAACACATGTCCAAAGGGAGCCAGCTCAACAGTGCCGAGGGGTCCCCGAGAAAAGCATTTCGGTTGAAGGGCCACTGCAGGCAAGTCTACAGCCCAGGGGAACAGGCTCTGTGACATTCAATAGCCCCGAGATGCGTGCAGGGAAGTCAGGGAAGTCAGCGGTAGCGCAGCGAGGGCTCACTTACTGCCATTTACAACCTTCCCAGCCTCTCCTACTTGAGAACCCTCTTAGCCGCTTTGATCTCACCAGGAGCTCACAGGAAACTGACAGTTTGTCCCCAAATACCCACCCAGGACTACTTTGGCTACTATGTCCACATTCAGCTTCTTTTCCCCAGGGAAGCCACGGTGTTGTGCCTTTAAATCCCTCAAAAATGGCAGCGAAAGAAGGTTGGGGGAAGGAGAAAGGGGCGCGTAAAGCTGATGTTTGTGCATCTTCTCTGCAGCGAGGGCTGGGCCAGGGGCTTTGCAGGCATTTTCTCACTGAGTTGTGTGATGTAGAGGTGGTTATTTTAGAGATGGGAAAACAGTGGCTCAAAGAGCAAATGGGTTAACTGGCCTGGGGTCTCAGAGCTTCCAAGTGGCAGCGCCAATATATCATGAACCCAGGTCTGGCTCTCTCTGTTACGCCTGTTCTGCCTGGTGGGTGGAAAAAACAGCACAAAGTGTTCTCACTGGGACATCAGGAAAGGAGAGAGGGAGGAGGAGAAGAAAAAAAATCCTCCAGTTATAGAGTGCCTACAATGACAAGTCCTGGCCCTCGGGGGTCCTCTCAAAGGGAGATTCTTTAATTCCCTGATTCATTTCATTGGTGACATCTGGGAAGTACAGCCAGCCAGGAAACCAGCCTTCACACATCATCAGCTGGAGACTTATCTAGGGTGCTGGGGGGTACTGGAATAAGAATTGCTAACCTTTCACCACTACCTCCAAAACAGAACATCCAGGGTAGGATGGGCCCCTGTCTTCCCCCGGGGCCAGGGCATCAGGGGAAAGAGAAAGAGAGCTAAGCAGGTTATGCCTCTGGGAGGACCAGTGGAATATGGCACCTGGCACTGTGACTCACACATAAAAGGCCTTCAAAAAACAATGAATCAGTCTAACCTGCTTCTCAAAATTAACACAGTGCTTCCTCAACACCTCAACCCTGGAAGATCAAGGAGACAGAGGGGAAATATATTCACTCCTAGAAAATCTAAAAGGCTGCCTTACAGAAGAAGAAGAAGGGTGTTTTTGTTTTTGTTTTTGTTCCTTTTCCTTTTTTTCTGTAAAGCCCCAGAGGGCTGAACTAGAGTTACTGGGCAGAAGTTGCCACGAGGACAATTTCAGGTGGACAGAATAAGGACTTCTCTAAAAATCCGAACTGCCCAGGAATGGAGGGGGCCTTCTCAGGAGGTGGGCAGCTTCCTGCCCCTGGATGGCCATCTGTCTAGGACGTCATGCTGTGGAATCCAACATGAGACAGGCCTGGATGAGAGGGCCTCTAGGGGCCCTTTATGTCCTGAGAAGCAAAGACCCTATGACAAATTCAATCAACACTGATTTCCTGAGAAACCACCCCAGGTAGAGCCTTGTGCAAACTGCTGAGAATACCCCCACCCCCCAAAAAAGTGATTCTCCCCACTGGGAGTTTTACCGAGTAGTTGGAAAAATAAGCTGGACACACACATTTAATAGAGCAAGTCAAAGTGCCAAAACACAAAGCGCCCAGGAGGTGGAAGAAAGGTGGAGATAAAGCCGGCCTGGAAGAATGGGCTGAGGGAAGATTTACAGTGTAAATGAGCATGGAGTGGGGGGGTAAACAGGGCGTGTTTTGGCAGGGAGGATGCAAGTCTGAATAGCTGAGGTGGAAACAGGCTGTGAGATGCCTTGAATACCAGAAGGAAATTTAAATTCTGAACTGTGAACAGGAGGGAGGCAGTGGATGTTTTCTGAACAGAAAAGTAAGTGATTAAATTGGTGTTTTAGATGATTTTAATGACCCACTTTTGTTGGAGAAAATAGAATATAAATATACAAATGTATGTAGATACCTAATTGGATTGAGATTATGGGGGATTTTCACTTTTCAATTTTTCATTATATTCATTCACATACAAACATTTGATCACCTAGGATATACCAGATAATGTGAAGGGTTCTGAGGGAAAAAGAACAAGATAGTTAGAACCTCTGACCTCGTGGAGCTTAATGGAGAGAGAGATGATTAAAAAAACTGCTTATTTTTTCTAGATTAATTTTGACTCATCTGTCAAGCCCCATCACTTGCTCTCCCGCTTCTCCCTTGCCCCCAGTGAAGAAAATCTGGATTGCAATGAAATGATAGAATAATTCAGTGAACTAACACCTTCACAATATGTAGCCTTTCCAGTAAGGGAGCAGTATGACCCTTCATTTAACAACAGATACTCTTGAATGGCCCCCAGTAATGATTTGCAATGCCGACATACTACTTTTGTAGACGGCACAGAAGACCAGAGAGGGAAAGCCAGCACCGGGGCTGGCTGGCTGGCTGTGCAGCAGCCGTGCAGAATCCAGGGTGGGGTGGGGGGCAGTGGGCCCAGGGAGAAATGACGGGACCTGTACTAAGGGTGGGAAAGACAAAGAAGATGGCTGTGAATCTTACCAAGAGAATGGAAGTGCAGAGACGCTGGGCAGGGAATCGAGCAGGAAGCCTCTGAGCGCTAATGGAAAAAGAGACCACTGTCTCTGGTGGATAGGGTGTGTGAGAGAAAGAGAGAGAGAGGGAGGGAGGGAGAATATCCCATAACCCTGAAAGAAGCCGGGTTATGGCAGCTGGCCGTGGCAAGAGCCAAGCTTCTGGGGAGGAGAAAGGGAGAAATTCAACCAGTGTTTCCTGACCCGAGAAGGCTACCTTGGGCCTTTCTTTTTACTGGGATTTGGGAAAAGGGGGGGAAAAAGGGCACACCAGACCACGCCTCCAAGATCTTAGGAGCCAGCACTGCATTCCTTAGAGCTGTACCTCCCCAGAGACAGGAGAGCCTGACTTTAAAAGCAATTAAGTATCTAGGCTATTTTAGGATTACTCCTTGACCACCTGGAATATCTTACTAAAGCACAGCTCAGATGTCCAAAGCAATTTTAGTTCCCATCCCTCACTCCTCCCCAAGGCAAGAGTTAACCCTTTCCTTCAGACCGAAGTGCAGAGGCTAAGCTTCCAACTCTTCACTTGGGCTCCCCAGATTCTAAAACCTCTAAGAAACCGTCCTGTCAGAACACTGTCACACATACTGACAACCTTTATAGAGATTCTTGAGTGTTCTCTGAAAACACAGAACAGTAATGTGTTTCCTTTCTGTCTACTCTATAATCTAATAGATTCTGAACCCCAAGGTCAAGGATCTTGGCAAATTCCTGGGGCCTGAATCTCAAAGTAGTCATTAGCAAAGGAACTAGACTTCAAAGGGGCTGATGGCAAACTCATGGATACTATTAACTGCTTTGAAATATAAAATGTAACCAAAGTATTAGGGCTGAATGTTGCTGTTGTTACTACTGTTATTTTTTGAATAAGCAAGACCTCGGCTCTACTGTGGGTAGCACCTACACCACACAGCCCCACTGCTGGCCAGGCTTTGATGCTGTAATGTTAAAAGTCCAATTCCCAGATCTTGGTAGGAAGAAAAGAAAAACATCTTTGCCCTCCCACCACTTTTAACCGATTCCAGGAGGTAATGAGACATGCACAAGGGGGTAATGGGCAGGATTATAGGAGAATCCTAAGAGGTGACTGAAGCCCCAGGAAGTAAAACAGATATTGTTATAAACAACACTGTTGGACTACAAAACCCTCCTGATAAGATCAGGATTACTGCTCTTAGCTAAATCGCTCAGGCCTCGGAAGCCCTAGAGTTATAATTATCAGATGCACGCCTTCCGCTGTCAGGTAACTTTAGCAGGAACCAGAAAGTGCCTCCCCACCTCTCACTAGCAGCAAAGATCAATTCAAACTTGGTGGCTTGGAAAAAGAGCTAAGGGACACTTTTCTGATTAAGCAGTAGAAAGGAGGAAGTGTGGGGGAGGGGAGAAGACAGCGGTCTTCCCTTCCCTTCTAGGCACACAATCCCTCCAGGCCATAACCAAGAAGACTGCCCAGAAATGGGGTGTTCCTACAAAGGGAGGAAGAAAAACTAAAGTGCAGTGTTGGTGATGTGGATACCCCTCTGCCAAAGAGTGAACCTGCTAGCCCGGCCAAGTCTAAGCCTGAGCCACAGAGCAAAATCCCAGCTCCTTCTCCCAGCAGACTCGTCCTGCCCTGCAAGCTACCCAGCCCTGGACTCCCACAATGACCGCTGCCATCCATTTACACCACAGAGCTCAGAGAGCCAGCGGGGGAGAGCTGAGGAGAACACCTCATCTGACTTTCATCTGACAGAAGGGGAAACTGAGATCTGAAGAGGTTAGGAAACTTGCCAAAGTCAGTGCTTCAGAAACTTTTTTCATGAAACTTCACGAAACTTTTTTTTCCCAAGCTAAATTTTTTAAAAAGAATTATTTATTTTTGAGAGAGGGAGGCGGAGAAAGAGCGAGGGTGTGTGTGTAGGGGGGGAGCAGAGGGAGAGAGAATCTCAAGCAGGGACCCCGCTGAGCCAGACGCAGCTTGATCCCAGGACCCCGAGATCATGACCTGAGCTGAACCAAGAGTAGGACGCTTACCAACTGTGCCTGCCACCCAGGTGCTCCACAAGTACATTTAAAAAAAAAAAAAGCTTTTTTTTTTTTTTAAAGATTTTATTTCTTTATTTGACAGAGACAGAGAGGGAGAGTACAGGCAGAGGGAGAGTGAGAAGCAGGCTCCACACTGAGGAAGGAGCCCGATGCGGGGCTCGATCCCAGAACCCTGGGATCATGACCTGAGCTGAAGGCAGCTGCTTAACTGACTGAGCCACCCAGGTGCCCCCAAAAAGATTTTATTTTTAACTAGTGTCTACACCCAATGTGGGGCTCAATTGACAACCCAGAGATCAAGAGTCACTCCATCGACTGAGCCAGCCTGGTGCCCCCAAGCTACATAATTTGAATGTACAGAAGAACACATTTTAAAAAAAATGCTATGATGAATTATTTTATAAAGTAAAAAAAAAAAAAATCCTTTCATTTCAAGTTTGGTATTCCACAGAGCGGGTTTCCTCACACAGAAAACAGTTGCACTTTGTGTTTAAAAGTCAGCCCCTTTTACAATTCTGAGAGCTTCTCCTAAGGCTCCCCCCGAGCCCCGCAACCCCATCCTAGGGGTGACAGGCACCATGGTGTGCGTGTCTGATGCCCACTGCCCTGTGCTGCCTGTCACCTCTCCCAGGCTGTGGTCTCTCATACACAAATAGTGACTTACAGAAGACTGAATCAGAATCCAAAACCTTCCAACAAAGAAAAGCCTGGAATCAGATGGCTTTGCAAGTAAATTCTACCAAACATTTAAAGAAGAATAACATCCAATCCTTCCTAAACTCTTCTAAGAACTTAAAGGGGAAAGAATACTTCCAAACTCATTTTATGAGATCAGCATTACCCTGACAACAGAGCCAGAAAAAGACACAAGAAAACTACCTGATGAATACAGATGCAAAATCCTTCATAAGACACTGACAAACCACAATCAACAGCACATTAAAAGGATCATATACCATGACCAAATGGGATTCATGCCGTGGGATGCAAGGATGATTCAACACACAAAAATCAATCAATGGGATATAGCACATTAACAGATGGAAGGATAAAAATCACATGATTATCTCAATAGATGCAGAAAAAACATTTGACAAAATTTAACATCCTTTCATGACAAAGATACTCAATAAACTAGGAATAGAAGTAAATTACAAATTATCTCAACATTTTAAAGGCCATGAATGAAAAGCCCACACCTAACACCATACTCAATGGTGAAAAACTAAATGTTTTTCCTCTAAGGTCAGGAACAAGGCAAAGATGCCTACTCTTACCATTTCTATTCAATACAGCACTAGAAGTCCTAGCTGGAGTGATTAGGCAAGAAAAAGAAATAATGGAAAGGGAGAAGTAAAATTATCTTTATTTGCAGATGACATAATCAAATGTAAAAACCCTAAAGATTCCACACACAAAAAAACCCATTAGAACTAAGAAGTGAGTTCTGGGAAGTTGCAGGATACAAAATCAACGTACAAAAATCAGTTGTGTCTCCATACACTAGCAACGAACAATCCAAAAAGGAAATTAAGAAAAACAATCCCATATTTGATAGCATCAAACAAATTAAATACTCAGGGATAAACCTAACCAAGGAGGTGAAAGACTTGTGTACTGAAAACTACAAAATACTGCTGAAAGAAATTAAAGAAGATACAGAAAAATGGAAAGACATCTCATGGTCATGGATGGGAAGACTTAATACTGTTGGAATGTCCATACTACCCAAAGAGATCTATAGGTTCAATCAACCCCCACCAAAATCCCAGTGGCATTTTTTAAATAGAAATAGAAAAAACAATTCTAGAATTCATATGGAACCACAAAGGACCCTGAACAGCTGAATCAATCTTGAGAAAGAACAAAGCTGAGGTCTCATGCTTCCTGATTTCAAAACATATCACAGAACTACAGTTATCAAAACAGTATGGTATTGGCATAAAGACAGATTTTATAGACCAAGGGAAAAGAACACAGAGTCCAGAAATAACCCACACACATATGGTCAATTGCTCTTTGACAGAGTACCAAGAATACACAATGCGGAAAGGACAGTCCCTTCAGCAAACAGTGCTGGGAAAACTGAATATCTACAGGCACAGAATGAAAATGGACCCTCAGCTTATACCATACATAAAAAACTTAAACATAACCTGAAACTATAAATTCCTGGAAGAAAATACAGGATGAAAGCTTTGTGACATTAGTCTTGGCAATGATTTCTTGGATAGGACACAGGCAACAACAGGAAACAGACAAATGGGACTACAACAGAATAAGAAGCTTTTGCACAGCCAAGGGAACACTCAACATAGCAAGAGGCAACATACAGAATGGGAGAAAATATTTGCAAATCATATATCTGATAAGGGTTAATATCTAAAAGATATAAGAAACTCCTACAGGGGTGCCTGGGTGGCCTATTCGGTTAAGCATCCAACCCTTGATTTTGGTTCAGCCCCGTGTTGGGCTCCATGCTGAGCAGGAAGTCTGCTTCTCTCCCTCTTCCTCACCCTCTGCACCTCCCCCCACCCCTCCTCAAATAAATAAATAAAGTTTAGAAAAAATAAAAAAGAAACTCCTACAACTATGGCAGAAAAAAAAAAAAAACCCAATTACAAAGGGGGCAAACACTTGAATAAACGCTTCTCCAAAGAAGACATACAAATGGCCAACAGACACATGGAAAGATGCTCAACAACACTCATCATTAGGGAAATGCAAATCAAAACCAATAAGATATCACCTCACATCTGTTAGGATGGCTATTATAAAAACAAACAGAAAATAAGAAGTATTGGAGAGGATGTGAAGAAACTGGAATCTCTGTGCACTGTTAGTAGGAATGTAAAATGGTACAGCCAGTATGGAGAACAGTATGAAGGTTTCTGAAAAAATTAAAAACAGAACTACCATATTATACAGTAATCCTAGTTCTGGATATTTATCCAAAAGAATTAGGATCTTTTTTTTTTTAAGATTTTATTTATTTATTTGACAGAGAGAGAGAGAGTACAAGCTGGGGGAAGATCAATGGGAGGGGCAGGGCTCGATCCCAGGACCCTGGGATCATGACCTGGGCTGAAGGTAGATGCTTAACCGACCGAGCCACCCAGGAGCCCCAAGAATCAGGATCTTTTTTTCTTTTTCTCAAGATTTTATTTATTTATTTGACAGAGAGAGACACAGAGAAAGAGGGAACACAAGCAGAGGGAGTGGGAGAGGGAGAAGCAGGCTCCCTGCAGAGCAGGGAGCCTGATGCGGGGCTCGATCCCAGGACCCTGGGATCATGACCCGAGCCAAAGGCAGACGCTTAAAGACTGAGCCACCCAGGCACCCCAAGAATCAGGATCTCGAAGAGGTATCTGCACTCTCATGCTCAGTGCAGCATGGCTCACAGTAATCAATATATGGAATCAACCTAAGTGTTCAGTGAAGGATGAATGAATAACGAAAATGTGGTATAGCAGAAATAAACTCATGCTTATATGGTCAAATAATCTATAGCAAAGGAGGTGAGAATACACAATGCGGAAAAGACAGTCTCTACAATAAATGGTGGGAAGACTGGACAGCTACATGCAAAAGAATGAAACTGAATCACTTTCTCACACCATACACAAAAATAAATTAAAAATGGATTAAAGACCTAAATGTGAGATCTCCAACCATAAAAATCCTAGAAGAAAACATAGGCAGTAATTTATTTCACATTGGCCTTAACAACATTTTTCTAGATATGTCTCAATAGGCAGGGAAAACAAAAGCAAAAATAAACTACTGGGGTTACACCAAAATAAAAAAAACTTTTGCACAGCAAAGGAAACCATCAACAAAAGACTATCTACTGAATTGGAGAAGATATTTGCAAATGGTATATTCGATAAGGAATATCCAAAATATATAAGGAACTTATACAATTCAACACCCAAAAAACCCCAAATAGTCTGATCTGAAAATGGGCAGAGAACCTGAATAGACATTTTTCCAAAGACAGATAGATGGCCAACAGACACATGAAAAGATGCTCAACATCACTAATTGTCAAGGAAATGCAAATCACTCACAGTCTTTTTTTTTTTTTAAGATTTTATTTATTTATTTGAGAGAGAGAGAGCATGAGCGGGGTGGAGGGGCAGAGGGAGAAGGAGAAGCAGGCTTCTTACTGAGCAGGGAGACTGATGTGGGGGGCTGGATCCTAGGGCCCTGAGATCATGGCCTGAGCTGAAGGCAGACACTTAACTGACTGAGCCACCCAGGTGCCCCTTGGGAAATGCAAATCAAAACCACAATGAGGTATCACCTTACACCTGTTAAAATGGTTAGAATCAAAAAGACAAGGGGCACCTGGCTGACTCATTCAGTGGAGCATATCACTCCTGATCTTGGGTTGTGAGTTCAAGCTCCATGTTGGGTACAGAGATTATCTAAAAATAAAAACCTTAAAAAAAAAAAAAAGACAAGAAATAACAAATGTTGGTGAGAAAGTCAAGAAAAAGTAACCCCAGGGCACCTGGGTGGCTCAGTTGGTTACGCGACTGCCTTTGGCTCGGGTCATGATCCTGGAGTCCCGGAATCGAGTCCCACATCGGGCTCCCTGCTCAGCGGGGAGTCTGCTTCTCCCTCTGACCCTCCCCCCTCTCATGTGCTCTCTCTCTCTCTCTCTCATTCTCGCTCTCTCAAATAAATAAATAAAATCTTAAAAAAAAAGAAAAAGTAACCCTGATGCACAATTTGTGGGAATGTAAACTGGTGTAGCCACATTAGTAAGGAGGTTCCTTAAAAAATTAAAGATAGAAATACCATATGATCTAGTAATTCCACTATTGGGTGTTTACCCAAAGAAAATGAAAACACTAATTCGAAAAGATATGTGCATTCCTATATTTACTGCAGTATTGTTATTTACAAGAGCCAAGATATGGAATGGATAAAGATGTGGTACACACACACACACACACACACACACGACTATCATTCAGCCATAAAAAAAGAATAAGATCTTGCTATCTGCAACAACATGGATGGACCTAGACGGTATGATGCTAAGTGAAATAAGTCAGAGAGAAAGATAAGAGCCATATGATTTCACTTATATGTGGAATCTAAACAACAAATGAATAAACAAGCAAAGAAAAAGCAGAAACAGACCCATAAATACAAAGAATGAACTTATGGTTGCCAGAGGGGAGGGAGATAGGAGGATGGGCAAAATGGGTGAAGGGGAGAGGGAGATACAGGTTTCTGGTTATGGAATGAGTTAAGTCATGGGGATAAAATGCATAGCGACAGACGGCAGCTACACTTGTGGTGAGCGCAGTGTAAAGTAGAGACCTGTGCAATCACTATGTTGTACACCTGAAACTAATGTAACCCTGTGTGTCAACTCTACTCAGCTGCAGAATACTGACTCATGAAAAAGAAGAAAATCCTGCAGGATGTGGTAACATGGATAAACCTGGAGAGCATTCTGTTAAATAATGTAAATCTTTCAATAAAAAGTTAAATAAATGTAATGAAAGTGAACTAAGCTAGTCTTAGAAAGACACATACACTGCATGATTCCACTTAAATAACATATCTAAAGCAGTCAAACTCATCAAAGCAGAAAGGGAAATGGTGGTCGCCAGGGGCTGGCGGGGTAGGGTGATGGGGAGTGGCTATTCAATGGGTTTAAGTTTCCATCATGCAAGATGAAAAAGTTCTAGAGATCTTCTGTGCAACACTGTGTTTACAGTTAATGTGTACTGTACGCTTAAAATTTTGTTAGGAGGGTAATCTCATGTGTTTTTTACAATTAAAAAAAGAAAGAAAAATGGACAAATGCCACAAGCAGGATAAGACAAAAACAAATAAAAAAGGCAAACAGGAAAAGATAATAATATACATATACCCTCTTGACACAACAAACTCAATCTCTAGGATAAACTCACCTACCACAGAAATGTAGACACAAGGGTAGAGGGTTACACAGCATCTACAAAGATAGTTTAATTTATACTAAACACACACACATACACACACTCTCTCTTCTCTAACACATTCTGTAACTACACAGTGCAGTATGTATATATGTATGTATATATGTGTGCGTGTGTATTCATATATATATGTGTATTCATATATACATATATATGAAAAGCCCTAGAAGCAGATTCATGCCAACTGGAGCCTCCCGTCGAATAGGGTGGGGTGGGATGGAAGGGAGCAGAGTAGGCAACAGAACACTGTATTTTTTTAAACTATAAATTTTTATTCTGTATCTTCCTATGTAGTTTTAATTTTCCTGAGCATCTATTCATATTACTTATATAATTCTGAGATAAATGCTTATAAAAATATTAATATAGATCATTATGAACACACAGGGAAAGACAGCCATAACACTGAGTAATACAGTACCTTATAGAATAACATGTAGAGTTCCTACTTTTGTTAAAAACAAGCAAAATGTATTTGTAAAGAAGAAAGTTCTGAAAAGATATAGAGTACCAAGTGTTAACAACAATGACCAATTGAAAGTCAGGCTTTTACTTTATGCACTTCTATATTTCTAAAATTATTTAAGTTAATATAACTTCTGTAATATATATGTATTTTTAAATTAAACGTTTAAAATAATCCTTTACAATAAATTTTAATGATAAAAATTCCTCATAGTCTACTAGGTGATGAAAGTTGGACATGAAATTATATATAAAATGCCTATCACAGGCATTTTTTAAAAAGATTTATACATTTATTTGAGAGAGAGAGTGCACACAAGCGCATGCTCTGAGGAGAGGCAGAAGGACAGAGAGAATTTCTTTTTTTTTTTTTTTTAAAGATTTTATTTATTTGACAGAGAGAGAGGGAACACAAACAGGGGGAATGCCAAGCGGGGAGCCCGATGCGGGGCTCGATCCCAGGACCCCGGGATCCCGACCTGAGCCAAAGGCAGATGCTTAATGACTGAGCCACCCAGGCGCCCCGGGACAGAGAGAATTTCAAGCAGACTTCCCACTGAGCTCAGAGCCCTGACCCAGGGCTTGATCCCAGGACCTGAGATCATGACTTGAGCTGAAACCAAGAGTCCAATGCTCAACCAACTGAGCCACCCAAGTGCCCCTACAGGCATTTATTTTTTTTAACACAAAGGAAATACAGCTGACCCCTGAACAACACCAGGGTTAGGAATGAGGGATGCTGACCCTGCATACAGTGGAGAACCTGAGGATAACTTTTGATTCCCCAAAAATTTAACTACCAATAGCCTACTGTTGACGAGAAGTCTTACCAATTAAACATACAGTTGATTAACACATATTATGTATATATATTATATGCTGTATTTTTATAGAAAGCTGAGCTAAAGAATAGAAACTGTTATGAAAAAATCATAGGAAAAAACATCCACATACTATACCATATTTATGGGAAAAAATACACATATAAATGGACCCATCCAGTTCAAACCTGTGTTGCTCAACGGTCAACTGCACAGGAAAATGTTTACAGTTACATCTAAGTTATGTGGTTATAGTGATTATATTTTCTCCTTTACAAATGTTTATATTTTTCATGTTTTCTAAAATGAGTCTGAATTACTCTGACAATTAGAAAAAATAAATCAAAGTTACTTTTAGAGTAACATGAGCACTAAAAAAAGATTATCCTTGCCCTGCTCTATCTGGAATGGAGTGAGAGGGAGCACAGGAGGAGGCAAAGTGTGGAGGCTGAAGTCAGACCCCCTGGGTTAATATAAAAGCCCAGCTTCCCAACTGTGAGACTATAAGCAGCACAATTCTTTCCTCATTTGTAAAACAAACACATAAAGGGTGATAATATCAGGGCCTGCCTCACACAACCCAGTGAAATAAGGCAAGTACCTGGCACACAAGAGGTCAAAAGCCTAAGCTATTAAAATCAAAAACAAAACCATGATTGAGGACAGGCTGATATGGAGGAAGTCTACTGCCCCCCTCCCTCTCCAAAGAAAACCTCACGCAGAAATGCTAGATAAAATTCAGCACTCCACACTCCTTACACATACAGCTTAGCTTGAAACCAAGAGAGAAAGCAGAGTCTACAGTGCCAGAAACAAAAAGGAAATCAACCGGCAGTGAGAAGGTGCCAAAGCTGTAGGACTCAAGGGAGAAGGACCTGGATATAGTTCTTAACATCTAAGGCCTGAGGACCTCAGATTTAATCCAAAGGGAGAGGAGTCCAGGCTGCAGGCCCCCTGCATGCCAGGACCCAGCACTGAGATAACCGCATAAAGCCAGTGGCCAGGAAGGACTACATTTCCATCCCCCATTAACTGGGGCTTAAAAAACTGCCCACCGGCCTGAAAAAGAAGGAACCTTGCCGCCTGTCATGGCCCTCATGGAAAAATAGGGTCCATAAGACATGGAAGCCCAGGTTCTCATCAGGCACAGACAGAGACTCCAAATTCACATTACCCCAACACAATGACAACCAGCTAAACTTGTAGGGCCCTCAGCGTAGGAGCAGACAAAACTTCCCCTTAGGAATGCTTCCATAATCTAGCACATGGGACTCCCATGGAACCAAATCCCAGCTCAAAATGAGCTTACACTGGGAAAACAAAAATACCACAAGAGGAAATAAACCACCATATGGGAGAGTAACATGAAACAAGAACCTGTGTTCCAAGAATGATAAGAGAATCATCTAAAAGCGTCTCTAAAATAAGCATGTTTAAAGAATGGCAGAATGTTGGTAATTGTTGAAACCTGGGTAAAGGACACAGGCAGTTCCTTACCATCCTCTCTTTTGTATGCAGGAGATTTCCATAACAAAAAGTTCTAACAATTCCATAATATAGTTTTTAAAAAGTTAAAGATGTTCAAAGAGTTTAAAGGAAGGAATAGAAACCAACTGGTAAAAACAGGCAGGTTTTTAAAAAGTCAAAAAAAAGTACAGAAATTAAGCACAATATTAAGATAAACAATATTTTCAGTTACTAAGTAGAATAGAGAGAGCTGAAGAGAGAATTCAAAATTGGGAAATAGAATGTGAAAACATTCCAGAATGCAGGGGGATGACATAAAAAGATAAAGCTATAAAAGATACAGAGAAGAATGAATGAGAGGGTCCAAATACTTCTGTTAGAATAGAAGTCAAGGGAAAAAAGAGCGGCCAAAGGAGAAAAGGACTCAGATCAGGTTGAAGGAGCAGAACAAGGCCCAAGTGGAATAAATAAAAGTAAATCCAACCCTAGAATACTGAAGTACAAGTGCAAAATAACAGTCAAAAAGAAAAATCTTAAAAGCACAAGAGAGAAAAAGGATTCACAAAGGCGAAGATTAGACTGACAACAGACTTCTCAACAGCAAAACAGTTGCTAGAAGAGAGTGGAATCATATCATCAAAGTGTTAAAAAAAAAATCAGGGTCTACTTAAAAGAAAAAGGGGGGTGTGCCTGGGTGGCTCGGTCAGTTGGGCGTCTGACTCTTGATCTAGGCTCAGGTCTTGATCTCACAGTTGTGAGTTCAAGCCCTGCATTAAAAAAAAAAAAAAAAAAGAGGGGCACCTGGGTGGCTCAGTCATTAAGCGTCTGCCTTCGGCTCAGGTCACGCTCCCAGGGTCCTGGGATTGAGCCCCGCATCGGGCTCCCTGCTCAGCAGGAAGCCTGCTTCTCCCACTCCCACTCCCCCTGCTTGTGTTCCCTCTCTCGCTGTGTCTCTGTCAAATAAATAAATAAAATCTTTAAAAAAGAAAGAAAGAAAGAAAGAAAATGAGAAAGAAAAAAAAGAAACATCCGGGTCAATCTAGAATTAAAAGCTATAATCAATCACACAAGAGTAAGGGCAAAATAAAGATATAAATTAAAAAAACTTTTTTCAGACATACCAAATTTACTAGATACAAATCTCTGCTAAAAGAGTTAGTAAAAAAGTATAAAGAAGACCAAGCCTAAAGGGAGAGAATGGGCTGGAAGAAGTCACGGAGAGCAAAGAAATGGATAAACCTGGTGGGCAGTCTAAATACCATTAGCATTTGGGGAAAAAACTAATTTGGGGGAGGGGTTAGAACAAACTGGAACTAAAATACTGTCCACAATAAACCGGAAGATGGGAGTGGAGTAGAAGTTAAAACTAGAATCTCTAAAGTCCTAATATTGTTTGAGAGTAGAATAAAAAGTCAAGAATGCAAGGCAAAATCTAAACGTAACCAAGAAAAGAATAGAAACAGAAATATAACTTCTAAACCAGTAGAGGAGATAAAGACTGAATAAAAAAAAAAAAAAACTCAATCAAATGACAAAAGATAGGAGAGGACAAAACAAGAAGCAAAGAGAACCCTTGGTCAAACTGAAAATCCAAAGCTAGAGGTTAGAAATAGACCCACATGTATCACCGATCCTAATAACTAACTACATGGATTAAGGGGCGCCTGGGTGGCTCAGGTCACGATCCCAGAGTCCTGGGATCGAGCCCCGCATCCGGCTCCCTGCTCAGCGGGGGAGCCTGCTTCTCCCTCTCCCACTCCCCCTGCTTGTGTTCTCTATCTCTTTCTGTCAAATAAATAAATAAAATCTTAAAAAAAAAAACTACATGGATTAAATTAATAAAAAGGCAGAGATTATAGGTCTTTTTTTATATGTGGTCTTAAGACATAAAGATTGGAATGTGTAAGAAAAAAAATGTACTAACACTCACCAAAAGAAAGCCAGTCCCACCCTGGAATACTTTAATTCACCTCTCTTTGAAACATTACACAAAACTTAGTAAGGATAAGGAAGATTTGAATTACACAACTAATAATAAGCTTGATCCAACAGACAGATACATAACCCCACATCTATCAAAAGAAAAATTTACATTCTTTCCAAGCACACATGGAGAATTTATAGAAACTGCTCATATATAAGGCCAACATAGGACATCGTAACAAATTCCAGAAAATTATCATCATACCAGCTCTCTAACCACAATGGTTAGAGCTTAATTATAAAGCTATAAATTGATATATTTTAAAAACCCACATATTTGGAAACTAAAAAACACTTTGAACAACCCACGGATTAAAGAAGCAATGACAACTAAAATAATGAAATGTTTAGTACTAACCAATGAAAACATTACATACCAACATTTGTGGGATATAACAAAAGTGTGACCTTAAGAGAAATCTGCAGCTTCAAATGCATTATTAAGTAGATATATTAAACATACAACTAAATAGGCTTAAAAAATAGACACAGAGTACAAGTAAAATTTGGAAACTCTAAATGGGATCAGTGGGTAATAACATCGTCAATATCCAAGTTGTGATATTATACTATAGTTTTATAAAATGTTACCACTGGGGGTGTCTGACTTTGGCTCAGGTCATGATCTCAAGGCCCTGGGATCAAGCCCTGATCGGGCTCCCTGCTCAGCAGGGGAGTCTGTTTCTCCCTCTCCCTCTGCCCTTCTCCCTGTTCACTCTCTTTTGCTCTCTCTTTCTCTCTCTCTCAAATAAATAAAATCTAAGAAAAAAAATGAAATAAATAAAATAAAAATAAATAAAAGTTACTGTTGGGGGAAACTGGGCAAGTGTACAGGAATCTCTCTCAATTATTCTTTTTATAACAGCATGTGAATCTACAATTATCTCAATGATAATTTCAATTAAAAAAAAAAGGCCAGAATACCAAACATTACTACCACCAAATGCTGGCAAGGATGTGGAACCGTCATTCATTGTTGGTGGGAATGCAAAATGGTACAGCCACACTTTGGAAGACAGTTTAGCAGTTTCCTACAAAACTAGTCATACTCCTAACATACAATCCAGCCGTCGTGTCCCTTGGTATTCACCCAAATGAGCTGAAAACTCATGTCTACACAAAAACCTGTACACAGATTTTTATAGCAGCTTTATTCATATTGCAAAAGCAACCAAAATGTCCTTTAATAGGTGAATAGATAAATAAACTGTACTACATCCAGACAATGGAATCTTATTCAATGCTAAAAATAAACGAGCTATCAAGCCATGAAAAGACATGGAGGAATCTTAACTGTATATTAATAAGTGAAAGAAGCCAATCTGAAAAGGCTATATACTATATGATTCCAAATATATGGTATTCTGAAGAAGGTAAAACTAGAGACAATAAAAAAAAATAAAAAATCAGGGGTTGCCAGGGGTTGAAGGGGAAGGAGGGATGAATAGGTGGAGCACAGAGGATTTTTAGGGCAGTGAAACTACTCTGTATGATACTACAATGGTGTATATGTGCCATTATACATTTGTCAAAACCCACAGAACATACAACACCAAGAGTGAACCCTAAGATAAACTATAGACTTTGGGTGCTAATGACGTCTCAGTGCAGGTTCATGGAATGCAAAAGATGTACCACTCTAGCAGGGGATTTTGATAGTGGGGGAGGCTGCGCATAAGTTGGGGCAGGGGCGGTGTGGGAAATCAATGTACCTTCCACTCAGTTTTGCTGTGAACCTAAGACTACTCTAAAAAAATGAAATGGTGCCATTTGCATTAAGAAAACAGAAACAAAAACAGGGCAAAGTAAAAGACAGTGGAAGACACAAGTATTTATCCAGCACCTATTATCTGCCATCACTCCGCTGGGCACCAGGACACAATGATAAGCAAGGCAGATATGGTCCCTATTCTCTTAGAGCTTACCATCTAGTATAGGAATCACATACCAAACCAATCAACCACACAAATACAAAAGGATAATGTTCAATGACAGCATATAACCTGATCTACACTAAAGGGGAAGACAGTGCCTCTGAGGAAGTGATGTATAAGGTGAGAACTAAAGGCTGGGCAGATTTAGCCTAGAGGAGTGTTCTAGGCAGGACTAGCATAGTAAAAGGCCAGGATGGTTCGGGTACAGTGATAGGTGAGGAGATATGCAAAAATAAGGTTGACAAACAGGCAGGGATCAGATTATGCAGATTTTACCTTTTACAATTAGAGCAACTGACATCATACTTGGATGGCATTAAAGGAGTGGCATAATCTGATTTGTTTTTTAGAAGATTCTAGCTACTGTGTAGAGAATGGATTAGAATGGGGGAGGGAAGACACAGACACTTGTTGATAGCTCCAGCAGTAGGGAGGTAGCCTGGATTAGGTAGGTGATAGTGGAGAAGGAGAGAAGGGACGGAATTCTAGACATTTAGATGGGAGAATTGATAAGACTTGGTGATGACTAGACATCACCAGATAGAGTGACAGGGTAGGAGGTATGAGAGACAGTCAACTCTAAGGTTTCTGATATGAATCACCAAATGGAGAGAAATGTCCTTTACAGAGAAGGAAAAATAAAGGAGGAAGTAATTGTAGGGGACTAGGTTGGAAATCAACAGTTCAGGTTTATATGTGTTAAACTTGAGAAGCCAGTATTATGTCTCAGTGGAACTGTCCAGAAGGTAGCTGGGAATACAGCGATTGAGCTCAGAATGGAAACCTGGGCTCAAACAATGCACGCTGGAATCAATGGCTTGTGGACAGTATTTAAAACCATGAGACTAAAAGAAATTGCCCGGGGAGGGGGATATAGAGAAGAGGGTTTTTAAGACCAGCTCTGGGGAACGTGGGGTTCTAGTTGTCAGAAGAGACAGAGAAAGGAAAATAAGCCAACAGAGGCGGTACGGAAAGCAAAGGAAGAGAATGTTTCAAGGAGAGGGGTCTACTGTATTCGATACCACTGAGAAATCAAGTGAAGTGAGGGTAGGCTAGGCTTAGCAACACGGCGGTCACTGGGAGGCCTGACCAAGACGAACTTCAGGAACATGGAAGAGTCAGAGTCTAGACTGAAGCGCATGGAGGAGTGAGTGAGCTAGAGGTGACAGGCGTGCAAACAATGCTTCTGAGAGGCTCTGCTGTGGGGACAGGAGACAATGAAAACTAAGCTGGAAGGAAATGTATCCTCAAGGGAAAGTTTTTTAAAATGACTTCTAATTCCCTTTTAACAAATGAACTAGACAGATTTATTGATTAAAGGAGTTTTTTGCTGTTGTTTTTTAAATCTGGGAGACAGCAGAACACATATGAATGTGGAAAAAGCTTCAGAAGCCAGTGGGTCCAAAGAGTCAGGGCAACAGGCCTTTCTCTGATGGAGCAAGTCCCTGAAAATTAGGAGGGGGACGGGATCTCAGATGTGTGTGGTGGGATCAGTGTTTGGCAAGAAGGGTAAGGGCCTCAGTTAGGTCATGATCATGTATTTATAAGAATTCAATGTAAACATGGGGCGCCTGGGTGGCTCAGTTGGGGTTAAGCATCTGCCTTCGGCTCAGGTTGTGATCTCGGGGTCCTGGGATCTAGCCCCACATTGGGCTCCCTGCTCAGTGGGGGGTCTGCTTCTCCCTCTGCTCCTCCCCCTGCTCGTGCTCTCTCTCTCTCTCAAATAAATAATAAAATCTTAAAAAAAAAAGAATTCAATGTAAATAAAGCCTAGTTCTACCTAAAGAAGAAACAAGCACATACCCCTATTTTAACATGGAAAGAAGCAGCTTCAAAAGTACAATGATTTCTCAACGAAGAGAAAAGAAAAGATTATTTTAAAGTGCTGACTAAAAAAAAGGTGACTGGTTTCAGCTCACATAATCTTGAAATGTTTCAGAGAACTCCAGAAAACGAGAGTTTGGTCACAGCTCTGGGAAACGTGAAATGGAATTGTTTCAGGGCAGTGTCTAGGACTTACTACAAAAGTAGGAAAGACTGAGGAATTACAACTTCAAAAAGTATTTTGGTGCTAATGCCAATCTGACCCAACCTTTGTATGATGGTATAAATTTACAAAGAGCTTTCACACTTGTAATTCTTCTTCCACGTTGGTAATAACTTTACAATGGCTCCCTGAGCACAGTGGGAGAGGATAATTTCCAGCCTGTGGGATTCATGTATGTATGAGTTCAGAGTGGTAGGGTAGGACACCTGCCCCAAGTACTACAGCAAGCAAGCAGTGGAGCTGGATCTAAATCCACATCTTCTGGCTCCAAAACCAATGTTGATTTAATAATTAAATCTGTTACTAATTAACATGTTAGCTGAGTATTTATGCCTTAACCTTTTGGGGTTAATGTCTAAAAGGGCAACCAAGCTGTCTCACATATCACCACAGACATCTTAGACATCATGGAATGCTAGGCTAGAAGCACCACTGGTCAAGCCAAATGAGAGAGCACAAGTTCTAGGTCCCAATCCTCTCCTAAGTGACAGTTTGGTCACCCAGGTGACTATGGGGAAAGACATGAACTCAACATAGATACTGAAAGTAGATGTGACGAAAACTCAAGGTTGCCAAACTCTTCAGTGACCAAGACCGAAACACAAAGGAATGGAGTCTAGGGCAGTGTCTGATGAAGGCATGGCATATGTTCTTTTTCTTTTTTTTTTAATTAAAGATTTTATTTATTTATTTGACAGAGAGAGACACAGCGAGAGAGGGAACGCAAGCAAGGGGAGTGGGAGAGGGAGAAGGCTTCCCGCTGAGCAGGGAGCCCGATGCGGGGCTCGATCCCAGGACCCTGGGATCATGACCTGAGCCGAAGGCAGATGCTTAACGACTGAGCCACCCAGGCGCCCCATATGTTCTTTTTCTAATGACACAATGTAAAGCCGGTTTCTCAACACAGCACTGCTGATATTTTGGACCATGTAACTCTTTGTTGCGGGGGCCTGTCCTGTGCAGGAAAGGATGTTTACCAGTAGAGCCTCTACTCACAACACGCCAGTAGCACATCTCCCCCATCCCAGTCTCGACAACCAAACATGTCTCCTGACCCTGCCAAACAACATCTGGGAGCAGGGTGGGTGGGTGGAGATCAACCTCAATTTAGAACCACTGAATGGATTCCACTGTGACGGTAGGAGCTAAGGACATGCAAGATAAACCTACAAAGAAAAGTGAGGAAAGCCTATGACTTTATTTTTATTCAGGCAATAGTTCACACAATCTTTACAAAAAGCATCAAATGTTCCAAAGACATGCAGTATGTACCAAGAAAAGTAGGACTAGCCCAAGAAACGGCACCTTACTACTTAGAGGAACTCTTGGTAACAGATTCCAGAGACCAAGCAGTCAGCCATCCTTCCTCCTTCCCACACTCAGTAACCGAGGTGACTGCCAAAGTATGCAAAAAATCAAACATACACGCTTTGGCTCCCCATGCCTCTCAAGCCATTGCTCATCTTTCTACTTCTGGAAACCTGGCTCCATTAATAGGCTCAAGACAGACAAAGCCTGTATTGCCTAAACTACCCTCTTCCCAGGAGGACAGATGACCACCCCTAATAGGTCAGCAACACCCCCCACTTGGTTGTATGCTGACAGGGCTCTACTGATCTCCCTCGAGAGAAGGGACACGCAGCTCTTTGTCTGTTGCCTTGTTTTACAATTATTTACTCTGCCCATCGAAATCTGATGGGCTTTAGAATGCTTGGCTCAATGGCATCATCCATCTTCCCATCACTCTGGTGTCAGAGAATACTATACTCTGTCTAACGATCTGGGCCTTAAGAAGCAATTACTTTCTAAGAGTTTCTTTAAAGAGAACCCATAAAATTATTTGACTTCACATGTTCTCAGAAAGGGATTGCAAAAGATAATCTGTGGAGACCTTAAGCTTTTTAAATTTTGCTCTTTCGTTGGCAGATGCCTGCCGACCTGCACCCCCCAAAGTCTTACAAAATATTATTTGAGTATCCCCACTGGCTTACCAAACTAGGCTAGCTATGCTGTAGACAAAATTAATGTTTTTACCCTGGTATGTGAATGTCTGAAACAAAACCTTGTTTTAAAATATCTGCAGCATAGGCCTCCTGGGTGGCTCAGTAGGTTAAGCATCTGCCTTTGGCTCAGGTTGTGATCCCGGGGTCTTGGGATCAAGCCCTGCATCGGGCTCCCTGCTCAGCAGGGAGTCTGCTTCTCCCTCTCCCTCTCCCCCAGCTTGTGTTCTTTCTCTCTCAAATAAATACATTAAAATTTTCAGTAAAAAAAAATATCGAACAGCATAGCTAAGACTGGGCGGTTGGCCTTCAGCTGACTTAGGACAGAGTGAAATTACTGCAACCCGAAACCCAATGCCCGTGAGGTTTCCACACACTGCCTCTGCTTAGACTGTGAGTTCCTTAGTCCATGGAGCTCAGGCCTGGCCCAGGGAAGCCTCTGTAACAAAGTCTGTTGTATAAAAGAACAAAATGGACACCTCAACATATTGACAGTGAGATCATTTTGTATTACCTGCAGAAGATCTTTGTTTCTGGAGCAAGGGATACTCCATTTCTGCTCTCTGCAAGTTAACCCATAAGAAACAAAAGCTAGTTTCATGGTCTGTAATGGTTTCTACAGGCTCTCCCCAAGGATATTTTTTCAGCCCCACTTCATAAGCACAACTTTAAAAAAAGGTTTTTTAATCCCTAGCATATTATTTACTTTTTTTTTTTTTTAACATTTATTCATTTATTTTGAGAGCAGAGACAGAGAGAGAATGTGACAGAGCACCAGCGGGGGGGAGGGAGAGGAAGAGGGAGAGGCAGGCTCCCTACTGAGCAGGGAGTGTGATGCAGGGCTCGATCCCAGAACCCTGGGATCATGACCTGAGCCGAAGGCAGACGCTTAACCCACTGAGCCACCCAGAAGCCCCTTATTTACTCCTTTAAAGGCAGGTTTAGACAAAGGAGGAGGGCACAGACCAAGGCAATTTTGTAAAATTAAATTCAAAAAAGAAAAGGAGGTATGCATCTCAGGTTTCAAAGTCATTGTAACAATGACCCCCTAACCCAGTTCTGGATCTCCAAATCCAAGGGAAAGGGAAATTTAGGGTGTGAGATTAGGTCTCAGCTCTGCTGGTGTTTATAAAACATTCTGGCAGGTGCTCTGCCAGGCAGTCTATAATTAGTGAGTATGCCTCAGAAACTTAAAATGAACTCAAAGGGTTTCAGAAACCAACAGCCAGCCCCTGAGCACTGAACTGTGTAGGCATGGGGCTGCCGCGCCCAGAACACAGCGCTGGGTGCCTGCCACAGTGCACCCGAGTGTGCACGCACACGCCGCTTCTGAAGTCTTTTTTCAAAGCTCTAATGGCTTGACCTCAACACCTGCTGCACTTCCTGAAGACAGACAGGCTCTGGAGCTCCACTTGTTCCTCGCACGCGGCTGCACTTTCTAGGAACGACCGCACACACGCAGAGGCTGGCCAGCTGCCAAGGCGGGGGCAGCCCAGCCGCCTCTGGGCCTGAACTTTCCCAGTGCTGTCAGGGCGGGATCCCGCTCCGAGCTGACTCAGCCGCCCAGCTGACTCAGCGGCCGGCCGGCATGGAACTCTGCCAGCCACAAGGCAGCGCGGGGGCTGCAGGCAACTCACAGATGTTTTGCTAAACTAAAGCAATCAGCCAGGAGGCGGGTCTGGGCTGGCGGCCAGGCTGCCGCTGTCGTGGAAGCTGGGACTCTCTGATCCTAGTCCCAGCTCAGCCACTACCGCCTGGTGAGCTGAGGGAAAACCCCAGGGCACCTCAGCATCTTTTGCCTGCTTCCGAGCCTGTCCATGGGGATACAGCAGAGCATGGCACTCCGTGCATAAAAGAGCACCCGGAGCACTACTACCTACCGCGCCATAGCTCGGTCTAACTTCACACCGTCCTTGGGAGGCCCGCTTCGTCATTTTCACTTCACAGATGAAAGACCCAGGCTCAGAGAGACTGAGAGCCCTCCCGAAAGATCACAAGGGTAATAAATGGAAGATGGGAATTGAACCCCCACTTTGCCTGCTCTGGAATCCACTGCAAACACTGCTGTGCTAAAACTCTGATCAACTACACAGGGCTCCTCTACACAAAGACGCGGATTTTTCAGGTTCCAAAGGACCTTTTAGATGACTTCTCAGTTGCCCTGTGAAAACCCACAGCTCTTCACAACGGATTTCCAAAGAGCACCACTGGGCCACTGAAGAGCATGTACTTATGGGGAGTACCCAGGTACTACCAGCTTTGTCACGAACTCCCTAAGCATCAATGAGTCACTTAACTTGGAACAACCCATCAGCACTCCCATTCTTTGGGTGAGGAAAAACTCAAGCACTGCAGGTCAGAAAGAGAAGAGTAATTAGAAGCCAAAGGCTTGGTTAAGAACATAGATTCCTTAGGCTCCACCCCAAAATAATTCTTTAAGACCCCAGAATCTGTATTTTTTAAAAGCTCCTGAGAGGACTGTGATGCTCACTCATGTTTGAAAATCACATAAGCTTGCCTTGGCTAAACTGGGAATTTTGAGGTCTACTCTTTCCTGTTTCAAAGGGGGTGGTGTAAGGGTGAAATGAAATCATGTCTGCAATGCTCTTTGTTGGAAAATATACACAATGCAAGCACTTCTTGTCAGCTATACTTAACTGCAAAACAACAAAACTGTCCTTAAAGAGCATGATCCTGGTTTAGCCTGGAGCTAAGGAACGGTCTTAGGCAAGATTGTTCTTTCACTAAAAGAACTGTAATTAGAGTCACACACTGCATTTTTAGATATCCCTTATAACACTGTTGCAACCTCACCCTTCCTTTAAAAAAAAAAAAAAAAGATTGTACTGACATTCTTTCACATCCCACTTGAATCAATCTGTATTAGGAGTAACTTGCACACTTCATTGCTGTAATCAAGAAAACAAGTATGAGAGAAAAAAAACTCAAAGTCTGTTCATGGCTAGGCGGTTGGGTCACGGAGGTGGGGTGAGAAGGCACGGACTGGCAGAGATCCTGGCCCTGACAGGACTCCTCTCGGCCAGCCTTTAGGAAGAACAAATGACCCCCGCACCACGAAGACTGACCTGCTTGAGTTGCTCATCCAGATTCCAGCTCGGCTGCCCAGCTGTGGAGACTGAAGGTGGGGCCTTGGAAACATCTTTGGTATGGTCTTCTTTAGCTTGCTGTCCACGCAGTGGGAGCCCTGGTGCTGGAAGCAGACCAGATCCAGATGCTGCTCTGGGGTCCTGGCGAACCATTTTCTGCACATGAAAATACTTGGATGCGGCCTGGGCCTCTTTCCCAGCCACCTCTGCAACTTCATCATCCCCATCCTCATCTTCCAGACCTCCTTCCTCCTCCTCGGGCTCGGAGTTCACATTGCTCCGTTCAAAAACTCGGGCCACTGCCGCGGCTGGTGGCCCTCTGGCCAAGGGACCCAGGGCAGGGCTGCCAGATGGCCTCCCGGGGGTGGCAGAAAGAAGAGTCTGCTGTGTGACCAGCTTCTGGGCATACAAGAACGGGGCTTCTCTCATCTGTTGTCCCTGCTTCTCTCTGGCGTCCATCTGCAGAGGAGCCAGGCGTGGGGCCTGCTGTGGCGGAGGCTGCCGAGGCTGCTTCTGTTGCGCCAGCGGCTCCATCACGGCCTCAAGCTTCACCCACCGATGGGCATGGCTCTGAACCTGGGTACAGCCCAGCCGGCACACTGGGGCTAAACCTTAAGTGATTAACAGAAACCACAAAGAAGAAACAAGGGGAAAAAATGGTAAAACAGGTATTAAAAGACTTTACTTTTTCTAGGAAAGGGTGTGAGTTCTGAACACTAGACATATGCTCCAAAGCCTGGGTTCTAAGAGGAGTGGTTGTGGGAGCTGGGGGTTGGGGGGGGGGGGGGAGAGTGGTAGGGAATGGTGAAGAACGGGATTTAAGAGAGGAAATGCGGGATGAATCTCAGCAGTGGTGAACTGTGGTTTAAAAAAAAGTAAATCCTGACGGTATCTAGCCTCTGTGTTCTGATCTTTCTCTCTTGACATTATCAAACATTAGCCTTATTTATCACTGAAAAGGCAACTGGGTTTGCACTGTACAAAGGTTGTGAGTATGCAAACCACAATAATGAAGGAAAGAAGGGCCTGCCTACAAAGGAGAGAACGCGGCTTACGTTCCCAGGCCCATCAGAGAAAGAAAGTACCATCCTAGCTAGACACAGAGCTATCAGGGAGACAGAATGATTTCTCGCATACAAAAGCAGAACATAGCAAACTGCTCTTCGGTTTAAAACTTTTCAAATTTCCCAGATCGAATTGCCAGCCTGCTTTTCAAGTGGGCTGAGCCACGCTAACTGTACATTACAGCCTCAAAAAGAATCCAATTTCAACAACATGAAAGAAAGAAACACGCAAGGAGGCAAGAGTTTCAAATTGCAATGGTCACTCAAAAAACAAACAGGGGAATTCCTCTGGAGATTTTAAAGTTAATTAAATTGAAACAGATATCAATATTATCTAACAAGTTAATGCTTCTTTTTCATAAACAGCCAAGTAAATCTCTTCACATCCCTTTTCCTTCTGATTCACTTCTACTATGATATTTTATGACAAATGCAAACAGAAAAGGCTTTCAGGCCAAAAGTATTCTGGGGGCAGGTTTATCAGCATTCTTACCAATCAATCTCCAAACACATCCCCCTTTCACACCCTCCTCTCCACTCTAGCTCCCCCTTTCCCTTCCTCCTCTCCAGATCTCCACCCCCAACAAACCTCACTTGAGTTATGTTTCCTCAGCACGCCTCCATTACTGAATGGATTACCATGCACGGGCAAATTTTAGGTGAACAGGACTTGCAACATGGCGTACAATGTTGTCATCACATGAAAGAAGCTTCACTGCACAGGTTGAGACTTGATATTTGCATTGTTTCGCTGTTTTAGAACTGACTACAAAGATAAAATACTACGTGCCTTCAGCATCTTCAAAAATTCATGGGGAAGGAATCACATCCCTAGCAATAAAAACTGCTTGCATTTACTAATCTTTTAATGGGTAGGGGGAAAAGGTGCAATTTTTTTTTTTAAAGCTAGGCAAAAAAGTAAAGATAAAAATACTCATTGTTTATCTGAGAAGCACTGCTTTTGCCTTTTGTAATCTGTGAAAGATTCAAATTCCAATTTGCCTCTTACTGCCTTTACTTCCTCTTGGCACTTGAGAAAGTGTGAGTTATGCCTGTAGCATTGCTTTCATTCTGCTTTAGCCCTTTTTATAGTGTAACAAAACATGAGATTTACACCCACATTAAATCCAGCTGGCAAAAGTATTCATTTAGGATAAAAACAATTGGCGTCAAAAAAAATTAAAAGAATAAAAAGCAAATAATTCGGCGATCAATTTAATTTTCCTTATCATCATTACAATCTATCACAAGAGGAATCATTTTTCAACTGAGTCCTGCCAGTCTTTGAACAACTGCTTCTTGTCCTGTGGCACCATCTTCTCAGTGTGCTGTCCCCAGCAGAGGGGGAGGTGTCTCACTGCTTCTTTAGTAAGATTGAGATGACTCAGTTCCACAACTCAATACACACACCCTCCCCCAAAGAGCCCATCTACCCCGTCCCTAAGCAGAAAGATCCAAACAACAATGCCACCTGCCTACATTTAGAAAACTTGTGTCTCAGAAATCTAAGCCACTTCATCCCTTCACTCGGCCCCCTCCCCCATTCCCCCCAAAGTTCCCGGACCACCATGCCCGGTGCAACGGACTGCTTGTAGCTTTGAACCCGGCCTCCCCTACCATTCCCGCTACCTTCGCAGCCGGATCCCTTTGGCCCCGGTCCCCTTGAAGCCCCATACCTCCTTCCCCGGTTACGCCAGCCCCCCCTTCTTCATGGCCCCCAGTCCAGCCCTATCACTTTTACCTCTACCAAGCCCTCCCAGCCAATCCGCTGGCTCTTCTTCGATCGCCCCAACCCCACCTATCCTTTCCCTCTCAGTTCCCGGGGGCCTTTACTCTTCCCATCTCTTTATCTCAAATCACCCTAAGGGTTGCAGGGCGCTTCGGGTCTCCTCCCGGCGCTCTCACTTCTCCTCCGCAGCCCCCGGGCTCTGCTCGCCCGCGCCTTCGCGTCTCCCCCCACACACCTGCCTCCCCTCGCACCCCTCCGGCCCCTCCACCTGCCACAGTCCCTGCTCCCGCGTGACTGAAGAAGCCGGGCCCCATGCGGCTTACCTGTGCGGGGCGCTCCGGGTCCGCCGGTGGGGGTGGCGGCGGCCGCTCAGGCCCCGGCGCAGCAGCTGCGTCTCGGACTCCTCCGCAGCCGGGGGCCACAGCCGGGGCGGGGCCCGCACCGGAAGCGGTGCCGCGGGGCCGCGGCCGCGAGCCCGGGGCGGGGCGGGGGCGGGACCACACTGGACGGGGCGGGGGCTAAGGCCGGAAGCGGCCAAAAAGGGACCAAGGGGCGGGGTCAAGCGGAAGTGACTTCTAGGGACGGCCCCGCCCGACCGAGTCGTTGGCGGATGCGGACTGACGCTAGCGGAAGTTTCCGCCAATGGGAAAGCGCGAACTCCGCGGCGTTCCGGTGTGAGGACTTCCGCACAGTTGAAAAGAGCGGGTCTGAGCAGCACGGGAGTTCTCACCTGCTCCGTTTCCGACCTGGGCCGGTTCACCCCGCCTTAGGCAACCTGGTGGTCCCCAGCTCCAGAGAGGTCACCGTATTGATGCCGAACTTAGTGCGGACACCCGATCGGCATAGCGCACTACAGCTCAGAACTCCCGGTCTGCGTTCACTATTCTCTGCCTGTTTTCTAGTTGCGGAGGTTGGTGTGGCGAGGCGTCAGGTTGGGAGGAAGGTAAATAAAAGACGGGGGGTGTCCGTGTTTTCTTCTGCGTCGGTCCCCTCCCCAACTCTCTGCTATCAAATCGATCTTTCCCTGAGATTCCCGCTTCCAGATCAGTTTTCTCTGAACGTCTCCGACTGAGACCTGGCTGTCCCCCGAGGATACTTCATCCCCTGGAGAATTAGTATTCTCACTTCCCAGGTTCAGAAGCTCGGGGAGCTAGCTATTTGCCGAATACTGTCACCTCTTGTAAAAACCTTTGCTTCTCCGACACTTACTCTCAAGACTTTGCCACCTGTTTAATCGCCTCTTACAGATCATCTGTTCATTGGTGCATCCAGCTTCTTGTCTTACTTTTCTCTCCTCTATCTTCCATCTTGATAATTTCATTCAGACTGCCCGGTTACTGTCCGGGCGTCATCTCTAGCGACCCTTACATCAGCCTCCCAATCCCAATAGAAAACCTGGACCTTCTCACCAGAAACGTTATCGCGTCACAAATTAGTAATTGAAACATCCTTCTGTCCAGTTACAGCCTGATGTCCTTTCAGCTTGACTGCTCAAGAACTTAACTTTTTTCACTTTATCAGTACCTCTAATCCGTTGAAAGCCCCCATTAGTTCACATTCTTCACTTCCCCTCTTAATACATTCTTAGATACAACGGTATTCCATTACAGTCCTACTCTTACTCCTAAGCCTGCCTGCCACTCTCTTTTCCCCACCTAAGTCTTCCACCCTAGATGGACCAACATGCTTCTCGGTGCCTGTATCTTGTTGTAAAAAATTGTCCTGCTGAACAGACTGGCATCACTGAGTTATTAAATTTCAACCTTAAATGGGCTCTGAACAATGCCTGGAAATTTCATTATATTTTTCTAGTTAACTTGCTTTCCACTATCTGTGCAAATCTGCAGCCCTACACTTCTCGTACACCTTCCCCTGATTATCTTACTGTATAAGTAACAGGAAGTGCAGAATGCCTTATACCCCCAAAATGCAGAAGCACTAAATAAAAGGAATACATGCACCCGTATGTTTATTGCAGCATTATTTACAATAGCTAGATTATTATAAAAATAGCCTGAGTGTCCCTCAATAGAGAATGGATAAAGAAGATGTGGTATATACACAATGGAATATTATTTAGCTATAAAAAAGAATGAAATCTTGCCATTTGCAACAATGTGGATGGAACTAGAGAGTATAATGCTAAGTGAAATAAGTCAGGCAAAGAAAGACAAATACCATATGATTTCACTCATATGTGGAACTTAAGAAACAAAATAAACAATGGGTACCTGGGTGGCTCAGTCAGTTAAACATCTGCCTTCGGCTCAGGTCATGATCCCAGCGTCCTGGGATCAAGCCTCCCTGCTCAGTGGGGAGCCTGCTTCTCCCTCTCCAGCTCCCCCTGCTTGTGTTCCCTCTCTCGCTGTCTCTCTCTGTCAAATAAATAAAATCTTAAAAAAAAACAAACAAGTAATGTGGGGGTAGGGGGAGGAGAGAGACAAACCAAGAAACAGAACCTTAACTATAGAGAACAAACTGATGGTTTCCAGAGGGATGGTGGGTGGGGAGATGGGTGATACAAATGATGGGGATGAAGGAGTGCACATAAGCACCGGGTGATGTATGGAATTACAGAATCACTATATTGTACACCCAAAACCAATACAACGCTATATGATAACTATACTGAAATGAAATGAAATAAATGTAGAATGTCCTAAAATCTAGAAATCGACATATGTTCCCATTCTGTTTTTTCCCTCTATAACTTATTAAATAGAAAATATTCATTGAACTCACACTATATGCCAAGCAAGGCACCCGTTTACATGCTTGTTAAGCAGTGAACGAAAGTCTTCATCCTAAAATCCTCATCTTTCTAGTGTTGAGAGAAAAAGAAATACATGTGTGCTTTGATGAAGAATAAAGCAGAATAAGGGTTAGACAGTGGTGTCAGGTAGCTGCTATTTTAGGTGTTAGAGAGGGACTGATAAGCAGAAACTGGAATTGATTTGATGGGCTGAGCCACGTGGAAATCTAGGAAAGGAGTATTCCAGACAGAGGAGACAGCAGATTCAAATGCTCTGAGGCAGGAGCATGCTTGGCTTGCTAACGGAATAGCAGGGAGACCCCTAGAGCTGATACAGAGTGAGTGAAGGGGATGGTGGCAGGAAAAGAGATCAGAGAGGTAGTCAGGGGCCCAATCATGTGGGTCTTTTAGGCCATGGTGACAACTATGGATTGTTAACACTGAAACCACTGGAGAGTTTTGAGCAGAAGAATGGCCTGATCAGATTTAAGTCTCTAAAAGACTCATTCTAGCTGTTGTGTGGAGAATAGACTGAAGGTGGAGGGGTAAGAGTAGAAGCACTTGCCCTGGCAAAGGATGATGGTGGCCTGAACAAGATGACAGCAGTGCAGGTAGTAAGAAGTGGTCAGATTCCAAGTCTATTCTGAAAGTAAAGCCACCAGGATTTACTGATGGTTTGGATGTATCCAGGTTGAAGAAGAGAGTCGAGTCAAGGAGGAAGCCAAGGTTTTGGCCCGAGTAATGGGTAGAATAGTGAAACCATTTACTGACCTGGGGAATGCTATCAGAAGCTGACCCCAATGGGATACTACTCAGCAATATAAAAGAATGAAATACTGATATACCCAACAGCTTGACATCATAACATCATAACAATAAAAGCATTATGCTGAATGAAAGAAGCTAGTCTCAAAGTGACACTCTTGAAAAGATGAACACTGTAGTGATGGAGAATAAGTTAGTGGTTGCCAGGAGTTAGGGGTGGAGGAGTGACTATTAAGGGATAGCAAAAAGGAAGGTTTGGGGAGATGGGACTCTTCTGTATCCCAGTTGTGGTAGTTACATGAATCTAGGCATATGTTGAAATCTATAGAACTGTAAACAAAAATACAATTTTATTGTATGATAATTTTTTGTAAGCCAACCATTTCATGTGTACTCTAGTTTCCCTTCCCAATTCCCAGGGCTCTCCTTCTAACTTCTTGCAATATTGGATCCTTCCATCAGTATTCTATCAAGCTCTAGTTTCAACCATCTTTTCCTTAAAAAAACAAAAAAAAATAAAACCAAACAAACACAAAACAAACAAAAAAACCCAAAGAAAACAACAACAACAACAAAATCTTTCCCTTAACCCCGTATTCTACGACTAAAGGCTTATCTCACTATTCCCCTTCCTGAAAAAGTTTCCAGAATTACTATCCTCACTGCAGCCCAAGTGATCTTATCTCTCCTTAAAATGCTCTATGGCTTCCCATTGCTCTTGGGATCAAGACTGAAATTCCTTCATGTGGCCTACAGAGTCTCTGCCTTCTTTGGTTTTATCTCTTTCCCTCAGGTGCAGTAGTGGACCCAAGATGGCAGCCTTACTAGATGACCTCAGTAGTTAAACAGAAAAGTCGCCCCCCCACCCCCATGGAAATATGTTTAAACCCTGAGATAAATCACCCATTCTGCTTATAAGGAATATCATTCAATCTCTCTATTTTGGCTTCCAAGATATAGTAGATTGAACAGAATAGCCTTGGTATTTTCCAGCTTCTCCCCACAAGAGGTGTAGTCTCTCTCTGAATCTAGGCTTGGCCATGTGACTTGCTTTGTTCCATGGGACATTAGCAAATCTGATACAAGGAGATTCTTTAAAAAGTGCTTACAAATTGTGGCTTGCTCTCTCTTGCTGTTGGGAACTCTTCCACGACTTTGTGAAAAGCTCATAGCTGACCTGATGGGTGAGGAGAGACCTCATCTGACATCTAACCAATTGCCAAACATATGAGTGTGGCCCCTTAGACCAACTAGCCTGCCAACCCCCAGACATGTGAGCCAGACCATTGTAGACTAAGTCCAGGTGTGCCAGTCCAGACCAAAAGAAACCCCCAGTGAACCCACAGACCAGTGAAAAATAATGCTTATTGTTTTTAAGTTAAAGGGATAAATTTTGAGATGGTTTTGGGCACCTGGGTGGCTCAATTGGTTAAGCAACTGCCTTCAGCCCAGGTCACGATCCTGGAGTCCCGGGATTGAGTCCCGCATCTGGCTCCCTGCTCAGTGGGGAGTCTGCTTCTCCCTCTGACCCTCCCTCCTCTCATGCTCTCTCTGTCTCTCTCTCTCTCAAATAAATAAAATCTTAAAAAAATTTGTTTTGTTTTGTTTTGTTTTGTTTTGCAATAAAAGATAAGGATACCCAGGGCATTTCTTTGCATCTACTAGGCTGGATTTAGTTGGATGTATTTCTTGGAGCTGTTTAGCACCTAAAGAAGAGAGCCACCATGCATCCCCTTCACATGGTTAGTCTATGTTACCTTATGTTTTCCCATCTGATTTCTCACTGTTTCGCTTATTTACAGCAGGGGTAAGCTCACATGTCATGTCTATTGTATTTCTTTTTTTTTCTTCAAGATTTTATTTATTTATTTGACAGAGAGAGACACAGCGAGAGAGGGAACACAAGCAGGGGGAGAGGGAGAGGGAGAAGCAGGCTTCCCGCTGAGCAGGGAGCCTGATGCGGGGCTCGATCCCAGGACCCTGGGACCATGACCTGAGCCGAAGGCAGACGCTTAACGACTGAGCCATCCAGGCGCCCCATGTCTATTGTATTTCAACTTGTTCGGTAAAACTAATATCATTTGTGTGGTTTTCACTGATTTTATTGCTCTTTTTTTAAAACTAAAGATTGAATTGTATAAATATGGGTATTATTTGTATGTATGTTTTGTTATAAATTTAATCTTAAATATACAGGGCGTAAAAGCTAAGAAACAACAGGGAAATGGTCATATTATAGAATAATAATGTAATTAGTCATAACTAGTAAAGGGAAAGATGGCTTCCGTTTGTGTTCATGATAGCCAATATTAATTGTTAATGTAATTGGGTCTGTCTTAATGAGATTTGGCATTTTAGCATGAATGGTGGATCAGTTTGGGAACTCAAGAAACATAAAATATTTTCCCATTGAAATTACCAGTGATTACATTTTCAGCTTGCATTGGCTCCACAAGAGGTTTTGCAGGATTGACTACCCTAGTAAGGCAGGAGAGGACTGTCCTGCAGTTACTGTACCTTTAATGCCATGGAAAATTAAAATGTAACCAGATGATTAAGGTTTCCTCTTGTCCTGAGATCAAGGTATAGCCTCAGGAGCCTCTATGAGCATGTGTAAAGCCTCTGCTGAGTAAATGTTATGAACATGTGTAGAGAAAGAGTGTGACTGTCCAATGGGGTATGAGAGGTGGTGGATCAAGTCCACAGATTCCTGAGGGGACCTCGTCACAGAGGTGGAGGCACCAGTAATGTTGTCCGAAGCCTGATTGGGCTTTCACTGTGCAGTGTGTTTTCCCACAGAGCGGGGAGGGGATGCCCATCAGGCTGACTCTTCAGTCCTTTCTTTTACTGAACCTTTCATATTTTGAATCAGACAGTTGTTATTTGATGTCTGATGACTTGAGTTACCTGATGTGTGAGCTTGCACAAGCTAGTCAACCCTGGAAAACTGTCCGCACCCAATTACTGAGACCCAAAGCTGAACTTTGAGAACGGCTTCAAAGTAACAAGGACTCCTGGCAGCGGGCAGCCAGCCTTCTGCAGGTAGCTGCTCTCTTGCCATATTCCCTTTTGACCTACTTTCACTGCAAGGGTCCTTTCCAAACCTCTGCCTCTGGGATTGGCCAACATTCTGATGAACGGCCTTAACCATACTGTTCTTCCCCTCACTGAGGAATAGAACAAGTCAGACCTCTAAAGCAATTAAAAAGGGACTCATCGATCCCAAAGTGACTCACCTTTGAAAACATTGGATTGTCTCAGTCTCCTTGATACTTAACTGAAGGCTGTCTTTGCAAACTCCATCCAGATTTCTTTGGTGGCTCTAGCACTCAGCCGTCCCACAGACTGGCAAAGCAAAAGGCAGCAGTTCAAGCCATCTGTCCCAAAACGAGACATCTGGTCATAGGTCTGTGCCTCTGGTTGGGGCTTTTTGGAAGCCATCTGGCTCCCCACCCAACAGAGCTGTGATAAGCCAGAGGCTGTCAAGTGCTGGTGAGTCTAAGAGGAGAGGATGCCTAAGCTGAAGTTGGCCTGGCAGTGAGCTTGGTCGGCTGGGAGAATCATGGTGCCAACCAATTGCTGTTAAATGTGTACACAGACACCTACACATGCCCGGGGGTTTTACATCCCTCAAATAATCTTTATTTCCAGGCACCAACACTGAATGTTGAATTATCAAGAACAGTAATATGCATTTTCTTTTTTTTTTAAGATTTTATTTATTTTTATTTGACACAGAGACAGAGAGTGAGAGAGAGAGAGAGAGCATAAGCAGGGGGAGTGGCAGGCAGGCAGAGGGAGAGGGAGAAGCAGGCTTCCCGTGGAGCATGCGGGGCTCGATCCCAGGACCCTGGGATCATGACCTGAGCCGAAGGCAGCCGCTTAATGACTGAGCCACCCAGGCATCCCAGTAATATGCATTTTCTGTTGTTAAGGTTGGCCAGGATTCTTGTCCTCTCTGAATTAAAAAAAAAAATCTGTCAGTTTCAGGAGAAAAAGTATAGAGAATTTATGGTGGTATTTTGGAAACGTGGGCTTAGAGGATGCAAGGTATCCTAGAGAAACTTCAGTGAAAAAGAAGCTTCCCAAATATGGGGTGGAGGAAATGAGTTTCTCAAATGTAGGGAGGGGAGCACTTGCTTTTGTGAGGCGTGAGGTGTTTGGTTCCCTGGCTCATCATGTCTTTATTGCCCCCACAAAGCACATGACACAGCCATGTTCCCATTGGCAGCTTACTGCTATTTTATCCCTCCTTCTTAGCTAAAGAAACCTGATTATAGTATAATGGGAATTCCTGGTATTTTATTAAGGTGAAATATATGAAATGCCAGAGAGGTTGAAAGGGTTGTCTGTACTCCATGCCTTCATTTACTACTTTATAGCAAGAGCACATGTTGAGTGCTTTCATTAAAACCAAACTTTTTTTTTTAAGATTTTATTTATTTATTTGACAGAGAGGGACACAGCGAGAGAGGGAACACAAGCAGGGGGAGTGGGAGAGGGAGAAGCAGGCTCTCTGCTGAGCAGGGAGGTGGACGTGGGGCTCGATCCCAGGACCCCAAGATCATGACCTGAGCCGAAGACAGATGCTTAACCGACTGAGCCACCAGGCGCTCCGATTCAAACCAGTCTTAACAGAATTTCCACCTGCTGCAATTTCAGGGAATAACAGATAACCTCATTTGGGAATCTGATTCAGAAACTTCAACTTTAAACACTGAGCTGAGGGGGCGCCTAGGTGGCTCAGACAGTTAAGCATCTGTCTTCGACTCAGGTCATGATCTCAGGGTCCTGGGATCAAACCCCATGTAGGGCTCCCTGCTCAGCAGGGGATCTGCTTCTCCCTTTCCCTCTGCTGCTCTCCCTGCTTGTGCTCTCTAGCTATCTCTCTCTCCCTGTCAAATAAATAAAATCTTTATTTTTTGAAAAATAAATTTATTTATTTGAGAGAGAGAGAGAAAGAGGGAGCACAAGCAGGGGGATGGGCAAAGGGAGAGGGAGAAGCAGGTTCCCCACTGAACAAGGAGCCCGATGCGGGACTCTATCCCAGGACCTTGAGAACAGAACCTTGAGAACAGGACCTTGAGATCGGGACCTGAGCCGAAGGCAGACGCTTAACCATCTGAGCCACCCAGACAACCCTAAATAAAATCTTAAAAACAAAAACAAAAACAAAATAAAAAACTGAGCTGGGGGCGTACCTGGGTGGCTCAATTGGTTAAGCATCTGACTCTATTTTTTTTAAAGATTTTATTTATTTATTTATTTGAGAGAGAGGGAATGAGAGACAGAGAGCACGAGAGGGAAGAGGGTCAGAGGGAGAAGCAGACTCCCTGCTGAGCAGGGAGCCCGATGTGGGACTCGATCCCAGGACTCCAGGATCATGACCTGAGCCGAAGGCGGTCGCTTAACCAGCTGAGCCACCCAGGCGCCCAAGCATCTGATTCTTGATCTCAACTCAGGGCTTGATCTCAGGGTCGTGAGTTCATTAAAAAACAAACAAGTAAACAAACAAAAAAACCCCAACTCAGCTAGGTTTTCAAGCTCTCCAATTGAAGTGAAAACTTGATTTTACAATTCTTATAACTGCACTGAGATTATGCTGGAAGAGAATAGAATAGTTCTAAAGCTAACTGATCTAATAATAATATCCTCCTGACCAATTCCCTTCCATGTCACCCCCACCGCCCCCAAAAGCAAAATACTGAGCTTAACTGTGTGGTCATCAAGCAACCAGTCATTTCCTAATATGGACAGTTCAGCCCTCCAGTTTCACTTCTGGAATTCAAGTGCTAGGAGAATGGCATTTACATTTGCATGTGTTTTCTACAATTCTTTCTCACTCCCCAAAGCAATGAAGTCTCTGTGTTTGCTTTAACATCAATGATAATATCGACAGTGACTGAATTTCCTGGACCTGTAATACAGATCAGCCCTGACCCAATATTTTGATAGGAAACTCATATGAACAGTTACAAGTATGAGGGCTTTGTTCTTATTAAAAATGAAGTTACCCCCAAAATGGGTATAGCCATTAAAAAAAATGAAGCCCATAATTTCTACTGACATGGGAAGATGCCAGTGGTAGAATTTAGAAAGAAAGTACCAAGCTGCAGAAAACTGTAAAATAAAATCATTTAAAAAAAGATAAAAACTTGAATGATTTAACCTTTTGAAAAACAATTCCTACCTTAAGAATAAAGATACTTATAATGCACGCCCTAACCTCAGAGTCAAGTCTAACTTTTGCTTTCTTTGGTCATTAGAAAAAAAATGCTATATTAAGGAAAAATCTACAGTACTTCTTAACTGATAGTTGTGCGCTAAATGCTTCACCTGCCGTCTCATTTAATCCTCACAATAACTCCCATTTTACAGGTGAGATAACATGCTCAGAGGAGTTAGGTAACTTGCCCAAGGTTAAGTTACCTGTTACAGGGAGCAGGGCTGAGATTTGAACCCAGGGCTGTTTGACTGTAATTCATGCTGGTAAGCACCATGTCATATTCCTCCCTGCAGTGTCAATATTTGACTTGTAACCATTTGAGTTTATTTTTCAATATACAATTTATCATAGTGTGCCACAGAGAATCAATAATGTCACATATTAGCTTTGCAATTTGGCTAAAAGAAGCTAAGTAAAGTCCCCCATCAGAGAGTAAAACTAGAGCATGCCGGACGTGAAACTGACCCGTATCTGGCATTTGCAGGGGACCAACTGAAAGAACTTGAGCATGAGAATGTCTAGCAAAAAGATCAGAAACAGCCTAAATGTCCATCAGTAGGGAACTGGTTAAATATTGTGGTACTTACGCTATCAAAAAGCGAAAAAGAAAGAAAAGAAAAATGAGGAAGTTTTTAATGTACTGATATGGAATACTTACCAAGACATTAAATGAAAAAAAGCAAGGTTCTTTACAGGGTGGTTAGTATATTACCATTAATAATTGCGTTTAAAAAGGATGTACATGTGTAATCATTTTATCGAATAAGCACGACTCATGGGGTATATCTCTGCAACAAACAGATCCAAAACGTGACTTAGCAAAATAGTTTCTTTTTTTGTTTAAAAGGTTTTACTTATTTATTTGAGAGAGAGAGAAGGAGCAGTGGGGAGGGGCAGAGGGAGAGAGAGAGAGAGAGAGAAGCAGACTCTCTGCTGAGCAGGAAGCCTGATTTGGGGCTTGATCCCAGGACCCTGGAGATCATGACCTGAGCCTAAGGCAGACGCTTAAGCGACTGAGCCACCCAAGTGCCCCAAAATAGTTTATTTCTTGCTCACCTAACAGTCCTGGGCAGATATTCAGGTCAGGGACATGGCTGTCTTTCATTGCTATTATTCAGGACCCTAGCCTCCTTCCATTTTGTGTTGTACCATCCCATAAGTCACAAAGTGGTACACATTGCTTCCACTCACATTACATTGGAGAAAACTTTATCATATGGCCACTCCCAAACTGGAAGGGAATATGGGAAAGAGTTCAGCTGTGTGCCTGCAGAGAATAATGGTTTTTGGTAGACAGCAAGAGGTCTCTGTTACAGTTGGTCTTTCTGGTCACCAAATATACTCACCCTTCCCCTAAGGGAGACCACAAGAAGTCCTATCCAATTATGGCATTCATACCAAATTTGGATCACAGCCTTCTTTAATTGGCCTGAATGAATTTCCTCACAGTGCAGCAGCCTATAACTAAAAGCCAAGTTGTTGCCACTTCACCACGACCCCACTACACAGTGACAGAGGGGACAGGAAAAACTGCAATAAAAACTATTTGGAAGAGGGAGAATGGGAAATGTGAACAGTCATGTCCCAAGCAATCATGGAATCCTGCTGGATGGATATTGTGAAGACTCCCTTTCCTGGTGGTGAAGGAAGCTCCTAGATTAGACCCAGTTTTGCTCTTTAGGAAAAATTCTCTTGTCCTTCCTTGTTCTCCTTATGCTCTGGTTAAGCCCTCAGCCATCGCTCTCCCTGTCTATACCTGAAGTGGGGAGCATGCCCTCTTTGGGGACTATACGGCCCTAACAGCCTGCTTCCCGATGGTGCAAGTCTGGAGATCCAAGTGTTGTTTTATGGCTTTACTGATTTATTCAGGCCAGGCTTGTGGGGTTATGGCAATACAATTCCCTCAGAAACTTCAGGTCGATTTGTTTCTAAGCAGCTTCTTATGCCAGAAATCATGCCTAAAAGATTTTTTTCAAGATAGACGTATCAACTTTCATTTATTTCTTTACTCCATGCCTCTCTCTCCCAACTTAAGGGCAGTTACAGGGAAGCCATATGAATCAAAGGCATAGGTGGAAGGAAAGCCTCGAGACTGTTCTTTGCACTAGTGCTGGAGTCCTCTGTTTAACTGAAATATCTTCGTGGATAACCTTTTCAGTCTTTTTTCCTGCTGTTGAGGCACAAGGACCCACTTCTGTGCTCCCTCGATTCCTTTTCCTACCCACTTGCAAACCAGGACGTTCTTGCCTGAGCTTACCTCTTACGGTATCTTGTTAAACACAGCAAGGAGCTACCAATATACTCTGACATTCTGACTCATGGTCTATGACTTCAGAAAATCATGGAAAGAAAGAGAACGTTTTTTTCTTTTTACCTCCTCAAGTGTCCCTATTAAAAATGGACACCAAATAAGCGAGTTTCTTGATGTCTTGGGAATTACTGTCATGAAGTGGAGGCCCACACTAAAAAAAAAATCAGAGGAAACACTTGCAGATCATTGTGCTAATAAGCTGCTCTATCTGAAGTCTTTAAACACAGTGATTTCTATTAAAAACTGAATGATGAACCTACAGAGAGGTTCAAGAATGCCATCATATATGCACAAGATTGTTTGCAAGATCCAGAAAGACAGCCTCCATAGCACCAGAAAACTTCAAGTGGACACTGGACGCCACGGAAGGGACAAGTTGGCCATGATATTAAACATTGATGGGGAAACTTTTCTGAGACAGCAGAAGACATGGTCAATGCATGCCTTACCCCTGAACAAGGTAACCCAGGAAACCTTATAAAAGTGGGACATATATTAGAATCATGTCCTAGGAGACCATTGGAATATATCCAGAGACCTCACACAATTACCTCCCTATATGAGTCATGAGTATTTATGGTAATAGTGTATTTCTTTTCTGGATGAGTTGAAGCATCCCCCTGTCAAAAAGCCACAGCACCCACAGTGGCTAAGAAACTACTGGACTTTGCATTCCCTCCATAGGATATTCCAACTTGGCATCTCATGATAAAGAAACATATTTTACTGGGGCAATTATTCTCGAGCTATGTGAAGCATTGCCTCTCGTGTAGAAGACTCGTTGCCCTTATCACTCTCAGTCACTGTGAAAACTGGAGAGAACAAAAGAAATCTTGATACTTTAATTAGCTAAATTAGTGGACACCACTTGAGTTCCCACGGCCTTAAGTACTGTCCTTGGCGCTTAAGACTCTGTGTTCTTGGGGTGCCTGTGTGGCTCAGTTAGGCGTCTGCCTTGGGCTCAAGTCATGATCCCAGGGATCCTGGGATCAAGCCCTGCATGGGGCTCCTTGCTCAGCGGGGAGTCTGCTTCTCCCTCTGCTGCTTGTGTGCAATTTCTCTCTCTCTCTCTGTCAAATAAATAAATAAAATCTTAAAAAAAAAAAAAGACTCCTGTGTTCTTCCCATGCAGGAACTCACAGATTGTCTCCCCATGAATTTGTCACTGGCAGGCAGGCCCATATAACTATGAATCTCTCCACCTATACTGGATTCTAACCTCTTATAGGCAGAGCTGGCTGCATGTTGTAAGGGATTAACCCAATCTACCCAGTCTAATCAGTAACAGGCACAGGCCACATTCCTTTGCCAGCCACCTAACCAGCTTCTTTTATTAAAAAGTTATTTGGTAATAATGTCAGACTTACAGAAAAGTTGCAAAATTAGTACCAAGAATTCCCATATACCCTGCCCCTGGACTCTGCAAATGTTGACATTTTACCACATTTACTTCGTCATTCTTTCTCTCTCTGTATCCATGTCATTATATTCTATGAACCATTTGAGAGTAGTTTATAGACACATCTCTTTATGCCTAAATATTAAATATTTTAGTGTGTGTTTCATAAATACAAGTACATTCTCCTACATAACCATTGTACAATTCTCAAAATCTGGAAATTAATGTTGACATGATACTATTATCTAACTTACAGATCATACCCTATTTTTCTAAATGTCCCCAAAATATCCTTTATGTCAAAATAAAACCAAAACTTGTTTTTCTGGGCCAGGATCACACACTGCATTTAAAATTGTCAAATTCCTTGGGGGCGCCTGGGTGGCTCAGTTGTTTAAGTGTCTGACTCTTGATCTCAGCTCAGGTCTTGATCTCAGGGTCGTGAGTTCAGGTCCAGCACTGGGCTCCAGTCTGGGTGTGGAACCTACTTAAATTAAAAAAAAAAAGTCCATCTCTTTAAATTCCTTTAAATGAATAATCTACAGTCTTTTTGTTTTATGACTTTGACATTTTTTTAAAAAGATTTTTATTTATTTGAGAGAGAGCGCATGCGCATATGAGTGTGACAGCGGGGGGGCAGAGGGAGAGAGAATTCCAAGTGGACTCTGCCTTGAGCATGGAACCTGACGTGGGGGCTCGATCTCATGACCCTGAGATCATGACCTGAGCCAAAATCAAGGGTCAGGTCACTCAACTGACTGAGCCACCCAGGCACCCCGGCTTTGACTTTTTGAAGAGTACAGGCCCTTTATTTTATATAATGTCCTCAGTTCATCGGGTTTGCCTGATTAGATTTGAGGATATGCATTTCTGGAAGGAACACTACAGAAGTGGTATCGTTTATTTTCAGTGCATCATATCAGGAGGCATATGGTATGGTGGTGTTAACTTTGATCACTTGGTTAAGGTGGTTGTCTGCCAGTTCTCTGCACTGTAAAGTTATTCTTTTTCCCTTTGTGATTCGTATTTTATATGGACCCAGGTTCCTTCTGCCTATCACCCTTGATGTCCTTGTCACCAACTGTATCCAGTTAGTGGAAGAGGAAAGAAAAGAGTTTCAGTGGCGGGGGGAGTGGGGAGAAGTTGTTACTAGGCCAGTCCTGGAAGTGGCATCCATCACATTAACCCTAACCCGGCTCACATTCCATTAGAGAGAACTGAGTCTAAAGATTCTATCTAATTGCAAGAGACACTGGGAAACATTGCCTGACTTTGTGACTGAAGGAGGGAATGTGCATTAGTAGGGAGCTAGCGGTCTCCGCTACAGGGTGCAGCTCTTCCACTGGTCCTTTAATTTATTCTCTGGGGCTCTAGTTTTCTCTTGCCCCCTTAGATGAAATCTTGGTCAGGTCCCTCAACTTTGCTGGTCACTCTTACGTGTCATAAGTCTCCCAAGTGTCTCCCTAGTGTCATGCTAGTCTCCCAAACAGCATCAGTTAAGCAACAAAAATGCCCAGCCCCCTGTAATAGTCATCACTCTAAAATTGATTTAAAACTGAGGCTTCTCCCCTCTAGCTTGGGCCTCTGTGAGGTGGGTCGCCTCCCATGGAAAAGGACCGTGTGATCAGTTTCACTCCTTCCTCATTCAATACTTCTGTTCCTTTCTTCCTCTTGCTAGCTATTGCTGAGCCCTCCATGCTGGGTGGCTGCTAGTCCACGTGCTGCCTCAGTGTAGGTCAGAAAGAGGTTCCCCTTGTGGATGGATGCCACCCCATGGGGAGAGAACTGCACCTCTATGTGAAGTAGAAAAAGGCAGTTCTTCCTCCAAGAAGACACAACCCCCTGCCAGGGCATATGGTTTGGAGCGCGGAAAGCAGGCTGGATTGCAGCCCCCGTTTACACCTACAGCCAGGGACGCTTTTCAGTGAGTGACTTGCACAACCATAAGGCCTGTTAAAGTTGGAGCGCATGGAGGAAGTAATAGGCCAGACAGTCAAGTTTGTCCTTAACCAGTGCTGCCCTGAGTGGCATCTGCATTCTCTGGGGTTCGCAGAGATTTAAAGCTACTCTTTTTGGGGAAGGGACTGGATTCCTTAGTTCTATAAAGCTCCCTCATTCCATCGATGGGGATCACATCTTTGTGGTTTCTTTCTTGTAGATGAATGCATTGCTTTTACAGTTGTTTGTTCATAATTCTTTCTCAAGACTCTGGGCATCTGGGGATGGACCTCCACCCTCCTCCCACTGAAATGCAGTCCCTCTGGCAGCTTTCTGGAACAGGATCTGAGACCGAGCTTCTCCAGAACCCCTGCAAGTATGTACCACAGCAAAACATATTCATTTGACCCACCGTTGGGAGTGCTGCTACATCCCAAATCATAGCCTCATCTCTACCCCAGGGGATGCCTAAGCCAGCCCTTCACCTTTGACATATTCCAGCCATAACTCAGAAACTGGCCACTGTGTCTCCCAAATTGGAAGGAACACATATTACGTACTGTTGGGTGATCCCAGTAAAACTCCTTCCATCAGTGTGAGGTGCTGGGCACATAGTCCTTACCATGAGGTTAGGGGTGTGGCAATGACTCAGGACACCGGTAGCTTTCTCTAAAAACCTTGAATCTCCTCTCTTTTTCAACCTCTCCAACATCTTTTATAGTCTGGAGGTGGGTGGTGAACTGAGAGTGAAAAACTGGTTTTCTACAATCTTCCATTGTAAATCCTGTGGTGGTGGATTTGCACCTAACTTTGAATGTGACTCATTGTTTTGGGATCTGAGACAAACCTGAGACTAAGTGAGGTTCATTTCAACATCCATATCTCTGGAAGTATACATACGGAACAGGAAATATTGGTTACCTTTGGTGGGAAATGTGTTCGCTCAGGGAAGCCATGGGAGGGAGAATTTTTCACACATACTCTTTGAACTGCTTTTAAATTATATGTATGTAGTACCTATTTAAGAAATTTAAATGAAAGAAAGCTACCTTCCAAATACACTAAAGTACATTCACATAATAGAACACTTTCTAACTCTGAAGAAGAAGGAGCCATATATACTGATGGAGAACAATCTCAAAAATGTTGTTAGGTAAGAAAAGGAAGATACAGACTATCTCATAATATATTTACATACAGTAAAATTATGCATAAATACATAGTTTTAATACATGAGGGACATTTTCAGGACATTTTTATTAGGATAAACTAAATCATGTTGTAGTGACAATATTAAACTTGAAATATCAGTTACTCACCACAGCAAAGGCTTATATTTCTTGAGCATCCAATGCGAAACGGGCAACTCTGGATGGCAGCTCTTCTCCATGTGGTGACTCAGGGATCCAGGCTGTTTCCATCTGGTAACTCCACCATCTAAATCCATGGCTTCCACAGCTGCTGCAGCAAGGGAAGGGAGAGCTGGGGAATCGTACACTGGAACTAAATGTTCTAGCCCAGAAGTGCACATATCACTTCTCTGCATTGCCCTTGAGCCAGAACTGGCCTCCTGGGCACAGCCTCGCTGCAAGGCTGGGTAGAAAGTGTTGTCCTCTTGCAGGCCTAGAAAGAAGAAAATGAAATAGGTTTCGGTATCCTGTAACATTGTCTCTGCCACAGGGACACAGAAAAAACAAATAGCAGAAGGAGGGAGTCAGGATCTGATATCAGAAGACTTACTTTTCACTGTACTGTTTACTGTATTTATTAAGCTGTTTTGACTTTTTGAACCATTGAGTCATGTTTACTTTTTCAGTTAAAAGAATTAGTGACTTGGGACGCCTGGCTGGCTCAGTGGGTGGAGCATGTGACTCTTAATCTTGGGGTTGTGGGTTTGAGGCCCACGTTGTGTGTGGAGATTACTTAAAGATAAAACAAACAAAAAAAAAAGATTTAGTAACTTTAGCCTCAATGGATACTAAAATTAGTGGGTGAAAGTTTTATGAGGAATAGGATATGGTATACAAATACCTCCTGACACGGCAATTATTAATTAGAAATGGACAAAGAAAAACCTGACCAACCCCACCTTAACCTAGGAATCAAAGTCAATTAACATCACCAGTAGTGAGACAAATAGACATCATATGGCTCCTGATTTAATGAACCGAGAAGAACACAGCATCATTTTTTGTGATATTCCTGCCAAAAATGCATAGCCTAAACTTAATCATGAGGAAAACACCCATATAAACCTAAATGGAATGATTTTGTACACAACATCGGGCCTGTACCCTTCAAGTGACAAGGTAATGGCAGGCCAAGAGAGACTGAGGAATTATTCTAGATTGAGGAAAACTAGAAAGACTTGTTGATGAATTACAACATGTGATCCTGGATTGCATCTTGAACCAGAAAAATACTTTTTTCCTCTTTGCTATAAAGGACGTTATTGAGACAATTGATGATATTTGAATAAGGTTTGTAGGTTATATAGTATTAGGGTATCAATGTTATTTTTCTTTTTTTTAAAATGTTTTATTTATATATTCATGAGAGTCAGAGAGAGAGAGAGAGAGAGAGAGAGAGAGGCAGAGGCAGAGGGAGAAGCAGCCCCCCCGCAGAGCAGGGACCCCGATGCGGGACTTGATCCCAGAACTCTGGGATCATGACCCTAGCTGAAGGCAGACGCCCAACCATCCAAGCCACCCAGGTGCCCCTCAATGTTATTTTTCAAATGTTATAATTTTGTTATTGTTATGTAAAGAATGCCCTTGTTTCAGGAAATCAAGTATTTAGGGATAAAAAGGCATCATATCTGCAATTTACTCTCAAATGGTTGAGGAAATGTATATATAATAAAAATAATACATTTTATATATTAATATATAAATATATAATATATAACTTTGTATATTATATATTTAAATATATAAATATATATGATTATTTCCTGAGCCAGTTGACCACTTGAGAATAAATTACCGATATGCCTTTTTACCTCTAAATGAACATATATGTGTGTATATATGAGTATATATGAGTGTGTGTATTTATATATATATATGGGGTGAAGAATGATAAAGCAAATGTGATAAAATGGTAACATTTTAGGAATCTGAATAAGGGTATATGGTAGGTCTTTGTATTCTTCATATAACCATTCTATAAGTCCAAAATTCTCTCAAAATAAAAAGTTGTTAAAAGTGACGAGTAACTATACTTATTAAGTTTGTGGACTTTTGCACTACGCATAATGCTGATCAGCAAATTCTATTTGTATCAGAATAAAGGTACAAGGTAATTTAAAAAATTATATCTCACAGAATTATTGCAAGGATTTGTTGTAATATGTGTTAGTCTGTAAACCACTATTCACATGCATTGTTTTCACTGTTATTATTGTTTCCATTTTTTTAAGTTTTATTTATTTATTTTTTAGTAATCTCTATACCCAACGTGGGGCTCGAACTCACAACGTGGGGCTTGAGATCAAGAGTCACATGCTCTCTGTGAGCCTGCCAGGAGCCTCTATTGTTTTCATTTTGACTGAAGGGGGTGATTCCCATTGGAGAGCAATGGAGGTTGGGGTTGAAAGAGTGACATGAACAGCTTATTGAATAAGAAGATGAGTGCTAGGCCAGGGGGCTTGGATTTTGCCTGTAGTGAGTGGTCCCTTTTGGGTAGTGAAAAGTCGTTACTTACCAAAATGGGTTGGGGGAAAGCTGAATTCTTAACAGTGCTGGAAAGTATCCAGAAGGATGAGCTCAGCCTCCTCATTTTACAGTTAAGCTGGTGGGATTTACAGATGAAGCATCTGGAGTAGGTCTTAAAGATGAAGCTGTGACGATTCAAAGCTTGAGAAGGCAGATGAAGAAAAACAAGGAGATAAGAAATGTCATGCCGCTAAGACCAGCTACGCAATTTGGGGGGCCCAGTGCAAAATGAAAATGCAGGGCCCCTTGATCATAAGTTATGAAGAATTTTGAGGGGTACTTGGGTGGCTTAGTCGGTTAAGCATCTGCCTTTGGCTTAGGTCATGATCCCAGGGTCCTGGCATCGAGCCCCACATCCGGCTTCCTGCTCAGCAGGGAGCCTGCTTCTCCCTCTCCTCCCTGCTCCTGCTCTCTTTTGCTATCTCTGTCGCTATCTCTGTCTCTCTCTCTCAAATAAATAAATAAAATAAAAAAAAAAAGAATTTTGAAACAGTAACAACATAACAGTAAACCAAGCTGGGGGTCGTGGGGGGGGTACTACTAAGCATGAGGCCTCACGTGACAGCAAGGTCACACACCAGTGAAGCTGGCCCTGCACATCACAATCCACCAAGGATGTCCACATTCAGTCATTCATCCAAGGTCACTAGGTGCTTTCAGATGAAAGGGACTGAAACTGATGCAAAATGGGCTTAAATCAGAAGGAAATGCAGACTGGCAGAAGGTTGCTCTTCAGACACAGGACAATCGCTGGTGCCTGACATCATCAAAGGCCCAGGTTCTTTCAAGCAAATCTCTGTGCTCAGTGTATAGAATTTGCTCCAAGACCCCATAACTTCCAAAGTAAGAAGTGGGGTCCCTCTTCCTGTTCTCTTGGGCAGGAGCAAAGATGACTTTCCCAGGAGCTGCACACATTTCCTTAGCCAGAACTGGGTCCCATGGCAGGAAGACTGTGGAGCCATGATTGGATTAGGCAATCAGGATGCCCCTCCTGTAGCTCAGAGTGGGGCCATCTTCCTTTGATGTACAGAACCATGGTGGATGTCTGAACAAAATCAGGCCCTTGGGGGAGCCTGGCTGGCTCAGTCAGTGGAGCATGCGACTCTTGATCTAGGGGCTGTGAGGTCGAGCCCCACATTGGGTGTAGAGATTACTTTAAAAAATGATAAATAAATGAAAAATCAGGGCCCTGGTGGGAAAGAGGAGTGTTTGCTATAGGTTCCTGACACACTGTTTCCAGAATTGCTGATATGAGTGCGAGTTCTTCAGCAAATAGCTGAAGGGGGAAGTGCAGAGAGGGGAGCAGTGAGAGGAGCCTGGGGAGCTTGGTGGGGGTGTGATCATGTGATTCATGTTAGCCAGTCTGTGTTTCATCCAGTGGGCCCTTGAGGACTACACAATATAACCTTAGGAAGGCCACAAAAGAATATTATTTCAATAGATACATGTTTATTCTTAGGCATATTTTGAAAGTAATTAGTAAACAGAATACAAAAAGTGCTGACCATAAAAAAAGGATTGATAATTCGAACTTATTAAGATGAAGAATTATTGGGCGCCTGGGTGGCTCAGTTGTTAAGCATCTGCCTTCGGCTCAGGTCATGATCCCAGGGTCCTGGGATCGAGCCCCGCATTGGGCTCCCTGCTCTGTGGGGAGCCTGCTTTTCCCTCTCCCACTCCCCCTGCTTGTGTTCCTGCTCTCGCTATCTCTCTCTCTGTCAAATAAATAAATAAAATCTTAAAAAAAAGATGAAGAACTATTATTCATCAAAGACACCATTAAGAGAGCAAAAAGGCAAGCCACAGGGAGGAAGACTATATTTGCAATCCATACATCCAACAAGAGACACTTATCAGGAATACACATGCACAAGGCTGGGGGGATGGGAGAAGATGGTGTGCGTAATTTGTGACAAGCCCCAGAGAGATCCCTGGGATTCTGGAGCAAGACCATGCCATCTACAGTGGAGAATTAAACACTCTTTGGAAAATACATACAAATACTACAAAACTAAAAATCATTGAGAAAAAAGACAACCCAAATAAGAAAAGGGTAAAAGACATAAACAAGCACTTCACAAAAGAGGATATGCAATTGACTGATAAACATAAAAAGTTTTTCAACCTCATTAGTCATCAGGGAAAGACAAATTAAAACCACAATTTAACTCCTGGGTATATACCCTCAGAAATGTGTACATGCGTATACTAGAAGACAGGAACAAGAGTATTCATAGCAGTACTATTCATAAATAAATTAAAACCTGGGAACAACCTAAATGTCCATCAATGGTAGAATGGATGAGCAACTTAGGGTGTGATCACACAATGGACTACTTACTATATATCAATGAGAAAGAATAAACTATTGCTATATGCAATAAGATGGATGAATTTCACATACATGGTGTTGAAGGAAAGAAGCTGACCACAAAAGAATACACATGATATAATTCATTCCATTTGTATAAAGTTCAAAAGCAGGTAAAGGAGTACACTCATTTATAGCAGCCTTATACACAATAGTCAAAAGGTGGAAGCAACCGAAGGGTCTGTTCACAGATGAATGGATAAACAAAGTATACCCATACAATAGAATATCATTCAGCCCTAAAAAGGATGGAAATTTTGACACATGCTACAACATGGAACCTTGAGGACATTATGCTAAATAAAATAAGCCAGCCACAAAAAGACAAATACTGTATGATCCCAATTATATGAGGTACCTAGAGGAGTCAAAATCAGAGACAGAAGGTAGAATGGTGGTTGCGAGCGGGTGAGGAAAGGAGAGATTGGGAAGTTGTTTAATGGGTATATATGCATATAGACAGAGGGTCAGTTTTGCAAGAAGAAAAGAGTTCTGGAGATCAGTTGCACAACAATGTGAATGTATTTAACACTCCTGAACTGTACCCTTAAAAATAGTTAAGATGATAAATTTTAGGGGTGCCTGGGTGGCTCAGTTGGTTAAGCGTCTGCCTTTGGCTCAGGTCATGATCCCAGGGTCCTGGGATGGAGCCCTGCATCCGGCTCCCTGCTCAGCCAGGAGCCTGCTTCTCCCTCTGCCTGCCGCTCCCCCTGCTTGTGTGCACGCTCTCTCTCTCTGACAAATAAATAATAAAATCTTTTTTTTAAAAAAAGATAAATTTTGGGCACCTGGGTGGCTCAGTTGGTTGGGTGACTGCCGTCGGCTCAGGTCATGATCCTGGAGTCCCGGGATCGAGTCCCGCATCGGGCTCCCTGCTCCGCGGGGAGTCTGCTTCTCCCTCTGACCCTCTTCCCTCTCGTGCTATCTCTCTCATTCTCTCTCTCTCAAATAAATAAATAAATAAATAAATAAAATCTTTAAAAAAAAGAAAAAAGAAAAAAGATAAATTTTATGTGATGTGTATTTGATCACAGTTAATGAAAAAAAAAAGCAGGTAAATGCGTCTACAGTGATAGAAGGATAGTTACCTTGAAGGAGAAACACTAAGAGGGATATATGGGGCTTTTGTGATTTCTTGAGCTGGGTGATGGTTACCTGGGTGAGTTCACCAAGCTATACGCTCAGGATTTACGCACTTTCATGTTACTGTGGGACACATGGTGATGTGTTGTCCAGGTCCCCTTTCAAGGAAGGACCTGCTGCCCAGCTGCAGGGAGAGTAATATGCAGGCAGTCTCCAGTGTCAGTTCCTTCAGAGCGTGCCAGGGCCGTCCTGCCTGAGGTCATGCTCTTCCTGGGGCAGGCTGCATCTGGCGACTTAACAAAGTAGGGGTGTAAAGGTCTAGCCATTTAGACTTGATACTTGACAACCCTGATGGGACCTCTCCCTCCAAGGTGAACTGCTGATTGGCTGAGACTTTGGTGACCCTGCAGCACAGACTTCCTTCAGCCCACTCCTGCTTTTGCTCCCTTCCTTTCATAGGTATGGATCTCTAACAAGCATTTTACATCCCAAACTCCAACTCAGCATCAACTCTTGAGAACCTGACCTTCTGACAATTGGTAACAGAAGTGGATGAGAAAGCTGGTGATGAGATGGGGTTTTGGAACTGGATCACCACCCATCTTACAACGAGGACCCCATCACTGGAGGTAGGTGGAGCACACCCAGTGGTGAATTGGGGGAGTGAACCAATAGAATGGAATGCTCTAGAGGGCACAGTGTACGAGATGCTTGAGATGTACATAGGAAATAGTAGCTATAAGGATATTGCTAAGCTCCGTGGATGTGCTACAGGATAATGCTGGGTATAAAAACCAGAGGGCCTCTTTGGTTCATAGAGAGAAGCCCACATCTCCTGCAGTGGAAGGGCGGAGAAGCTGAGGACTCAGCCCAGGATTTAGTAGTCTGAGTGACTGACTTCAGAGACAGTTAAGTTCCCAAATAAGGCAGATCTCTTAGGCTAAAGTCAGGGTCCTAGTTGGAAAAACCCGAGATTCTGACACTTGGAATGGCGATATCTGGGTGGATGCTCCTGAAGATTTTAACTCCACAAATTCCTCTGAATCTTCTGAGCCTCCAGAAGTAGCTCACTCCTCGATAGTGAGAGCAAGTGTTCCTCCTCTGCTGGAAGAGAGGGCAGATGGCTCTCCCTCACAAAGCAACAGGTATCCCTTCAGGATCTGCCCCCACTTCTCCTCCTAGTCACTAGGCCTATACTAGGTTAGTTGCAGCAGAACCCAGCATGGAAGTGCTGGGCCTGATAAGGGTGGAAAGGGACTCTGCCCCATAGGAGCGGCAAGGCCTAGCCACTATGAACTTGAGAAGCCAGAGGGAATACATGTGGAACAGGATTCGGAGGGTGCTTGTTGGAGGGGGAAGGAACATAAAATCAGGAAAAGAAGCGCTTACTGATCTCCTCCACTTTCTCTCTTTTACATGTACCTAATTTTGGATTAACTCTTTTTTTTTTTTAAGTTTTTTTTTTTTTTAATTATTAGTTCAGGAGATGGGGTTGGGGGAGGGAGAGGGACAGAGAATCATAGACTCCACGCTGAGAACACCACGTGGGGCTGCATCTCACGACCTGATCATGACCTGAGCTGAAACCAAGAGTTGGATGCTTAACCAACCCCAGGCGCCCCCTTAAAGTTTTTATTTAAATTCGTTAGTTAACATACAGCGTAATATTAGTTTCAGGTGTACAATATAGCGATCCAACACTTTGAGACATCACCTGGTGCTCATCACAGCACACGCGCTCCTTAATCCCCATCACCTGTTTAAGTCATTCTCCACCCACCTCCTCGCTGGTGACCTTCAGTTTGTTCTCAGTTGGTTAAGAGTCTGTTTCTTGGTTTCTCTCTCTCGTTCCCTTTGCTCATTTGTTTCTTAAATTTGTTTCTGTTTCTTAAATTCCACATATGAGTGAAATCATATGGTATTTGTGTTTCTCTGACTTATTTTACTTAGCATAATACTCTCTAGTTCTATCCACATCATTGCAAATGGCAAGATTTCCTTTCTTTTTATGGTTGAGTAATATCTTATTGTATATATATATACCACATCTTCTTTATCCATTCATCTGTTGATGGACACTTGGGCTGTTTTCATAATTTGGCTATCATAGATAATGCTGCTATAAACATTGGGGTGCATGTATCCTTTTAAGTTAGTATTTTTGTATTCATTGGGTTAATACCTAGTAGTGTGATTGCTGGATAGTAGAGAAGTTCTATTTTTAACTTTCTGAGAGAACTCCATACTGTTTCCAGAGTGGCTGTACCAGTTTGCATTCCCACCAACAGTGAGAGAGGGAGGGTTCCTTTTTCTCTACATTCTTGCCAACATCTGTCGTTTCTTGTGTTGTTCATTTTAGCCATTCTGATGGGTGTGAGGAGATATGTCATTGTAGTTTTGATTTGCATTTCCCTGATGATGAGTGATGTTGAGCATCTTTTCATGTGTCTGGTGGTCATCTGTATGTCTTCTTTGGAAGAATGTCTATTCATGTCTTCTGCCCATTTTTAAATTGGATTATTCATTTTTTGGGTGTTGAGTTTCATAAGTTCTTTATATGTTTCAGATACTAACCCTTTAACAGATATGTCATTTGCAAATATCTTCTCCTGTTCTGTAGGTTGCCTTTTAATTTTGTTGATTATTTCCTTCACTGTGCAGAAGCTTTTTATTTTGATGATCCCAAAAGTTTATTTTTGCTTTTGTTTCCCTTGTCTCAGGAGACAAATCTAGAAAGAAGTTGCTATAGATGATGTCAAATTACTGCGTGTGTTCTCTTCTAGGATTTTTATGGTTTCAGGTCTCACAGTTAGGTCTTTAATCCATTTTGAGTTTATTTTTGTGCATGGTGTAGGAAAGTGGTCTAGTTTCATTTTTTTGCATGTAGCTGTCCAGTTTTCCCAACACCATTTCTTGAAGAGACTCTTTCCCATTGGATATTGTTGCCTCTTTTGTTGAAGATTAATTGAACATATAGTTGTAGGCTCATTTCTGGGTTTTCTATTCTGATTGCTCTATGTGTCTATTTTTGTGCCAGTACCATATTGTCTTTTTTTTAGAGGGGGGGGCAGAGGGAGAGAAAGAATCTTACACAGACTCTACGCCCAGCATGGAGCCTGAGGCAGGGCTTGAGATCACAACCCTGAGATCATGACCTGAGCCAAAATCAAGAGTTGGACACTTAACCGACTGAGCCACCCAGGCGCCTCCATACTGTTTTGATCACTACAGCTTTGTAATATAACCTAAAGTCCAGAATTATGATGCCTCCAGTTTTGCTTTTCTTTCTCAAGATTGCTTTGGCTATTCAGGGTCTTTTGTGGTTCCATACAAATATTAGGATTGTTTGTTCTAGCTGTGAAAATTGCTGTTGGTATTTTGATAGGGATTACATTAATCTGTAGAATGTTTTGGGTAGTATAGACATTTTAACAACATTTGTCCTTCCAGTCCATGAGCATGGAATGTCTTTCCATTTCTTTGTGTCATCTTCAATTTCTCTCATCAGTGTTTTATAGTTTTCAGAGTACAGGTCTTTCACCTCTTTGGTTAGGTTTATGCCTAGATATCTTATAGTTTTTGGTGCAATTGTAAATGGGATTGATTCCTTAATTTCTCTTTCTACTGCTTCATTATTGGTGTAGAGAAACGCAACAGATTTCCATATGTAGATTTTGTATCCTGCAACTTTACTGAGAATTCATTTATCAGTTCTAGCAGTTTTTTTTGGTGGAGTTTTTCAGATTTTCTATATACAATATCATGTCATCTGCAAATAGTAAAAGTTTTACTTCTTCCTTGCCAATTTGAATACCTTTTATTTCTTTTCATTGTCTGATTGCTGATGCTAGGACTTGCAGTACTATGCTGAATAAAATTGGTAGGAGTGGACATCTCTGTCTTGTTCCTGACCATAGAGGAAAGACTGTCAGATTTTCCCTGTTCAGGATGATATTAGCTGTGGGTTTTTCATATATGCCTTTATTATGTTGAGGTATGTTCCCTCTAAACCTACTTTGTTGAGGGTTTTTTTTTTATCATGAAAGGATGTTGTACTTTGTTGAATTTTTTTTGCATCTATTGAAATGATCATCTGGTTTTTCTCCTTTCTTTTATTTTTTTTAAAGTTTTTATTTATTTATTTATTTGAGAGAGAGAATGAGAGAGAGAGAGCGCACATAAGAGGAGAGAGGGGTAGAGGGAGAAGCAGACTCCCTGCTGAGCAGGGAGCCCGATGCGGGACTCGATCCTGGAACTCCAGGATCATGACCTGAGCCGAAGGCAGTCGCTTAACCAACTGAGCCACCCAGGCGCCCTCTCCTTTCTTTTATCAATGCGATGTACCACATTGATTGATTTGTAAATACTGAACCACCTGTGCAACGAAGGAATAAATTTGGGACCCCTCTCTTGAATTACAGGATTCAGTATCCTGGCAAGGACCAGGAGATATCGCAGTCACCACTAGGATGGATCCTGCAAGCATGGAAAAAGTGATGATGACCCATGCCAAAGAAAGCTTAAGTTAGAATTTCTAAGGAAGATGATGCAGGTGGGATTACAAGACTCAGGTATGCCAGAATGGGCCATAGATAACCAGAAGACCTGTCAGATAATTATGTTCCATAGAAAGAACTAAAAGACACACTATTTACCAAGGTCATGAGAATCTGCTGGTGAGAGGCCCACCAGAATCTCTAAAAATGTTAAGTGGTGGCTCTCCTTCATAGACCAGGGCTGACGATGGAAGATACTGTTATAGGACTTGGCTCACTGATAGCAATGGGGACAATTGGACCCTAAAACAATAAAGGCCAAGTGGCAGTGTTTAACTTCCAGAAGCGAGGGAATGACAATTCTCATAATAGCTGGTAAGGCTGGAGTGGCAGCCAGGAGGACCTGGCCCATGGGGAGTTATGGAGATGATTAATCCAGCAAAGCATCCCTAGAGGCAAAATAGATGGACAACTGTCAAGGGTACTACTTAGCTTGTACCAGCAGAAAATATTAAGGATAGGTGACTGGAAGGCTGGAGAGACACTAGCTCCCCAAAAAAGTCCCAATCCCTTCCCAGAGTCCAGACTTGAGGCAATTTTCAGACCATGACTGAAGAACTGGCCAGGTCCGTAGGAGGAAGGATCCTCAACACTACAGCAAGAATACATGCTAATGATTCCCCCAGTCCTTTCCCAAAGATATCTATGGCCATCTACTTGGGTAACTTCACTGGGAAAGGGAGAATACCCAGACATATCAAGGTCTGTTGGATACAGGGTCTGTGTTGACACTGATAATTAGATGCCTGAAGTATCATCTGCATGCTCCCAGTAAGAGCAGGGGAAGCACATGGGGCCAGGTAATAAGCAGAATCCTGTCTTAGGTTTGGCCTACAATGGGTCCACTGGGTTCTATGACCCACTCAATGGTCTTTTCTCAGTCCCTGAGTATATAATAGGGCTTGGTTTGTTCCTGGGGGTCCACAAAGAAAAGTCCTGAGAGTAAAGGTAACAGATTAGTTCCATCCTTAAGGATATAAAGAATGCAGGGAAGCTGGTTTCCATCACCTATCTGTTTAATTCAAGATTCTCACCCCTGCAGAACCCATTATCCTGGGAGGTAACTGTAGACTACCAGGAGCTCAACCAGGTACCTTAGCCCTGACTACAGCTGCTGTGCCTATTTGCTAGAGCAGGTTTCTCTGGCCTCAGGTGCAGGCTATGCAACCACTGATTTGGCAAATGTGTTCTTTTCTATCCCAATCAGATAGACAGGGACAGAAAAAAATTAGCATTTACGTTGAGTGGACAACAATATACACTTAGAGTTTCCCCCCAGGGTTATGTTTCCTATGCTATGTCATAATATACTTTGAAGAGATCTGGATATCTGGACATACTGCAGAGTATCATATTGCTCCACCACTTTGGTGGCATTATATTAATGGGCCAGATGAACAAGAGTAAACGGAAAACTGGTGGCTTTGGTAAGGCACACACACTCCAGAGGGAGCTCCGTGAAGATTCAGGACCTTCTACATGCATGAAATTTTGAGGAGTCCAGGCATTGGGGCAGGACGACTCCCCTCCAAAGTGAAAGATACACTATGGCCATCTCACATCTACCACAAAGAAAGAAGCCCACCACCGCGGGGGTTCTGCAGGTTCTGAGCCTATCATACACCTGGGGATACCACTGCAGTCTACAGCAGGAGAGGCTGACAGCTCTGAGTGTGGCCTGAAGCAGGCCCAGAGCGCATGGGATCCCTTCCATCCCAGAAGTGCCAATGGTTCATTCTCAAAGGAACAGACGTATTCCAGGTGTGGATTTGCCTTTCCTCCCCATGAAGTCCTGGTCAGCACCGCTCACCGAGGGCTTATGGAATATTCGATCCACTATCATAGAATTCCAAAGAAATATATCAGGTCAGGGGCCAACTTAAAAGCGTAAGTGTCATGGGAATAGGCCCAGGGCCATGGTATTAAGGGTCATGTCCTGTGCTGTACCTGATACATGAAATGCTTGCCCCATAGAGTATTGGGGCAGTCTGCTGCAGGCACAGCTGAAGCTGAGGGCGATGCTCTGCAAAGATAGGGTGCCATTCTCCAGGACATAGAACATTCATTGAATCAACATAACAGCAGTGGTGCGCCACGGGTATTTGGAATTATGCTAGGATGGATAATATGGATTACTAGTATGGGTGACTATCTTAAAATAATTTCAAACTTAAGAGGAATTGCAAGAATAGTGCAAAGAACTTTTTTGCCCTGAGCTATTTAAGAGTATGTTGCCCTGGCACCCATGAGAATACCTTACTGTGTGTATCTCCTACAATCAACAACATCCTTTTACGTAAGTACAACACAACCATCAAAACCAGGACGTGTTACTACAATCAAACCCCCAGAGACCATTCAAGTTTCACCAATGATCCCAAAAATGTCCTTGCAAAAGAAGCCAACCCAGGATCACCCTGTTTTCGGTTTTCATCCCTCTTTGGTTTTCTTTATTCCGGAATATTTCCTCAGTCTTTCCTTGACCGGTACAACCACTTTTGATGGTGACAGGCCAGGTGTTTTGTAGACTGTCGCTTGATCTGAGTTTGTCTGATGTATTGTCATGTCTAGATTCAAGTTATGCACTCTGGCAGGGATATCTTCCTGTTGCATCTTATCAGGTGATGCACAATTTCAATTTGGTGCATTACTTGTGATGTTAACTTTGATTACTTGATTTACTTGATGAAGATGGTCTCTTCCAGGCTTCTCAGCACTCAGAATCTAAGATCTCAATACCAAGTAGACTTCTTGCTTCTGCATTGTTGTTCCCAGTCTTTCTTCTTTCTCAGTGGACAGATCAAGGGAATATATGTTTTAGATATACATACATACACTTATACATACATTATTACCTATTTATTATATTAAATGAAAACCATTCCAATTCCAACCCAACACCACAGGGTTTTTCTGGTTTCTCCATTACTTATTTGTCCTTTCGTTTCTGATAGTGAGAAAATTGGTTCCTATTATTCCATGATCCTTGACATATTTACTTATTTGATCAATCCCTTTGTATCTTTTTTTTTTTAAGATTTTATTTATTTGTCAGAGAGAGAGAGAGCACAACAGGGGGAGCAGCAGAGGCAGAGGGAGAAGCAGACTCCTTGCTGAGCAAGGAGCCCAATGTGGGACTCGATCCCAGGACATTGGGATCATGACCTGAGCCGAAGGCAGATGCTTAACTGACTGAGCCACCCAGGCGTCCCCCGTTTGTATCTTCTGTGTCACCACTGTCCTGCCCCTCCCTGAACTTTCTCCTTACCTGGCTTAGACTCTGATATCCTAGCTGGGTGGCGACTGCCACATCCCCATCCCACTATAGAAAACTTCCTTGTGCTTGGGCTCCAACACCTCACTGTTGACCATCACCAATCTACCTCTCCTCACCAGACTTCCTCCTCATTCTGCTTGGGCTTCGATACTCTGAGCTGAGTCATGAAATGGGATTTTTATAAAGCCAAGGGATTAAGAATGTGCACTATAAGTTCTGACTGTGATGAAATCAGCCATATGTCTTTGTTTGGCATGAGGACAAAATTAACAATATTCTGTATTTATGCTAGAGTTCTTAAAGTACCAACTACATTTCAGCATTTAATCTACTTGGCACTTGTTTTTATACATGGTATAAAATTGGGGTCTAGTTTTTTTCCCTGGTAGATAACATCAGCACCATTTATTATATATTCATCCTTTTATCACTGAATTTCACCTTTCATGCTTCTATCCTTTAAACACATTGCTATTCCTGGATTTTCTAGTAGTTACACTGGCTCATTTGTCTCTTCCTATGCCAATTTCATATGGGTTTTATGGTAGCTTTACAGCATCTTCCAATATTTGGTAAGCTAAGTGTACCTTTAGTGTACTTCTTCCTACATTATTGGCTATTCACAGGTACTTTATTCTTTCCAAATGAATTTTAAGATAATCTAATCCAATTAAAAAGAAACCAGGAGATACTGGGAATGAGCCCCAACCCTTGGAAGAACAAGGAGTTCTGAAGGGATCTCCCTCAAAAGGGGGCCGTGGTCAAGGCGGGGAAGCTGGGCCAGGAGCCAGCACCCAGAGAGGGTGGTGGGAGTGAGCACAAGTCAGGTCCCAAGGTGCACGTGGTGCACTGCCGGCACACAGATGACCAGTCCTCGACGGTGGAAGCCCAACATCGAGGTGTCGGCAGAGCCAGCTCCCTCTGAGACTCTGGGTGGCATCCTTCCTTCCCTCTCTCCAGCTTCTGGCGGTGGCCAGCGATCCTCAGCATCCTTGGCTTGCAGCGGCGTGGCTCCAGTCTCTGAGTCTGTCCTCACTTGGTGTTCTCCCCGTGTGTCTTCCTGGGGCACTTTCGTCTTCTTCTGAGGACACTAGTCATATTGGATTAGGACCCACTCCCATGACCTCCTCTTAACTTGATTACATCAGCAAAGACCCTATTTCCCTATAAGGTCACATTCGCAGGTGACCCTGAAGATCAGCCAGCTTTGGAAGTCACTGATCACGAATTGTTTGCAACTGGGAGAAATGTCCCAGCATCACCTATGTGCACAGATTATCCTAAACTAGATATTACTGGAATGTTTCCATTTATGTTAAAATTTCTGGGTGGGATGCGTTATTTCTATTCTCTAGCTAAGCCAACCTGGGGATTCTAAGTTCTTAAAATACTTACCCTTCATTTAACTTGGTGTTGGCCTGGATGTCTCTGATGCCCCGGACCAATTTAATGTGTGCAAATAAAAGGAAGGAATCCATTAAAAAAAAAAAAAAGAAAGAAACCGGGTGGAAAATTAATTGAAATTAATTTTATATAAATTTATGGAGTTGACCTTTTTGTGACATTAAGTCTTCATATTCTAGGATAAAACAATGAGCCCATACAATGCTTATTCATTGTTCAGATCTTGTTTCATTTATTTATCCAACAAATATTCTTGAGCACCTACTACTGGCTAAGCCCTATTCTAAATGTTGGGGATACAACAGTGAACAAAACAGACAAGTTTCCTGCCTTTTTAAAGTATACATTCCAGCAGGGCAGACAGGTAATAAACAAACACATAATATACATAACAAGTAAATATGCAATGTGTCACACGGTGTTACATGCTACGACAAAAAAAAAAAAGAATCCAACTGAGGGGGCGCTATAGAATGATGGATGTCTCTTTTTTTTAATTTAGGGCAATAAAGTGATATGGTGACGTTTGTGCGCAGCCATTAAAGAGTAACCCGCGCGGTGCAGGTAGAAGAGGTAGTTTCTGCCAGGGCGCGCGCATGCGTGGTGTGTTACACCGGCAGAGGAAGGCTAAGCAGCCCAGCATGGCCGGCATGGAGTAAGGGTATATGGGTAGGAGGGGAAATGAAGACATTGGCTTTAGCTCTGACTGAGAAAGAAAGCTGCTCCTGAGTTTTGAACAGAAGAGTAACATGATCTTGATGAAGGTTTTAAAAGATCATTCTGGGGGCGGCTGGGTGGCTCAGTGGGTTGAGCCTCGGACTCATGATCTCAGGGTCTCCACATGGAGCCCCCGGGTGAGGCTCCACACTCAGGGGAATGTGCTTCTCTCCTTCCTCTGCCCGTCCCCACGCTCGTGCGCGCAGGCATGCACTGTCTCTCTCAAATAAATAAATCTTTAAAAAAAAAAAAGATCATTCTGGTGGACAGGTGGGGAAGGAGGGAGACCCATCAGAAATCCCTTAGGATAATGCTTGCCTGAGGCGATGGCTTGGACACGGTGGAAGTGGGAAGAAGTGGGGGGGTTCTGAGTGGCCTGACTGAAGTGCCACCGTAGTCCACCAGGGGGCAGTACACACGTGTCTTGAAGGGACCAAGCCGTGACAGCCGGTCCTTCTCCCTCCCATAATGATAGTTTGTGATTATCTTCCTATATAACAGCCAACCCTTACCCTTTGCTGCTAGAACTTACATTTTATTTGGGACTGTGGTATGCCCAGCCTTAGGGGATGAATCATGACGGTATAAGCACCATTTCCATCTCCATGATGGCAGTCACCTAATGTCATAACCATCAGCCCCACCTTCTATACATGTACAGGCATCAACTAGCGTATTCATGTAGTCTGGGAAAGCAGGTTTGCTGAGTGTGACTAGGAGCTCCTTTCTTTGCCATTATTTCTTATGGGAACATTGTCTTTTTAAACCTGTAACGTTGAAAAGAAAAAAACAACATTTTAAAAAAATTTAATTCACGGACATGTGAAGAAAATTTGCAATGTACAAGAGTTTACAGCAGTGCTGTCCAATAAAACTATAATGTATAGTTTAGAGCCACATAGGTAATTTGAAATTTTCATTTACACACATAACCAAATTTTTTAAAGTAAAAGGAAACAGGTTGAAATTAAGTTTAATAATGTATTTTATTTAATCAACTATATAAAAATATTATCATTTCAAAATACAATCGATATAAAATATACTTAATATTTTACATCCCCTTTTTCATACAAAGTCTGAAATCTAGTGGATATTTTGCGATTATAGCACATCTCAGTTTGGACTGGCCACATTTCAAGTACTCAATACCCACCCGTGGCTAGTGTCTGCTGTATTGGACAATGCAGGCTTACAGAGTATGCAAGAACATCTTATCCCCCCATTCTTCTCTCTCTCTCTCTCTTTTTTAAAGATTTTATTTATTTATTTGAGAGAGCGAGAATGAGAGAGAGAGAGAGCACATGAGAGGGGGGAGGGTCAGAGGGAGAAGCAGACTCCCTGCCGAGCAGGGAGCCCGATGCGGGACTCGATCCCGGGACTCCAGGATCATGACCTGAGCCGAAGGCAGTCGCTTAACCACCTGAGCCACCCAGGTGCCCTCTCTCTTTTTTTTTTTTAAGATTTTATTTATTTGACAGAGAGACACACAGCGAGAGGGAACAACAAGCAGGGGGAGTGGGAGAGGGAGAAGCAGGCTTCCCGCCGAGCAGGGAGCCCGATGCGGGGCTCGATCCCAGGACGCTGGGATCATGACCTGAGCCGAAGGCAGATGCTTAACACTTAACGACTGAGCCACGCAGGTGCCCCCCCTTCTCTTTGTTTTATTATAGATGCATCCCACCCTCAAGTTTAACAATGCATATGAATGCCCAGCTGGAGACACCATCTCCCAGCCTCCCTAAGAGTTGTGTGTGGCCATGAGGCTTCATTTTCTATTACAGTGTAAAAAGCTACTACAAACTTAGCAGCTTATAACAACACCACTTATTGTCCCAGAGTTCTGTAGGTCAGAATTCTGAGCTTGGTTGTTTTCTGTTCAGGGTCCCACAAGGCCAAAATCAAGGTGTCAGCTGGGCAGGGCTCTTGTCTGGAGGCTCCCTTGTCTGGAGGCTCCAGGTAAGAACCTCCTTCTAAACTCATTCAGGCTGTTGGTAGAGGCCAGAGCCTTGTGGCCATGGATCTGAGGTCCCATTTCCTGCTCTCTGTTCCTTGAGGCTGCCTGGACCCCTCCTCTTGTGGCCCTCTCCATCTTTAAAACAGCATCAGTACAGCAAGTCCTCAGGCTTTGAATCCTTGACTTCCCCCTCTGCTCACCAGAAGGAAAAAGCTGTGCATTTAAAGGGCCTGTGATTAAAGTAGGCCCACCTGGGTAGCCTTCTTTTTGCTATATAATACAACACGACCACAGGATGAGATTGATGTGGGAAATAAAAGCAGAAGAAAAATTATTAAATTTCCTTACTACCTACAGCCCATTGACAAGTCCTTGAAACAGGCAGAGTGACATTCCTCTAGGGACACAACTGCCTCAATGTTAATACTTTGTTAAGGGCAAAAGGCAATCCTAGCCTGACTGGAACCGCAGGATCCTCTAAGTCTACTTTAACGTGTAAGAAGTCCTTTAGAAACTTCCTTTATCTCTAAACCCTCCAAGATATGTGTTGGCAATCATCCCCCAAGCATACGGCCCACCGATATACATCTGAGGGGTCTAACCACTAAGGTTTTAGCAGATGGTAACAAATGACCCTTTTCCAACAATAGCTAGCCCCCTCAAGGTCCTGGAAACCTTGCTTCCAAAATTCCTTAGAGACTTATGCACTCCCTAACCCCCTCCCAACTTGAAAGTATATAATAGGCCGCTCCTCATGACCCCAGTGCGGCTCTTTCTGCCCACGGGTCCTGTCCCCGGGCTTTAATAAAACCACCTTTTTGCACCAAAAATGTCTCAAGAATTCTTTCTTGGCCATTGGCTTCAAACCCTAATAACGTCTTTCCCACATCAAGATCATACCCACACTCGAAGGGGAGGGATTTCACGGGACATTGAAGGCATTCTTAGAATCCGGCCTCCTATAGCATGTGACTAAATGCCAGGCAATAGGAAGTTAATGGCAACTCTATCCTTCCAGCTGCTCAGGGCAACGTTTTGGGTGTCATCCTTGTCCTCTTGCTTTTCCTTACACCTCACTGGTGTTAAAAAACAAAATTTAACCAAGTAATCTTAAAGATCTTACTGGCTTTATTCAGCAATTCATAAATCAGGCAGCATCCCATCTAGCAGGAAGAAAGGAGCTCCAAGTTGCTCTACAAAGTGAAAGACTTATAGGCAGAAGGGAGTGGGAACAAAGACGCTCTACCAGCAAAAAGGGGATTGGGGTGGTGAGGTCACTTTCCTTTAGGGGATGGCCGGGGCCTATCAGGCAGATTACCTCACTAGTGCAGACCGGGTGATTCCTGATCAATTGATTTAAGATTCCACTTCTGGGAGAGGCCAAAACTATAATTCAGTTAAGTCTCGTTTTGGTGACATGGGGCTTAGCGTAAGTGACTCCATGTTGGGTCTGTTGCCTTGTTTTTAACACTGGTCAGTCATCAAATTCTGTCAGCTCAACTTTCAAAATACACTCAGAATATAACCACTTCTCATCACCTTCCCGGTGCCCTAGCTTGGGCCAGCCATCATTACCTTTCACGTGGATTACTGCAGTAACCTCCTAACTGGCCTGGCCTCAGCCATCTTTTCTCAGTAACCCATGTGGTCCTGGTACAACCTATGCCAGACCATGTAGTTCCTCTGTTCAGCACCCTTCATTGGAGGCCCATTTTTTTTTTTTAAAGATTTTATTTATTTATTCATGAGAGACAGACAGAGAGAGAGAGAGAGAGGCAGAGGGAGAAGCAGGCTCCCTAGGAGCAGGGAGCCCGATGCGGGACTCGATCCCAGGACCCTGGGATCATGACCTGAGCCGAAGGCAGACGCTTAACCATCTGAGCCACCCAGGCGCCCTTGGAGGCCCATTTTGGAATAAAAGCCAAAATCCCTAATATGGACTAGTCCAGACTGTAGTCCTTGTGAGGCTGTACTTTGGTCTCCTCATTAGCTCCTGTGACCTCAAATCCTACCATTCTTCCCTCTGTCTCTTCACTGCAGCTTCACCGGCCTTCTTGTCAAAAAGTCCTCTAAGGCTTTTGCATCTGATCCTCTCTGTGCCTAGAACGTTCTTCCCCAAGATACCTGCATAGCTAGCTACAAACACACACACACACACACACACACACACACACACACACACACACACACAGGGGAGATTTCATATTCCCCTACCTTGCTTAATTTTTGCTCTGTAGTACTTTTCATTATGTAACATATTACATATTTTAAATCCGTATCTTGTTTGTCTCTCCCACTAAAATGCAAATCCTTCAGAACAGGGATTCTACCCTCCCCCCACTTTTGTTCATTATTGTATCAAGCTGGCACATGGTAAGTACTCCAAATTGTTTGGTAAGAATAGCAACATCAGAGGGAGATGACAGGAGTCAAAGCATCATAAGGTCCTTAGGTCCTTTGGAAGGAAGGCAGTGATGTTAACTTTAGACTTTGCTAAGCTAAATGTGCGTGCTACACTGTTCGCGGTTACCACTCAGAGAACAGAAATAGAACTGTGACTTCAACGTTCAGGAAAAGGAATGGGCAAAAGAGAATATTTGAGTAAACCAAAGGAAGGCAGGACTGAAGAAGAAACAGCAAAATGGATATGATAAAAGGAAAGCACAGAGCTCCCTGATTCCTGTAGAATAATGGCAGATGCCTAAATCCCTTCACAATCCTCGTGAAACCACACAGATCAACAATGACAGCAAATGAAATCACCCCAGCCCTCACCTACAGCATCCTAGGAGACAGAGAATACCTCACACTTCAATTTACATGTAAATGGACAGATAAATATCTGGAAGTCAGCTCCAGAGCTCACAGCAGAACTGGGGCATCGTGGGGGTGGGGGGTGGAGGTGGGGGAGTGGGGGTTAGGGATGGTGTGTGGAAAAGAGAAGTACAGCTGGTCCTAGAGGAGGCCTATACCAACACCATCAGCTCCAACTAGCCTCAGAAGTAGAGGGTTTGATCCCACGACGGGAGATACCAAGGACAGTCTGAGACCTGGTGGATCAGAACACTGGCTACTGGGTAATCGAAAGGCACATTCGTGAAAATGGGTGATTCATTAGGTCACAAAAGAAAATCTCAGTAACTTTATTTAAAAAAAAAGATTTTATTTATTTATTTGAAAGAGAGAGAGTGAATGAGAGAGAGGGAGCACAAGTGGGGGAAGAGGCAGAGGGAGAGGGACAAGCAGACTCCCCACCGAACAGGAAGCCTGATGTGGGGCTCAGTCCAGGATTCTGGGATCATGACCTGAGCCAAAGGCAGCCACTTAACCAACTGAGTCACCCAGGCGCCCCATTAGTAACTTTAAGAATAACAATAATGTAAGCAACATTCTCAGATCACAAGTCAAAAAAATTATAATAACAAAATTAAGAGCAAAAAGATCCCTCCACGGGAGGCTGGGTGCCTCAGTTGGTTAAGCCTCTGCCTTCATCTCAGGTCATGATCTCAGGGTCCTGGGATCGAGTCCTGTATCGCATTCCCTGCTCAGCGGGGAGCCTGCTTCTCCCTCTACGCCTCCCCCTTGCTCATGATCTCTGTCTCTCTCTCTCAAATAAATAAATAAAATAAAAAAAACAATAAAAAAGATCCTTCCACCAATTAAAAAAACTGTATTAAGCACATAGGCCAATAAGGCAATACAAACCAAAATCACAGAATTTTATGAAATAGCAGTTATGAAAACAGCTTATCTGAAGCTATAACATACTGCAAAAGCAGTTGTTAGAAGAAAATATATTACATGAGTTACCTGTTATCAGTAAAATTAAACATCAATTAAAAAGCTTAAAGAGGGATGCCTGGGTGGCTCAGTTGGTTAAGTGTCTGCCTTTAGCTCAGGTCATGATCTCAGGGTCCTGGGATCAAGTCCCGCGTCGGGCTCTTTGCTCAGCGGGAAGCCTGCTTCTCCTGCTCTCCCGGCTTGTACTCTCTTGCTGTCAAATAAATAAATAAAATCTTAAAAAAAAAAGCTTAAAAAATAAGTAAACCTAAAGAAAGCAGAATGAAGGGACTATTAAAGATAAAAGCAGAGGGGCGCCTGGGTGGCTCTGTCATTAAGCGTCTGCCTTCGGCTCAGGTCATGATCTCAGGGTCCTGGGATCAAGTCCTGCATTGGGCTCCTTGCTCAGTGTGGAGCCTGCTTCTCCCTCTGCCTGCCACTCCCCCTGCTTGTGTTCCCTCTCTTGCTATGTCTCTCCCTGTCAAATAAATAAATAAAATCTTAAAAAAAAAGAAAAGAAAAGCAGAAATTAATGAGTTAGCAGAAAAAAATCTAAAGAGAATAAACCCATCCAATTGCTGGTTCTTAAAAAAAATCAAATCGGGGCGCCTGGGTGGCTCAGTTGGTTAAGCGACTGCTTTTGGCTCAGGTCATGATCCTGGAGTCCCAGGATTGAGTCCCGCATTGGGCTCCCTGCTCAGCAGGGAGTCTGCTTCTCCCTCTGACCCTCCCCCCCTCTCATGTGCTTTCTCTCTTCTCTCATTCTCTCTCTCTCAAATAAATAAATAAAATCTTAAAAAAAAATCAGATCAATCCAGTTCAATCCAATCCAATCAATCAAACAAACCATCAGCTAATATAATTAGGAACAAAAAAGAAAAGGCATAAATATGGAAGATAAGAAATGACAGGGAGGAAATAGCCATTGAAACAGAAGAAAAATTAAAAATCTTAAGATACTACTTTTCCCAAGTCTAGACCAACACATTCAAAAACCAATGATGATTTCCTAGGAGGATATCATTCACTGAAATTGACCCCAGTAAACATAAAAAATTTAAACACACGGAAGAGTTACCCTCAAAAAGACACGGGACCCAGATGGATTCATAGCAGAATCTCCTAAACCTTCCAAGCTACTTAAAATATTCCAGAGCATAGAAAAGGGAAGCTCCCACATTATTTTTAACTAGTCACATGCATGTACAAAAACCAAGAAGAATAAGTAGTCTTTGACATTTATCCACATATTTACCACTTCCAATGCTCCTTATTCCTTCCTGAAGATTCAAATTTCCATCTGGTTCCAGGCAAGAAAAGAAGAAGCGAAAAGGAGAGAAGGAATGATACCTACAGCCAGAAAGCAAAGCTTTTCCAGATACCCTTGGCAGAATTTTGCTGATGTCTCATTGGCCAGAAAACCTTTGTGTAGTTTTTAGCTGGGCATATTGCTTTACCAAACAAATTCAAGGTTCCACTAATAAAGAAGACAAGGAGAATTGTTCTTGGGTAGGAAAAAGCAGTGACTGCCACAGTCCACCCTTTTGGCTATCCGTCATACACCCTCCCTCATGGAGACAGTGCTGAGGTCTCGGCCAGACAGTGCATCCATCTCAAAAGCCCGGATCCCTAGCCAGTGAGCAGTTTTCTCCACGTAACCCTGATGGGAAACCTTGGAGTCCAATAACCTGCAAAGTAAGAGGCAAGTTATTTTCCCCTAATATGTTCCATGTATAAGAGGAGAAGGAAATACAACTCCGACATAGAAGGGGAAGAATGGGAAATACAACCTCAGCAAACACCAGATGCTGCTAGATGGGAGTGACCAGGACTCCCTCCCTGATAGTAATTTCCTTACTCAGCCAATCTACTCTCTGGGAGGACATCCCTCTTAGATGGAGCTCTGCGGTCCAAATTCCATCTTCTTTGGAGAGGACTTTTTGTCCATTGTCCTCTTCAGTCATATTGGGAGTGAACTCTGGGGAGGAGGCCCATTCTGCTGTGTGTGTTCAGGGGTCTGGGGTGAAAATGATAAGGTGTTGCTAGCCAGATTCTTAAATTCTCATTTTTGGTGATATGATTCCCTCAAAAATGTAGGCTTTCAGTCTATTTGCCTCTCATTCAGTCCTATCTGTGAGTAGCCACAGCCAAAGCTCCTATATGGCCATGACTTCTTTTTTTAAGAGAGAGAGAGAGAGCACAAGTGGGGAGGGGCAGAGGGAGAGGGAGAGAGAGAATCTCAAGCAGGCTCCTCACCCCAGCATGAAGCCAGACATGGGACTCAAGCTCATGATCCTGAGATCATGACCTGAGCCAAAATCAAGAGTTGGACACTTAACGGAGCCACCCAGGCACCCTATAGCACTGGTCTTTAAACCTGAAAGTCCTCTATAATCTTCTGGCCTCTGTGCTCTGCCTATGTCTCAAGCCTTCAACTTAATGTTTACTGACTTGAGACAACTGGAAACAAAAGACTGGAGTGGGAAGAGAATGCTTTGCAGACCTCACTTCCTCTGTTGAGTGGTGGCTCTTAAAGGAGGGTGCTTAGGAAAGTTCCAGGACACCAGTCTTATCTTCTTCTAAGCTACTGCTTGGCAGCTACCACTCCTATTTAGAAAGGAGAAAGAACAATCCTTTTTCAGCTCTGTAAATCTCCAAATTATGAGAGGCTCCTTCAAAGATTTGCAGGCCCTAGGCAGAGTGTTTTTTCTTAGTGAAGGACCTCAGTGAACAGGTACTTCCTTCCCTTTTTCCTTCAGCTTGGATAACTCTAGTACACTGGTCTCTCTCAGGACTTTGTGGAACGTGGAGCAAAGTGACCTGCACGTGTTAATATTCTGAATTATTCCAGCTATTTCCCCAATACAACAGACTTGGTTTGCATGTAGGGTATCTTGCATCAAAGAGCAAATAGACCCAATGTTTCACCACTGCATAAGGAGGGTGTGGGCATTCCCATCTGCAATGTCTGCACCCTCACAGCCCAAGGTCCCATCTCTACCAGTCAGTAGAGTCCATGTTTCATGGGCTGAATTCTCTAAGTGATTGCATTTGGCTGCATTTCACAAAAACCCAACAGAGTGGCTAACCCAATAATGGGTTTACTTTTTTTCAAGTTACGATGAGTCTGGCATATGCAGTCGGGGCTGGTGCAACTGTTCATGGAATTAGGCTCCTTCTATCTTCTTTGGCCATCCGTAGTGTCTTTTGGGTTTATAATCACAAGTTTGCTGTCACTCTTCTGGATGTTGTATCTGCTTTGCAGGCTGGAAGAAGGGGGTAGAGGAAGGCAGAATGCATGCACCAGTGAATCTGCCCTTTTTTTTTTTTTTTAGTCAGGAAGTCAATCACTTTTACAAAATCAATTTTCCTAGTGAGTTTCACTTGCATCTTATTGGCTGCATTGCCACCCTTAGCTCCAGGGGAGCTGATTTTTTTTTTTAAGATTTTATTTATTTGTCAGAGAGCATACACGCAGAGGGAGGCAGGCAGTGGGAGAAGCACGCTCTGCCCTGAGTAGGGAGTCTGATGCAGGACTCCATCCCAGGACTCTAGCATCATGCCCTGAGCCAAAGGCAGTAGCTTAACTGACTGAGCCACCCAGGCGTCCCAGGAGCTGAATATTTTTATTCATAGGAGGTTCTGGAGGTTCTGTAAATAAGGAAGAAGAGGAGAATAGATATTGGGTAGTCAACTGGGTCTGCCAGACCAATGCAAACTATTTACGCAAGAAAAGGAATATCTTGGCTCAAGTAACTGAAAAGTCCAATTCTCTTCAGCTCTCCACTCTACCTTCTTCTGTGTCAGGATAATCTGAGGCTGACTCCCCTTTTGGTGATCAGATGGCTCCCAGGGCTACAAGCTTTGTCATTCATGCCCAATAGCAAATAGAGGGTTATCAAGCTCCCAGCATTTGCAGCTGACATGCTCCACCCAAGACGGGGCTCAGAGGATGGGATGTGCTCATTGCTCAGCCTAGGTAGCAAGCTCCAAATCTAGATTTGCGGTGGAATCATCCCAGGAATTACATGGATCAGATCCCCAAATGGAAGCTATGGTCTGTTAAAAGGGTCAGGGACCTCTGGAGAGTAAGGTAGGGAAGTGGAGGATAGGAACACGATCAACAAATGTCCTCCAGGACAGCTAAAGAAAGAAGGAATCAATCAAAAGTGGATTAGTTAGCACTGGAAATAGCAAGAAAAAGGAGAGTCTCTAAAGTAACATTGACAGCATTCATCGATCCAAGCACTGGTGGGAAGAGGAAGGCCTGGCCCAAGGTCATATCTTGTCCACTTCCAATGGCAGATCCATTTTTACTGTGAAGGTCTTAGAAACACACTCCTGTTACTCCCAGCCCCCATCTCTCATTCTGATGCTCTAATTGCAGCTCATCATGCAGGCTTCTCCCAAGTTATTTTCTTATAGGAAGAGAGTACTCTAATCAGAGAACAGAACGCTTGGCAATACTGGTTCACAGTATAAACCAATACATCAGCCTTCTGGTTTTTATATTAATTTCTGACTCACTGTGTCTACAAAAGTTCCTTTCTGAGCCTGTGTGGCTATGAATCAGACCCTGAAGTCCTGGTGTTCCCAAGATATCTGAAAACTTGTGAGTCTATCAGCAACCAGCCAATGGGTTTCCTTTGAAGACTCCCACATCATCATGTGTCCAACCCATCACCCCCTTCTCAGGTATTGATTTGAGGTTCCATAGCATTCAGTGTCTTACACTGGAATCCCACTGTTTTATTCCTAATGTAGATAAGGCTGGGTTTGAGCTGATGCCAAGTTCTTTTTCATCTTCAGGATCTCTTGCTGGAAGCCTCATGACCTGCCTAGTTGTCCTTCTGATCCTGTAGCAGAAGTCTACGAGGCACTAAGTTGAATCTTACGTGAGCAGACACTTCAGAAAAGAGGATACTTGAATGCTCATAGGAAAATGTATTCATGTTCACTAGTCATAAGGCATATGTGAATTAAAGCCAAAATGAGGAACTACTACATACCCACTGGAATGACTAAAATTAAAAGAACTGACAATACCAAGCGTTTACAAGAAAGTAGAGAAAGTGGGACTCATATATTTCTGCTGGGAGTGTAAGTTGGTACAACTATTTGGGACTTCTGTTTGGCAACATATATGAAGCTGAACACACACTTACCCTATATCCCGGCAACTCTACTCCTAATATACAAGAGAAATGCATGCATATGCTCACCAAAAGATGTGCATAAGAATATCCACTGCGGCACCATTCCTAATACCTCTGACTGGGAAACACCCCAAATAGTAGAATTAATAAATACATTGTATTACAGCCAAACCATCTATACTACAAAGCAATGCAGATGAAGGACCTACCACTGTTCACAACAACGGGGGGAAATCCCATTAACATAATGTTGAACGAAAGAAGCCAGACACAAAAGACTATTTTTGGTATGATTCCACTTAGAAGAAGTTCAAGAGCAGGCAAAACCTAATTTTTGTTGTTAGAAGTCAAGATGATGGTTATCTTTGGAGAAAGAGGGGGTAATGACTGGAAAGGACCGTGTGAGGTGCTCCCAAGTGTGGTGAATGTTCGGGTTTTTGATCTGGGTGGTGATTATATGAATGTGTGCAACTTAGTGAAAATTCATCAAGTTGTACAATTATAATTTGTACACTTTTCTTGGCTAGGCTCACCAACATGTCTAGAGATTCATCTGACACTCAGCCACCTGGGCTGGCCTCTGCTAGGACAATTCAGGAGACTCAGCTCTGCAATGTGTGCCTGTCATCCACCATGGGCCAGCCAGGCATGGTCTCACGGTGATGGCAAAGAAGCACAAAGGGTAATTCCCGATGTTCAAGTCCTTATCAAGCCATCCTAGCTGCTAACATTCCACTGGCCAAAGCAAGTCAAACGGTGGAAACTAGAATCAAGGGGCCGGCGGGTTACTCTTCTCATGATAGGCAGACACTGATTGCACAGTTATGTGGTAAAGGGCATGGCTATAGGGAGGGTGATGACCACAATCTCCCACAGTGTGGGAATAAGAAACCTGAAGCTAACGACAAAACAGTGAAACACATACATAACTGAGAAGTGCAGGGTGCTTTAAGGGCACAGAAAAGGGATTATTTCATGTTTTATCTCATACTCAAATTATTCATGAAAAAATTTATGCATGGACATATCCCTTCCAGACTATGAACTTCTTGTATGTGCTTCATTTTCACATTTTCCCCCAGCTGCTGGCATAATGCCTTGCATAAAATAGGCACTTGAACATTTGTGAAATTAATGTTCAGCCATAAAGGTAGTCCTATTTATTTCAGGCTCCAGAGGAAGGAAGAGACCCACATACATAGCAATACCTATCTTTATATTTTATAGTCATTTCAGTGAGCTCATAATCTCTATTCATAGAATAGTTTCCTGTCAAGTGAAGAGTTGGAGGAGTTCCAGCCCAGTGACTGATGGGTAGGATCATTCAAATTTTGATGTGTTCCCTTTTATGGATGGGTGCATGGTGATGGGGGTCTTCACCATTTTAAAAAATTGTGATAAAATAGGGGCACATAGGTAGCACAGTTGGTTAAGTGTCTGACTCTTGGTTTTGGCTTAGGTCATGATCTCAGGGTTGTGGGATCAAGCCCCACTTTGGACTCCACACTCAGCAAGGAGTCTGCTTGGGATTCTCTCTCCCTTTCCCTCCACCCCTCCACACCAAGCATGCACACCCTCCCCCTCTCTACCTCTCAAATAAATAAATAAATCTTTTAAAAAATTGTGGTAAAATATATATAACATGAAATTTACCATCTTAACTTTTTAAAAAGATTTTATTTATTCATTTTAGAGAGAGAGTATGTGTGCGCGCAGAGGGGGAAGAAGGGGCAGAGGGAGACAAAGAGTCTCAAGCAGACTCCATCCTGAGTGTGGAACCTGGAACCTGAGATCACAACCTGAGCCAGAATCAAGAGTTGGACACCTAACTGACTGCATCACCCAGGAACCCCATCTTAACTTTTTTTTAAGGGTATAGTTCAGTGGCATTAAGTACATTCATATTATTGTGCAACCACCACCACCATCCATCTCTAGACTGTTACCTTCCCAAACTGAAACTCTATACTCATTAAACAATAACTCCCCATTCTCCCTGCCCCCCAGCCCCCCAGCCCCTGGCAACCACCATTTTACTTTTTCTCTACATGAATGTGACTGTTTTAGGTACCTCATGTGTGACTGGATTATTTCACTGGCATAATGTCCTCAAGATTCATCTATGTTATAGTATATGTCAGAATTTCCTTCCTTTTATTTGAGAAACAAGGCAGAGGATCACAGGGGAAGGGAGGGGAAAATGAAACAAGACGAAACCAGAGAGGGAGACAAACCATAAGAGACTCTTAATCTCAGGAAACAAACTGAGGGTTGCTGGAGTGGAGGGGGGTGGGAGGGATGGGGTGGCTGGGTGATGGACATTGGGGAGGGTATGTGCTATGGTGAGCGCGGTGAATTGTGTAAGACCGATGAATCACAGACCTGTACCCCTGAAACAAATAATACATTATTGTTAACAAAAAAAAAAGAAAATCCAAAAAAATAAAAGAACTTTCTTCCTTTTTAATGCTGAATAATATTCCATTGTATGCATATACCACATTTTATTTAGCTATTCACCTATTGAGGGGCCCTTGGGTTGCTTTACCTTTGACTATTGTGAAGTGATGTGCTCCTTTTATATGCAAAACAAATTCCACCTAGGTATGGGAACTAGTGCAGTATGAATGCCCTCCACCTAGCTTGCTAACAGCATGCCCTGCTCCCATGTTCTCCTGTGGACCTGCCCCATCCAACATGCCCTGGGCAAGAATTTTCCAAAGCAGCTACAGGTCCCTTCCCACAGCAAAGCAGTGCAGACCTCATTAACACCAGTGCCCCACACCCACATTCTCTTGCAGACCTACCTGATCCAACATGTCCTCAGCAGGAGTCCATGCAAAGCAGAACCACAAGCTGGGCACTATGCAAGCAGCCTCAATGGGTCAGCACCACAGCAGAGGGACTCCTGCCCCGGGGAAGGGGGAAGATAACCATATTCCAGTTCAACTGTAGCCCTAGCAGTGGGCTGGGGGCAGACATCTGGTCTGACTGCAGGCCCCACCCACCAGTGAAAGATTTTCAGGGGGACAACACAGGGAAAGTGCCCTGAAGTTTGGTGCTACTGCATCTCTGGCAAACACTTGGTCTGACTCAACTCAAGCCCAAGGTGTCCCCAGACTGGCCCACTAACAACACAGGGAAAAACCCTGCCCACAGCAGGCAAAGAGAACCATTGTAGACAACTGGACTGAAGACAAAGGTGGCTCAACCACAAGAGTAGGGCACACACAACACATGTAGGAGACACCCCAGAAGGGCCAGGTCTGGTAAACAGGGGATATTGCACTATGGGTTACCATAAACCTCTTCTTCATAAGGCCACTACTTGCAAGAGGAGACATAGCTGACTTTCCTAACACTTAGAAACAGACACAGAGAGTTAGAGAGAATGAGGAGACAGAGGAATATGTCCCAAATGAAAGAACAGGATAAAAATCGCAGTAAGAGAGCAAAACAGAGATAAGTAATATGCCTTACAGGGAATTTAAAGTAATGGTCATAAAGATACTCAATGGACTTGAGAAAAGATCAGAGGATTTCAGTGAGACCCTCAATAAAGAGACAGAAAAAATGAAAAGAAACAGTCAGAGATGGAGAACTCAATAACTGAAATTTAAAATACACGAGATGGAATGGCTACTAGACTAGAGGAAGCAGAACAAGTCAGCAACCTGGAGGTAATGGAAAGCAATCAAGCCGAATGGGAGAGAGAAAAAGGAATAATAAAAAAGTAAAACAGATTAAGGGAACTCAGTGACACCATCATGCATAATAACATTTGCTTTATAGGGATCCCAGAAGGAGAAGAGAGAGAAAAGCAGGCAGAAAATGTATTTGAAGAAATTATAGCTGAAAACTTCCTGAATCAGGGCAAGGAAACAGACATCTAGACCCATCTCCAACAAATTAACCCAAGGGGGTCCACACCAAGACACATAGTAATTAAAATGGTAAAAAGTAGTGATAAATAGAGAATTTTAAAAGCGGCAAGAAAACAGTTATGTAGAAGGGAAACCTCTGATAACCCAGGTTATCAGCTGATTTTTCAACAGAAACTTTGCAGGCCAGAAGGGAGTGGAATGTTATATTCAAAGTGCCGAAAGAAAAAAACCTGCAGCCAAGAATCTCTATCCAGCAAGGCTATCATTCAGAATAGAAGGAGATAAAGAGTTTCCCAGACAAACAAAAGTTAAAGGAATTCATTAACACTAAACCAACCTTATAAGAAATGTTAAAGGGGATTCTTTGAGTGGAAAAGAGAGATGATAAGCAGGGGGAAGAAAAACAGGAAAATTAAGTATATCTATAAAAATGAGTCAAGAAATTCATAAAATAAAAGAATGTAAATTACAGCATCATATACCCAAAACGTGGTGGGGACAGGAGTAAAAGTTTAGTGCTTTTAGAATGAGTTGAAACTTAAGCAACCATCAACTTAATATAGACTGCTATATGCATAAGATGCTATACTTAAATCTAATGGTAACCACAAATTAAAAACTGGCAAGAGATATGCAAAAAATAAAGAGAAAGGAATCCAAGTATATCACTAAAGAAATTCAGCAAACTGAGAGAAGAGAGTAAGAGAAGAACTACAAAAACAACCACAAAACAAGTACTCAAATAGCAGTAAGTACATACCTACCAATAATTACTTAGAATGTAAATGGACTCAGTGCTCATTGAAAGATATAGGGTGGGGTGCCTGGGTGGCTCAGTCAGTTAAGCATCTGCCTTCAGCTCAGGTCATGATCCCAGGGTCCTGGGATAGAGCCCCCATCGGGCTCCCTACTCAATGGGGAGCCTGCTTCTCCCATTCCCTCTGCCCCTCCCCCTACTGGTGTGCACGCTTTCTCTCACTCTCTTGCTCTACTCTCTCTCTCAAATAAATAAATACGTTTTTTTTTTTGGAAAAAGAAAGATACAGGGTGATGGAATGGATGAAAAAGCAAGACCCATCTATATGCTGCCTACAAGAGACTCATTTCGGACTTAAAGACACGTGCAGATTGAAAGTGAAGGGATGGAAAAGCATTTAACATGCAAACAAAAGTGAAAAAAAAGCCAAGGTAGCAATGCTTACATCACACAAAATAGACTTTAAAAGGACTGTAATGGGACAAAGAAGGACAATACGTAATCATAAAGGGAACAATCCAACAAGAGGACAACCATTTTTTTTTTAAGATTTTTTTATTTATTTGACAGAGAGAGAAACAGTGAAAGAGGGAACAGAAGCAGGGGGAGTGGAAGAGGGAGAAGCAGGCTCTCTGCTGAGCAGGGAGCCCGATGTGGGGCTTGATCCCAGGACCCTGGGATCATGACCTGAGCTGAAGGCAGCCGCTTAACGACTGAGCCACCCAGGCGCCCCACGAGGACAACTATTAAAAGGGGAGGAGTTAAGATGGTGGAGGAGTAGGGGATCCAAATTTCGTCTGGTCCCTGGAATTCAGCTAGAGAGTTAGTTATCAAATCATTCTGAACACCTGTGAAATTAACCAGAGATGTGCGAAAAGAATTGTTGCAATTCTACAAATAGAAAAGCAACCACTTTTTGCAAGGTAGGAGGTGCAGAGAGGTGAATCTGAAACAATATATCAGAAGATAAACTATGGGGGGAGGGAGCCTCCATAAGCCGGGTACCAGAAAGTGTTTTAAGCAGCAGAGCCTAAGATCCTTACTTTTAGAAATCGGCCTGAAACGTGCTCAGGGGCGAAGTGGGGTGGAATCCCAGGTGGGACAGCATGGTTTCAGGATCCCTGGGATCACAAAAAGAATGGGGGTACCTAAGTGCAGCAGAGTTCCCAAGCATCGGAGTGGGGAAGCCAGCTGCAAACAGCAAGTCCAGCCACCAACTTTCTGCTTGGTGTTGCCATAAACTGAGAACTGCTGCAGGGTGGGGCCACTGCACTCTCCGAGCAGGGGCCCAGCAAGAGGCCGAACTGCAGAGAAACACCCCCTCCCTCCTTTGGGAGGAACAGCACAGGTGGGTGCTGCAGGAGTCTGCAGGGTTTGGAGAGTCCAAGCTGGGTCGTGTGACTAAGATAGGTCACAGGCTGGGTGAGCACAGAGTGCTGACAGAGACCAGGGAGAGAAGAGCAATTGACTGCTTTTCGGTGAGGGCTCACTGAAGAGTGGGAGGGCACAAACTTTCAGCTCTGGGGCTAGACATCGGGGTGCCACCACCATTTTCATCCTCCCCTCCCCCATTGGTGCTAAAAGCCTTCAGAGAGCAAAACAGCCACATAGTGCAATATGGAGGGAGCCGCTTACACTGAGCCTGGCCCCCTGGCACAGACCACTGGGGGAAAGACACCTGAGAATCAGCCCAACAGACCTCTCCCCCCAGAAGACCAAGTTTACTGATGACAGAGAGCTGCAAAACTCCAGCTCTTGGGGAATATGGTATATAGCATTCATGGTTTTTTTTCCTTATTATTTTTTACTCTTTCAAGTTTTATATTTTTTCTTTTACAGCTATTTTCTTATTTTATCAAATCTTTTTTTAAGTCTTTTTAAATTTTCATTTACATTTTATATATATTTTTTTCATTTTTGGCTTCCTTTCATTGTGTTCAGTTTTATTTTTGTATAAGTTTTTCTTGCTCTCCTATTTTGAGATCTAGTTTCTTCTAACAAACAGACCAAAATACAACCAAAATCTAGTTTATTGTTCTGTTCTGTTCTACTTCTTGGTTGATTTCTCTCTCTCTCTCTCTCTCCTTTTTTTTGGTTTCTGTTCTCTTCTGATTCGTTTAGTGTATATTTTTCTGGTGTCTTGTTTCTATTTTTGTATTTCTCTTTCGTCTATTATTTTCTGGACATAATGATGAGATGGAAAAACTCACCCCAAAAGAGAGAACAGGAGGCAGTACTCATTGCCAGGGACTTAATCAATATGGATACAAGTAAGATGTGGAAATTAGAATTCAAAACAATGATTATAAAGATACTATCTGGGCTTGAAAAAAGCATAGAAGATACTACAGAATCCCTTACTGGAGAAATAAAAGAACTAAAATCTAATCAGGTTAAAATAAAAAAGGCTATTACTGAGATGCAATAAAAAATGGAGGCTCTAACTGCTAGGATAAATGAGGCAGAAAAGAGAGTCAGTGATATAGAAGACAAAATGATGGAGAACAAGGAAATGGAGAAAAAGAGAGATAAACAACTACTAGATCACAAAGGGAGGATTCGAGAGATCAGTGATACCATAATGTGAAACAATAATAGAATAATTTGGGTGCCAGAGGAAGAGAAAAGAGAGAGAAGTTTTATTTGAACAAATTATAGCTGAGAACTTCCCTAATCCAGGGAAGGAAACAGGCGTTCAAGTCCAGGAGGCACAGGGAACCCTCCTCAAAATCAATAAAAATAGGTTAACACCTCGACATATAATAGTGAAGCTTGCAAATTTCAGAGATAAAGAGAAAATCCTAAAGGTAGCTCGGGATAAGAGGTCCTTAACCTATAAGGGTAGAAACATAAGGCTAGCAGCAGACCTGTCCACAGAGACCTGGCAGGCCAGAAAGGACTGGCATGATATATGCAAGGTGCTAAATGAGAAAAATATGCAGCCAGAATACTTTATCCAGCAAGGCTGCCATTCAGAATGGAAGGAGAGATAAAGAGCTTCCAGGACAAATAGAAACCAAAAGAATTTGTGATCACTAAACCAGCCATGCAAGAAATATTAAGGGGTGTGGGGCGTCTGAGTGGCTCAGTCTGGTCAAGTGTCTGCCTTAATCCCAGGCAGGTCATGATCCTAGGGTCCTGGGATCAAGCCCCACATGGGGCTCCCTGCTCAGTGGGGAGCCTGCTTCTCCCTCTCCCTTTGCCCCTCCTCCCACTCATGCTTTCTCTCGTGTGCTCTCTCTCTCTCAAATAAATAAATAAAATCTTTACCAAAAAAAGAGAGAAATATTAAAGGGGATTCTTTGAGGGAAGAGAGAGCCCCAAAGTAACAAAAACCAGAAAGGAACAGACATAATATACAGACACAGTAAGTTTTCAGGCAATACAATGGCACTAAATTCATATCTTTCAATAATTACTCTGAATGTAAATGGACTAAACACTCCAAAAGACACAGGGTATCAGACTGGATAAAAAAACAAGACCCATTGATATGCTGTCTACAAGAGACTCATTTTAGGCCAAAAGACACCTCCAGATTGAAAGTGAGGGGGCGGAGAACCATTTATCATGCTAATGGACATCAAAAGAAAGCTGGGGTGGCAATCCTTACATCAGACAAATTAGATTTTAAACCAGAGACTGTAATAAGAGATGAAGAAGGACACTATATCATAATAAAAGTGTCTATCCAATAAGAAGATCTAACAATTATAAATATTTGTGCCCTTAACTTGGGAGCAGCCAATTATATAAACCAATTAATAACAAAATTAAGGAAACACATTGATAATAATACAATAATATCAGGGGACTTTAACACCCCACTCACAGCAATGGACAGATCACCTAAGCAGAAGATCAACAAGGAAACAAGGGCTTTGAATGACACACTGGACCATACGGACTTTACAGATATATTCAGAGCATTTCATCCTGAAGCCATAGAATGCACATTCTTCTCGAGTGTACGTGGAATATTCTCCAGAATAGATCACATACTGGGTCACAAATCAGGTCTCAACTGGTACTAAAAGATTGGGATTATTTCTGCATATTTTCAGACCACAATGCTTTAAAACTGGAACTCAATCACAAGAGAAAATTTGGAAGGAATACAAATACATGGAGGCTAAAGAGCATCCTACTAAAGAATGAATGTGTCAACCAGGAAATTAAAGAAGAATTTTTAAAAAACTCATGGAAACAAATGAAAATGAAAACACAACTCCTCAGAACCTTTGGGATGCAGCAAAGGCAGTCCTAAGAGGGAATTATATAGCAATAAAAACCTTACTCAAGAAACAAGAAAAGTCCCCAAAATACAATCTAACCTTACACCCAAAGGAGCTGGAGAAAGAACAGCAAATAAAGCCTAAATCCAGCATGAGAAGAGAAATAATAAAGATTAGAGCAGAAATCAATGAAATAGAAACCAAAAGAACAGTAGAACAGATCAATGAAACTAGGAGCTGCTTCTTTGAAAGAATTAATAAGATCAATAAACCCCTAACCAGACTTATCAAAAAGAAAAGAGAAAGGACCCAAATAAACAAAATCACAAATGAAAGAGGAGAGATCACAACCAACACCGAAGAAATACAAACAATTATAAGAACATATTATGAGCAACTATATTGCCAACAAATTAGGCAATCTGGAGGAAATGGATGCATTCCTAGGAACATATAAACTATCAAAACTGAAATAGGAAGAAAGAGAAAACCTGAACAGACCCATAACCGGCAAAGAAATTGAAGCAGTAATTAAAAATCTCCCAACAAACAAGAGTCCAGGACCAGATGGCCTCCCAGAGGAATTCTACCAACTATATAAAGAAGAATTAATACCTATTCTTCCAAAGCTGTTTCAAAAAACAGAAATGGAAGGAAAACTTCCAAACTCATTTTATGAGGCCAGCATTATCTTGATCCCCAAACCAAAGACCCCACCAAGAAGGAGAATTACAGACCAACATCCATGATGAACATGGATACAAAAATTCTCACCAAGATACTAGAGGGAACATACCTTAATATCATAAAACATGATATATCACATCAACAGGAGAAAGGATAAAAACCAGATGATCATTTCAATAGATGCAGAAAAAGCATTTGACAAGGTACAACATCCATTCATGATAAAAACCCTCAACAAAGCAGGTTTAGAGGGAACATACCTCAACATAATAAAGGCATATATGAAAAACCCACAGCTAATATCCCATCCTCAATGAGGGAAAATCTGACAGCTTTTCCTCTACGGTCAAGAGCAAGACAGGGATGTCCACTTTCACCACTTTTATTCAGCATAGTACTGGAAGTCCTAGCCTCAGCAATCAGACAATGAAAAGAAATAAAACGCATCCAAATTGGCAAGGAAGAAGTAAAACTTCTACTATTTGCAGATGACATGATATATATATATATATATATATATATATATATATATATATATATATAAAACCTGAAAGACTCCACCAAAAACTGCTAGAACTAATAAATGAGTTCGATAAAGTTGCAGCCTACAAAATCAATATACAGAGAAGTCCATTGTATTTCTATAAAATAATAATGAAGTAGCAGAAAGAGAAATTAAGAAAACAACCCTATTTACAATTGCACCCAAAATAATGAAATATCTAGGAGTGAACTTAACCAAGGAGGTGAAAGACCTATACTCTGAAAACTATAAAACACTGATGAAAGAAATTGAAGATGACACAAATGGAAAGATATTCCATGCTCATGAGTTAGAAGAACAAATGTTGATAAAATGTCCATACTACCCAAAGCAATCTACAGATTGAATGCAATCCCTCTCAAAATACCAACAGCATTTTCCACCAAACTAGAACAAACAATCCTAAAATTTGTATGGAACCGCAAAGACCCTGAATGGACAAAGTGATCTTGAAAAAGAAGAACAAAACTGGAGGTATCACAATCCCAGATTTCAAGATCCACTACAAAACTACAGTAATCAAAACAGTATGGTACTGGCACAAAAATAGAAACATATATCAATGGAACAGGATAGAGAGCCCAGAAACAAACCCATGATTTACTTATATAGTCAATTAATAGTCTATAAAGGAGGCAAGAATATGCAATGGGAGAAAGATAGTCTCTTCAACAAATGGTGCTGGGAAAACTGGACAGCTACATGGAAAAGAATGAAACTGGACCACTTTCTTACACCACACACAAAAATAAATACAAAATGGATTAAAGACCTAACTGTGAGACCTCAAACCATGAAAATCCTAGAAGAGAGCATAGGCAGTAATGTCCCTGACATTGGCTGTCACATTTTTCTACATATGTCTCTTGAGGCAAGGGAAACAAAAGCAAAAATAAACTACTGGAACTACACGAAAATAAAAAGCTTCTGTACAGCAAAGGAAACAATCAACAAAGCTAAAAGACAATCTACTTAATGGAAGAAGATATTTGCAAATGACATATCCAGAAAAGGGCCAGTATCCAAAATATATAAAGAACAATTCAACACCAAAACTCACAAATAATTCAATTAAAAATGGGTAAAAGACATACGGATGGCCAACAGACACAGGAAAAGATGCTCAACATCACTAATCACAGGGAAATGTAAATCAAAAGCACAATGAGATATCACCTCACACCTGTCAGAATGGCTAAAATCAACAACACAAGAAACAACAGGTGTTGGCAAGAATGTGGAGCAAAAGGAACCCCGTGCACTGTTGGTGGGAATGCAAACTGGTGCAGCCACTGTGGAAGACAGTATGGAGGGTCCTCAAAAGATTAAAAATAGAACTATCCTATGATTCAGTAATTCCACTACTGGAGGTGTACCCAAAGAATACAGAAACACTAATTCGAAAAGATATATGCACCCCTATGTTTACAGTAGCATTATTTACAATAGCCAAATTATGGAAGTAGCCCAAGTGTCTAATAACAGATCAATGGATAAAGAAGATGTGGTATATATATACAATGGATATTAGTCAGCCATAAAAAAATGAATGAAATCTTGCCATGTGCAACAACATGGATGGAGCTAGAGAGTATTACCCCGAGTGAAATACGTCAGTCAGAGAAAGGCAAATACTATACGATTTCACTCTCATGTGGCATTGAAGAAACAAAACAAATGAACAACAAAAAAGAGACAAACCCAAAAACAGACTCTTAACTGTAGAGAACAAGTGATGGTTACCAGAGGGGAGATGGGTGGGGGGGGATGGGTGAAACAGGTGATGGGGGTTAGAGGACACTTATCATGATGAGCACTGAGTAATGTATAGGATTGTTGAATCGCTCTATTGTACACCTGAAAACTCTATTCCAGTATGTTAACCATACTAGAATTAAAATTTAAAAATTAATTAATTAGTTAAAATTAATTAACTAACTTTTTAAAAAGAACTACTTTTCTGAGGGGATAAATCAGCCCAGGAACTTAGGAACAGGATAAGACATTAAGCCAAACCTCATTATTAACCCCAGGAACAATACCCAGAGTGTGGCAAGCACCATGATTTCAAAGCTAGGCTTGTGGGTGGAAGGTCACAGTAGACTGATACAGGATATTTCTAAGGTTGGTTCTTGCCTCCCTTCATGTTTATGTCCACTTTCATTGATTCTGAGAGCTTCACAGCACCATTCCAATATATTCCTTTTCTGCTAAGGTTAGCCAGAATTAGTGTCTGTTGTTTGTAACCAAGAACACTGACTGCTGTACTACAGTGACATCTTTTTGTTTGTCATTATATTAAGACAAATTAAAACTTTATTGTAGTTCATTTTTTAAGTCTATCCAATTGGCATGAACTAAAGAAAGATAATACTCATTGTCGAAAAGGATGTGAAGAGTAGGTTCTGATGGGTTTTAACCGAGAACACTGTTTAAAGATTGAAAGTTTGGAGAGGATTCTGGAAGATGATGTTGGTGACATGGCTTTTCCCCCGTTTTTTCTTTAAAAAATTTTTTTTTAAGATTTTATTTTTTTTAAGTAATCTCTACACCCACTGTGGGGCTGGAATCACAACCCTGAGATCAAGAGTCCCATGCTCCGCTGACTGAGCCAGCCAGGTGTCCCCCATTTATTAAATTATTATAAAAAACACATCAAATTCTAAGCATTTTAAGTTTGCAGTATTAAGTACAGTCACATTGTGGTGCACCATCATCCATCTCCAGAATTCTTTTCATCCTGCAAAACTGAACCTCTATGCCCACCAGACAGTAACTCCCCATCCTCCCCTCCCCCAAACCCTAGCAACCACCCTTATACTTTCTGTCTCTATGATATTAACTACTCTGGGTACTTAATATAAGTGAAATCATATATTTGTCTTTTTTTCCTGACTGGTTTATTTCACCTAACATAATGGGGGACAGGCTTCTTAATCTCTCTGTATCCCCAGTTAAAAACAGAACTGGGGTCAAACCCAAAAACACAAGGACAATATTTGTAACAATACTAGGTGCCATGAACTGTTTGTCCACCAAATTTTTTTTTTTTTAAAGATTTTATTTATTTATTTGACAGAGAGAAACAGCGAGAGCAGGAACATAAGCAGGGGGAGTGGGAGAGGGAGAAGCAGGCTTCCCGCCGAGCAGGGAGCCCGATGTGGGGCTCGATCCCAGGATCCTGGAATCATGACCTGAGCTGAAGGCAGACGCCTAACGACTGAGCCACCCAGGCGCCCTTGTCCACCAAATTTATACGTTGAACCCTAAACTTCAATATGACATTATCTGGAGATAGAGCTTTTAGGAAGTAATTAAGGTTCAATGAAGTCATGAGTCCCTAATACAATAGGATGGGTGGCTTTATAAGAGGGAGAGATCTCTCTCTCTCTCTCTCCATGAACACAGACCAATGAAAGGCCATCTACAAACCAGAAAATGAGTCCTCGCTAGAAACCAAATCCTGTTCGACTTTAATCTTGGACTTTCCAGGTTCCAGAACTGTGAGAGATACATTTCTATTGTCTGTGGTATTTTTTTATGGCAGCGTTACCAGAATTATATACGAGGTGATGGTATTTCCATGAACTCCAAAATACAAGTTGGTGAGGACAAAATATTGGTAACCACAGACTTGCAGGGTATTAGCATCTGTGCAGAAAGAAGCAGAAAGAAGTAAGGAGGCATCTCACAGATTTGAGAATAGGAATTCATGTAAATAGTCAACAGATATTCACTGAAAAGCCTAATCATTTTGAACAGCAGCTGAAACAGGGAGGGTTTTTTGCCCATTCCAACAGTGGCTAAAGGCAAGGGATCCGCTTTAGGTCTAAATAGACTGGAGCAGTCTCGTCAGTACGGCCACAAAAACTGACCTGTCAGGGCTTCCTTCCAAGTAGGCCCTCACACGTGGGAAGGAGAAGGCAGTGCGGATGACACGCAAATTCCGAGAAGCGGGCACGCAAGGGTGAGGCATGGAGGGCTTTTCAAAAACCACAGAAACCAACTCCGCCTCATTTATAGGCCAGGTGGAGCCCGTGAAAGCTCCTGAGCTGGACAGCAGAGGGAAGAGGTATCTACCTGCGGAAGATAAAGGAACGGAAAAGACAAGCTGTCCACGGGTCCTGCTCCTGTTCCCCTCGCTGTCCATCAGGGCCACGTGGTCTAGAGAAAAGCCACAGGAGCTTGAGCCCTGTCCTTCCCCCTGGATGGCTTCATGACCCTGGAATGACACTCGTCTCCCAGGCTCACTGTGAGGAGCAAAGGAAACAGAGTGCAGCAGACAGCTCGTGCACGGAGACGTGCAAGCAAACGCCCCACGGCCGAGAGAGGGGCCCTCTCCCTCCCCTGCGCCCCGGCGCTGCGGTTCCCGGCTGGGGGCGGACTTGGAGCGACTTAGCCGGGGCTCCGGCCCCCGCCGCTCGCTCACCGCGGCGTTACAGCCCGCTCCGGCGTGCCAGAGCGCACACTCACACGCTCACCCAGACCCACACGCTCCCCGCGGGGACAGCCCGGGACCCGCAGTGGCGCGCACGTACTCCCTCCCGGGCCCGCACACTCCGCACCCGCGCGGCGCGGCGTCCGATCCCGCGCCGCACCGGCCGCGCGGCGCCGACTACCTTTCCAGACAGCGGAGATGCGGGGTCCGTTCTTCGGGTGGCCTTGGGTGGCGGCGGCCGTCCACAGCAGCCGCAGCCGCAGCGGGAGCCGGGACCGAGCCAGCGGGCCGGGGGGCAAGGAGCAGAGTCTAGCGAGGCACATCTGAGCAGAGGTGGTGGCGTCCCGAGGACCCGGAGCAACAGTAGCCAGCCGCCCAGCCGGCGAGGTCTCCGCGCGGGGAGGGGGCGTCAAACGCCGACCTCACCCGGTCCCTCGCAGCCTTTACCTCCCGGAGTAAGCAATGCCAACCGCCCCGGGGAACCTTCGCCGCCCGCCCTCCGGGGAGGTGACCAAGGGGAGAACCCAGGCCACCGGGGACAAGACAGACTTGGGGACTTCTGTGATCGGTGGCAGGCCTTGTCCCCTCTCTGAGCCTCAGATCCACTCCGCTCCACCCCATGAAAGGGTTGGCCTAGAAGTGGGCGAGTCTTAATAAGCTAGCAGACAAGTCTAGCACCAGGCAGTCTCACTAATGGCCAGCTAAGTGGTTTGGATCCTGAAAGTTGTGTTTCTCAGAGGACAGGCTGGCTTGAGTGGACATCACTTCCTCCGAGCCTATCAGCAGGAGAAAGATGCCTTCCCTTCAGGAGGCGGGCAGAGGGCAGGGGTCAGCACCGCATCATTGCTCTGCTGGGAGAACACAGAATTTTTTTTTAAAGATTTTATTTATTTGAGAGAGCGAGCGAGCACACAAACGGGGAAAGGCCGAGGGAGAGGGAGAAGCAGACTCCCCACTGATCAGAGTCCGATGCGATGCGGGGGTGGGGGACTCAATGCCAGGCCCCAGGGAACATGACCTGAGCCCAAGGCAGATGCTTAACTCACAGCAACCCAGGCGCCCTAACACAGAATTTTCATCTTGGCCTGACTCCCTCCCCTCTCCCTTCTCCTCCCGTCCCCAATCAACAGCCTTCTGGACTGCCTCCCCCAAGCCAGCTGGTGTTTGCTCAGAAAATCCAAACTCATTTCCATGTCAGTGGAGGGGGGTATAATTAAGAAGGCCCCTTTTATTTTGTTGAGGTAGTTTACTTCTATTGCTAGTTTGTTAAGTGTCTTTATCTTAGAAGAGTATCAAATTTTGTCAGTGCTTTTTCTATATTAAAATGCTCATGTGGTTTTTCCCCAATTCCTTTTGTTGCTGTGGTATAAATTACATTAATAAATTTTTGTATGTTGAACTATCTTTGCATTGCAGAATAAATCCCCCCTTGGTCATGGTGTATAATCCTTTTAATATGCTACTGAATTATTTGCTAGTATCTTGTTGAGGATTTTTGCATCACTGCTCAAAAGGGTGTATTGGTCTGTAGTTTTCTTGTAGTGTCTTTGGTTTTGATAACAGTATAATATTGCCCTTGTGAACTGAGTTAGGAAGTGTTCCCTCCTCTTCAGTTTTTTGGAAAAGTCTGAGAAGGATTGGTATTAGTTCTTTAAATGTTTGGTAGAATCACCAATGAAGCCATTAAATTCAGGGCTTTTCTTTGTTGGTTTGTTAAAAAAAGTGTGTTACTCAAAACTTCTCATCACCATCTAGTTGTCAGATGTTGGGAGATTTGTGATTACTGATTCAGTCTCCTTACTAGTTATAGTTCTTTTCAGATCTATTTCTTCATGATTTAGTCTTGGTAGGTTTTGTGTTTCTAGGAATTTGTCCTTTTCATCAATGTTATTCAATCTGTTAGCATACAATGTTCACAGTACTCTCTTACAGTCTTTTTATTTCTGTAGAATCAGTGGTAATGTACCCACTTTCATTTCTGATTTGAGTAATTTGTCTTCTCTTTTTTTTCAGTCCATCTAGCTAAAGGTTTGCCAATTTTGTTGATTTTTTCAAAGAACCACTGGTTCCATTGATATTTTCTTCTGTATTTCATTTCTCTTTGCTCTAATCTTTATTATTTCCTCCCTTCTGCTAGCTTTGGGTTTAGGTTGTTCTTCTTTTTCTAGTTCCTTAAGTTGTAAAGTAGGTTGCTGATTTGAGACCTTTCTTGTTTTTTAACATAAGCATTCATAGCTATACATAATAAACAACAGAAAAGAAAGTCAAATCTCATACAAGATTATTATAAGTAAAGGAGAATAAGGAGCAGAATTATGAAAGCATACCAATGGGATATGAGCAAGAGACAGATATAAATGACAATCACCTATTTCAAAATGAACTAAAAGATTTTTTTTTAAAGTAGCCTCCATGCCAACATGGGGCTTGAACTCACAACCCTGAGATCAAGACCTGAACTGAAATCAAGAGTTGGTCACCCAACTGACTGAGCCACCCTGACACCCCAAAATGAACTAAAAGATCTTAAGAAAATGGTATATGATATGAAAGCACAACATTAGTTAGAACTAGGAAAGCTCAGAAATGAGGTGACAGAACTTAGGAAAGAACATTACAAGTAAAAGAAAAAAAAACAAAGTAAAATCTAAAAAGGAATGCAAGAAGGAATAAATACAACAGATAATGCTATAAGAGAAATATGAGGAAAGGAGGAACACCTTAAAAATAAAAAAAAAAGATATAAAAAGATTGGAGAAAAAGCAATAAATACTGAAGAGAGAACAAAGATCCAACATATGAATAACAAGAGTCTCCTTAAGAAGCATATCAGAGCAAGAGATCAGAACTATTCTAAAACTTATATTTCAAAAAGCTGTCTTGAAATAAAAAAAAAAAAGATACTACATTTTGAAAGATCTTACCACATGCCTGAGATGACTAACCTTGAACAAGTGACACCAAGACATAGTCTGGTAAAATTATAGGACCTTATAGAAAAAGAAAATTATTTTTAAAAAATTTTTATCTTATTTTTATTAGAGAGAGAGAGCCTGCATGCGTGTACATGATTTGGGGAAGGAGGGGCAGAGGGAGAGGAAGAGAGAGAGAATCTTAAGCGGCTCCACACTCAGTGCAGAGCTGAACGTGGGGCTCCATCTCACGACCCTGAGATCATGACCTGACCCAAAATCAAGTGTCGGGCTTAACTCACTGAACCACCCAGGTGTCCTGAAAAAGAAAAATATTTGACTAAACTAGGAGCAAGTAAAAAGAGCAAACAAGTTGTAAGGGAAAGAAAATTTGGTTTTCATCATAAGAAAATGAAATATCTCAAGGAAAGAAAATGTGAGCCAAGAATTTTATGTTTAGAAAGCTGACTTTCACATGTAAAGGCTATTAATATGAAAAAGCTCAGGGAATATAGTACCCCTTCCTGGGAAATCTAGGAGAGAATGAGTTGCAATTGTAAAAAACTAGTGGTGAGCATTAAACACAGAATTCTTTGGAAAATAAAAGTGTTAAAAGGAAGAAGGTAAAGTATTTAATGGTATAGGGTCAGATAATATGTAATATGTCTGTTGAAGTAGGAGTGGAAGGGGTAGAGTGAAAAGTATATGCAAAAAAATTTTAAACTTTTCTCTTTAATTTCAAAAGTTATTTATTTAACTTTTTATTTTATTTATTTGAGAGAGAGAGTGAGCAACTGAGAGAGAGAGAGAAAGAGCACGAGCAGGGGGAAAGGGAGAAGCAGACTCCTCACTAAGCAGGGAGCCCGATGCAGGGATGGATCCCAGGGCCCTGGGATCACGACTGGAGCAGAAGGCAGATGCTCAACTGATTAAGCCACCCAGGTGCCCCAAATTATTTTTTTTTTAAAGATTTTATTTATTTGACAGAGAGAGAGAGAGGGAGAGCACAAGCAGGGGGAGTGACAGACAGAGGGAGAGGGAGAAGTCTCTCTGCTGAGCAGGGAGACCAATGTGGGGCTCAATCCCAGGACCCTGGGATCATGACCTGAAGTGTTAACAGATGCTTAACTGACTGAGCCACCCAGGCACCCCTAAAAGTTATGTATTTTATTTAAGCAATCTCTACACCTAGTGTGGGAATCGAACTCATGAGTCAAGAGTCACAAGCTCTTCCAACTGAGCCAGCCAGGCACCCCTTAAATGTTTCTTAATAATTACATTGGTGATGATTGTATTGTTATTTTGGAGAGTGTTGTTTATGTAATGTGGGCTAAAGTAAATGAACAATTATGGATTACCCCCTATGCTCTTGAGAACTAGGATTCTCAGGGTGGAAGATAGGAAATAAACATGCAGTATAGAAAAGGTTACAAAAAAACCCTGCAGTCTTGAATTTTAAGTAGCAGTATAAACTTTTTTCTCTATGAATATAGATCTAGACATAAATTGGTATAGATCTAGATCTCTCTCTAGCTCTGACCAACAAAGCGGCTTAGAAATAATGATCAGTCTGGTAGCAATGAGCATCTCTAGTGCCGATTGTGGTCTTGAAATACAATTTCCCACTAAAAACCATTTGAACTTCTTTTGAAGGAATGGTTCTTTCTTGTGTCTGGGGCAGGAAATGTACAAGATGAGCCTGGAACTCTTGTCATGCCAGATAGTATGGAAACCAGCAAAAACTTCCAGGATTGTATGTTAAAAGGACTCAGCCTCAATTTCAACATGAACAAATACAGGTAAATATACTGTGGAAAATGGGAGCCATTTTGAAGAGCAGTAAAATTATAGAGGAGGAGAAGACTAGAACAAAGTGTGGTGTTGGATTAGAATTTGAAGTATTGGTGTTAAAACATACATAATTTATATTTACATATTTCCTATATGTATGAAATAGAAATATAGATGAATGGGTTTGTGTGTGTAAACATTCATACATTTCCTAAGTCTATCCACTTTGAGGGACTGGAAATAATGCCATCCCGGTGGCAATAAGCACACCTAGCATCCAGACTTGGATTCTAAATACCATTCTCTACTAAAATAAACTAAGGCTGTTTGGATTAATGACTAATGGGACAGCCTTTGTCAAAATTTCCCACATCACTTATGAAAACAGCAGTGAGGGGGCACCCGGGTAGTTTAGTTGGTTGAGTGTCCAACTCTTGATTTCGGCTCAAGTTATGATCTCATGGTCCTGGTATGGAGCCCCACTTTGGCTCCGTACTTAGTTGCTTGAGATTCTTTCCCTCTGCCTCTCCCTCTGCCCTTCCTCCCCACACCCCACCTTGTGCGCGCATCACTCTCTCTCTCTAATAAATAAACAAATCTTAAAAAAAGAAAGAAAACAGCAGTGAGGTGATCAGTCTCCATCTACCTGGGGCAGTTGAAATTTGAATTACATCTGTGGATTAACTATAGATGGTAGTACTGTATTAATATTAATTTCTTGATTCTGATAGGTTGTACTGTGGCTATGTAGGAGAGCATGTCTTTGTTTTTAGGAAACACACACTGAAATATTTAAGAGTAATGGGGCATCATATCTGCAACTTGCTTTCAAATGGCTTGGGGATGGGGTGGGAAAAGAATAATATATCTAGAGAGGGTGAGAAAGAATGAAAAGGTAAATGTTGTAAAATGTTAACAATTGGGGCTTTAGGTGAAGGTTAAAAGGGAGTTATTTTCTATTATTTTTGTAACTTTACTGTAAACTTCAAAATTATTTTAAAATAAAAATGGGGGGCGCCTGGATGGCTCAGTCGGTTGAGTGTCTAACTAGATTTTGGCTCAGGTCATGATCTCAGGGTCCTGGGATCCAGCCCTGCATCACCCTCCAAACTAACGGGGGGGATCTGCTTCTTTCTGTCTCCCTCTGCCACTCCTGCTCGCATTCTCTACCTCTACAAAGTAAATAAATCTTAAAAAAAAAAAAATGGAAAAGTCATGTTCTCAAACATGAGCATATGGGGAAATATTTAGCTTACTAAACATGTGCAGTATAATCTAAATCTTGTTGAATACATGCATTTATCTAATTCAATATAGTTATATTTTTAGAAGTATAAAAAAAGTTAACAATCATCATCTATTAGTGATAGATCCATCTTAAAACAAAACAAATTTGGAGGACGTATACTACCAGATATCAAGACCTATTCTGAAGCTACAGAAATCAAGTTGTATGGTATTGGCACAGGGATAGAAAAATATATCACTGAGATAGAATAATCAGAAATTGATACATACAAAACAGTCACCTTATTTATGACAAATTCAATGGGGACAGGATAAAAAAAAGGAGTGCTGGATCAATTGATACTCATACAGAAAATAAAAATCTTGATTCCTTATCTCACTTTGCACATAAAAACTAATTTGAAATTAATCATGACCTGAATGTGAAAGATAAAACTTACAGAAGGTAACAGGAAAATATCTTCAAAATTAGGGCAAAGATTTCTTAAATGGGACATATAGAACTTGGGGAGAGGAATTTCCACTGAACTGTTACAGAGAAACTGCATATTTTAGATGCACAGTTCGAATTGGATTGTTTGCACGAAGTTAGAATTAGCGCTAAGATGTTGAGGAGCTACTTCTAATTGGACTCTATTCGAGAATTAAGGACTAAGGAAAGAAAAAAAAACAAAAAAAAGTGAATATAAGAAGTAAATGAGGTTGATCATAGCAGCTGAAGGCTGATCTGGTGTGCACAAACGTAAAAGTGTAATTCCAGAACATCCAACCAACAAAATAAAATTTCATAAATTGGACTTCTAAGAAATTCTTTAAAAACACCATTAAGAGTGTAAAAAAGCAAGCCACTAATTGGGAGGATATTCACAATATACATTCTTGACAAGGACCCACGTTTGTGCAACTCCTAATTTCAGTGACCATACTTATTTCTAAAAGTTCTTTTTGGTTCTTCTCGAATATGCCTGTTCTTTTTTCATCATGTCTTACTCTTAAAGGCTTGATATCTTCTTTAATGTCTTTAATAATTTAAATTTGCTTTACCAAGAGCCCCAGGACTATTTTTTAAAATGTACATTTTATTGTGTATAAATTCTTTCTAAATAAAGTGGACTTAACAAAACTTGAGGTAATACTTAAGATAACACTTTGAACATCCTACCTGATTTTATTCTCATGTCTTTAGTTTTATATATTTTGTTCATATAGATCTGGGTTTTGTTGCTCTCTGTAAAAGAATAAATTAGATTTAAAAATTTTAATTGTAGACACTCAAATGACATGTTATTTGCCTTTTCCCCCCTTAAGTAGCAGACCTCAGCCAAATCAACCTAACTCACAAAAGCCACCCAGCTACACATTTTCTCCTGCCACCGAATCTTTAATCTTTTTTAAATTATTATATTATGTTAATCACCATTACATCATTAGTTTGTGATGTAGTGTTCCATGATTCATTGTTTGCATATAACACACAGTGCTCCATGCAGAACGTGCCCTCTTTAATACCCATCACCAGGCGAACACATCCCCCCACCCCCCTCTCCTCTAGAACCCTCAGTTTGTTTCTCAGAGTCCATAGTCTCTCATGGTTCGTCTCCCCCTCCGATTTCCCCCCCTTCTTCCCTTCCTGCTATCTTCTTCTTCTTCTTTTTTTTAACATATAATGTATTGTTTCAGAGGTACAGGTCTGTGATTCAACAGTCTTACACAATTCACAGTGCTCACCATAGCACACACCCTCCCCAATGTCTATCACCCAGCCACCCCATCCCTCCCACCCCCCCACCACTCCAGCAACCCTCAGTTTGTTTCCTGAGATTAAGAATTCCTCATATCAGTGAGGTCATATGATACATGTCTTTCTCTGATTGACTTACTTCACTCAGCATAATACTCTCCAGTTCCATCCACGTCGTTGCAAATGGCAAGATTTCATTCCTTTTGATGGCTGCATAATATTCCATTGTGTATATATACCACATCTTCTTTATCCATTCATCTGTCGATGGACATCTTGGCTCTTTCCATAGTTTGGCTATAAACATCGAGGTGCACGTACCCCTTCGGATCCCTACATTTGTATCTTTGGGGTAAATACCCAGTAGTGCAATTTAATAGTGCTTCAGTTTCTGCATCTATTCATTGGACATTATATACTACTGTTACTGTATGTTAAAATGCAGACCATAAGACCAATTTTGGATGTTTCTGGGAAAGTATGACCACAAACTTGCACAAAGTATAGAACTGGGGTTTCAAATTCTCAGGTAAGACTATTCTCTCACACATCAACTCCCCTTTTATGGTCCTGCCCAACCAAGCAGAGAAAATTTTTTCCTGTCTTCTTAGCGCTGATACATCATTTTTTGTTTTTTCAGGTTGCCCTTTGACATAGGGTGCAAATTTTTTAAAGGTTTCAATTTCATGCAATGGTGTCAGTTTCAGTCTCTGAGGGGCTCAGTGCTTTCGTCCTCCCAGACCATGCAGTCTGTTTGCTCTCCTCAGTCAGACTATCCTGCTCAGTGGCTGCCCCAATCCCTGGCCTACGTTGGGATGTTCTGGAATTACACTTTTACGTTTGTGCACACCAGATCAGCCCTCAGCTGCTATGATCAACCTCATTTACTTCTTATATTCACTTTTTTTTGTTTTTTTTTCTTTCCTTAGTCCTTAATTCTCGAATAGAGTCCAATTAGAAGTAGCTCCTCAACATCTTAGCGCTAATTCTAACTTCGTGCAAACAATCCAATTCGAACTGTGCATCTAAAATATGCAGTTTCTCTGTAACAGTTCAGTGGAAATTCCTCTCCCCAAGTTCTATGGATGACTGTTACATAAAACTCTCCACTGCGTGTTGAGGTATCACGATCTCGACTTAGTAACACCCCTCCATGGTTTAGAGGGAGTCATCCTTCCCTTCCCCGTTTGCCTCCACAGATAGGTTGGCGACGAGAGGCACAAGTAAGAGGCTCACTTCCCCCGGGGGCACGCCGTTTTCTAGGGGGAGGACGGCGACGTACCGCTCGGCGTGTCTGAAGAGGCTGCTCCGGAAAGCGCCCTCGGGCGTGAGGGTGGCCAGGGTCGCAGCGGGAGGGGATGCGGGCGGGCCTTCCCTCCCGCGGCGCTGTGACAGCCCGCCGTAGCCGACGGATTCTGCACGCTTCCCGGGATGGCGCCAGGCCCACCTCCTGCGAGTCGCGCCCTGGAAGGCAGACAGATAACCAGGCCCCTCGCCCGCGAAAACTGCATAGATACCCTCGCGCGGGAAATTTCGAGTGGCCTAGAAGGCACGCCCTCCCCGTCGACCGGAAGCTTTGGCCATAGCGCCACTAGTCTACAGGCGCCTCAGAAGGGGCGGGGTTGCAGCAGAAACTGCAACTCCCAGAGTGCAGCGCAGGGCTTCCGGCTTCCGGCGAGTGGACCGGAGTGTGTTTACACCGGCGGCTCTGCGGCCGGATTCCTTCCGCGGGACGGGTGAGGGCGCTGGGCCCTGGGCCGCGCGCGCTAGACGTGTGTCTATTAGTTAGCTGGTCCCGTGGGAGCGGTGGGGTCGTCACCTAAAAGATAGTGTCCCTGACCCACTACTAGCTGTCTGTAACCTTGGGCCAGTGACTTCACCTTTCTGAGTTTCGGTTCCCTCGTCTGTAATATGTGGATGATAATGCCTGCCTCAAGGAACAATTGTGAGGGTTAAATGAGATATGGTATATAAAAAGACCTATTTATTCTCATAAACCTGAACAGTATTAAAGTAGATGTGTACCTTGAGGATGCCTTGGGGTCTGCTGTATAGCCTCAAAGCCACACGACCTTTTTCTTTTTCTTTTTACTCTTGCCTACTAGAGGCCTCTTTGGAAGCAGTAATGATTATAACGAGGGCTTGCCTGGTCCTATGAGATTCTTCCACCCTCGGAGTTCCTGATTCATTTTCCGGATACATTTGCCAAGCATTGGGATAATAAAGGCAAAAATTCTAGTCTTTGCTTTCCAGGGCCTCCTAGAATGGGTTGGGGGTGGAGTGGAGGGTTGAGAATTAAATAGATATTTGTAACCTTTGCCCTGAGGGAATGTGAGAGGAAGGGGAGAGGGGATGGAGGAGGTTGTATTTGAGTTGATCTTGGCAGGAATTTGCTAAGAGACCAAAGGGAGGAGGAATTACATGCAGTGTGAGGGAAGGCTTTCTGGGGGTGGACTTAAGTGCTGAAGAGGTTAGGGTAGGACAGGGCTCTATTGGGGGCGGGGAGGAAGGCTGGCAGAGGGAACAGAAAGAATGTTGTCATAAGCCAGGCTGCAGAATTTAGACTTATTCATAGAAGTGGTTTGGAGTCATTGGAGGAGTTCTAAGCAGAGGAATGACTTGATAAGGTCGGTGTTTTAAAACCATGATTAACTGTGGAGAACAAACAGATGGTTACCAGAAGGGAGCTGGGTGGGGGAATGGGTGAAATAGGTGATGGGGCTTAATAGTACACTTAATCAGGATGAGCAGTGAGTAATGTATAGAATTGTCGAATCGCTAAATTGTACACCTGAAAGGAATACTCACTGTATGTTAACTATACTGAGTTGAAAAAAATAAAGTGATGAGTTGGCTTACTGTAGCATGGATGTTTGATAGGGAGAGAGGCAAGAGTCAGGGAGCTTGTTATAAAGCTATTGCAGTTCAAGAAGAGTTGATGAAGAAAATTGGAAATAAGGAGCATACATAAGGGAGAGGGTTGGATGATCTCATTTGAACCTCACAACATTCCTATTAAGTGAGATGGTGTTTTTATGTCCACTTTAAAGATGAAGGAACTGAGGCCTAGAGAGCTGAAGTTTTGTGCTGTTTATCATAGGATGAGTAAAGAGAGGATCCCACATTCTAGTTCTGGCCTCCTGATGTTGCATCCTGTGTTTTTCCAACATTGTCACACTGAATTAGCTTTCATTCAACCCCTTGGTGGGGTGGGGGTGGTGTAGGGTGGTGGTCTGCCCTTTAACCACTAAGGCTTTGTTCCTTTACAGGGAGAAAGAGAGAGCGCGAAAGAGAGAGGATGTCTCTCTCAGATTGGCACCTGGCGGTGAAGCTGGCTGACCAGCCACTTGCCCCAAAGTCTATTCTCCAGTTGCCAGAGTCAGAACTGGGTGAATACTCACTGGGGGGCTATAGTATTTCATTTCTGAAGCAGCTCATTGCTGGCAAACTCCAGGAGTCTGTTCCAGACCCTGAGCTGATTGGTGAGTCTCTGTGGACTGGGAATGGGCTGCTGCTCTGATCTCTTTCTGGGGAGATACTTCTGGAATTATAAGGGTAAATTAAGAGTTTGGGATTTGCTGCCTCATCATGTTAACAGTCTGGGAAGTGAGTGTTGTTGGGTGACTAGGAACACAAACCATGTAATAAAACTATCGATTGCCATTTCAGTTGTGCGTTATACTGAGCTACTTTATCACAGAGTTCCTTAGCTATAACATGGAAGAGCAAGAATTTGGGGTAGGCTAGAGAAGGAGGAGTGCATTGTTGGGGGAGGCCCCCAGTATATGGTATTGAAGATGGGTTTTGAGGGATGATTAGAAGGATTTTTGTTTGCTTGGTTGGTTAGATGGAAGGTAATAAAAAAGGAAAGGAGGATGGCAAGGGTATTCTAGGTGGAGGAAGAAGGAATTAAATTAAATTACATAATTTATAATAGCTGAGAGATCCAACTGATTCATCCTTTTTTTGTTGTTGCATTTTCCCATTCATTTAAATTGAGCAGTCTCCAGGATGTTAAGCTCTAGAGCTTTCCTATGCATAGATTCTGTATTTTATGACTTTGTACTTGCTAATGCTTTTTATTAAAATGTATGTATTAAATAAAGCAAGTATCATTATCTGTCCAATCAAGATAAGTTTCTTAGGGGCAGACACAATCTACATTGTTTTGAGGAGCAAAATATAAATGGACCGTTCTCTTTTTAGATCTGATATACTGTGGCCGGAAGCTTAAAGATGACCAGACCCTTGACTTCTATGGCATTCAACCTGGGTCCACAGTACATGTTCTGAGGAAGTCCTGGCCTGAGCCTGATCAGAAACCAGGTGAGTAAGGGCCCTTAGATAGGGAGAGCCTCTGTAATCTCTACAAGGAAAGGGTCTGTGTGTTCTTGAGGCATGGCCTGGGTGGAATAAAGAGGGGATTTACTGAGATGGTGATGGAGGATATCTGTTTTACTTATTGGATTAGTCTCTCATTGATAATGTGCGATTTTGATCTACTTGCTTTCAACACCACTAACAGAAGGGGGTTTGTTGCTCTACTTTTTTAAGTTCATTATCCACTGTTTCATAGTGGGGTAGGGAGTGTGTGTCTATTTAAACTCCTTTAGATTAACAGTTGATTTCTCAGTGAATTTTGTATCTTTTTGTTGTTGTTGTTGTTGTTCACATTAGAAAAAAGCTGGAAACTCCTTGTGCTCCTGTAATGATGTAGTTTGTCCTCTTGCTAGCAGATCTTCCTACAAGTGACCCTAGGTGGTGATTTATTCAATCAGGTCACTCCTGCTATCCTGGTAATGTGTTTTCCTTAAGCTTGAAAATAATAGTATTAAAGTAGCTCTTGGAGTAAACTTAGGGGCCTTTAATGCCTTTTTGATTTATTAATAAAAGGTGCTGCTTAGAACTCATAATTTAAATTTTCTGTGTTTTAAAAGCTTTCCCAAGGATAAAGCTAAGCTGTATAAAAAGATTAGCTTTGTGAAACTGGCAGTTTGACATATTTTTTACGTTCATGATTGCTGTGAATGGTTATCAGCTTGAAATTTCCCGTTTTCAATTCTAAACATAAAGGACAAAAAGATCTTCTTTTGCCCCTCATGGGAAGTGCGAAAGAGAAAGGCAGTCTCTGACAATCAGGCGTTGGCCTGGCCCTCAGCTAGGCCTTGAAACATGAACAATTTCACTGATCACCAACATCTGTAAGGCCACTCACTCTGAGAAAGTAATGGATCAAGACAACAATAAGATCGCTCTCATTTTTGAACAGAGACAAAACTCTGAACATTGTCTGCATCACAAAAATGACCACATATCCCTGTCTCCAGCTATCATGAGTGACTGCTCCATCTTTATCAGTTACAGCTTGGGCCTTGCTCTAGTTTTCCTTCCTTCTAGGTAAGAATTGTTAAGATATCCAATCATAAAATCACCCCCAATTCCTGACAGCATTCAACCCCGAGCAAAACCCTGCTTCTTTAAACGTCCCTCCACATCACAGCCAAAGCCCAAATCCTATAAATCTTCTCTCACATCATCTGATTGAGATGCCCACATTCCTATGGTGTGCATCCTCCTCGCTCTACAAAGCAGTAAACCCAGTGTGGTCCACTGCAGGTGTGCCCCTCTGGTGTTTGGCTGGAGGGCACTGCCAAAGGAAAAGTAACATTTGTTGCTCCTTTGAGCCAGATTGTTTCTCTTTGCTATCCCATTTAATCATTAGACCTGTAGGCCAGATGACAGCTTTAGCATTTTATAGATGAAGAAAAGGAGCATTAGAAAAGATATTTATTGGGGTGCCTGGGTGGCTGTCAGTTAAGTGTCTGCCTTTGGCTCAGGTCATGATCTCAGGGTCCTGGGATCAAGCCCAGCATCAGGTTCCCTGCTCAGCGGGGAGCCTGCTTCTCCCTCTTCCTCTGCCCCTCCCCTCCTCGTTTGTGTGCTTGCACGCTCTCTCTCTCAAATAAATAAATAAAATCTTTAAAAGAAAAAAAAAGGTATTTATTCAAGGTCACCTACTTAGAAAGTGAGTGCAAAAGCTGGGATGTGAATCAGGTTTTCCTGGCTCCAGAGCCCACATTCTTTCCACTGGACTGGCTGCCTCCCACTTCCAAAAGAGTGAGACTGAGATTAGCTCAGAGATGTTGTAGAGACAACCATAACCCTTAGCTGATTGCTGGCTTAAGCTATTAAGAGTCCTTTTCCTCCTCCCTTTGGCCTGGAGATTTATTTTTGAAACAAAGTCACGTTTTATTGTGAGTGAAAATAAACTCAGATCCGAAAAGAAACTATCATGTTGGCATTTTGGATATTTTATCCTTGAGTGCTCTTATAAAAGGAAGCACATTTCTTGATCTCCCACTAGATTAGCGCCTGTAGGAGGAGAACCTGTCAGTTCCCTTCCTTCCCACCTGGATCCCTTTGATGGTTCTCTGTGGCAGGTTGCAAATCCCTTCAGGATCTCACTGAGCCTGCTATTCCAGCAGCGCTGTGTACCCTGAACTCCAGCCACAAAAACCAACTTGCTGTTCTTTCAAAGCACTTCGTTGTTTTATGCTTCCATGACTTTGCACATGTTCTCACTTAAGCTTAGGACTTTCTCCCCCTAGTAAACATGTGCTTGGCCTTAAAACACCCTCTCAGATGGTCTCCCCTGGGAGACGGCTCTGTGTCCTAGCCTGCCCTCTGCATGATGGCTGTCTGCCTCCTGCCCCTCGTGCCCTAACTGGGGCCCACATCTCTGCGGAGTGCCTAGCATGCTCTTCTGTCATTGTGTGTTTGTGGGTTTGATCTAGTCTCGCTGCTTCTCCTGTCCCAAGAGTTTCTTGTTGTAGCAGGGAGTCTTATTTTTTTGCCTTCCTGTGCCTTTCCCTCAAACCAGGCCTGGAGTAAATTGCTTAGTACATGTTTGTTAAATGAATAAATTGGGTAATTCACTTAAGATGAATATTTTTTTGGAAGATACCACTGTCCTGATTAGAAGTATAGGTAAGGACATGGTTGCTATCCCAGACCCCAGGCTGCCATTCCCCTTGCTTTGGGACGGTGGCCCCTGGAGTTGGGCAGTACACGGTGTGTATAATCACAAGAAGCTGTCCCAGGTGAGGAGAACCACACTTAAAAGTGTGACCCAGTGTGGACTTCATACCTCCTGCCCCTCCTTTTACCCAGATCTCTTCACCTGTGAAATGGGCTGATGTCCTAAATAGTAAAGTAACCAAGTAAAACTAAAACAGCTGCTAAACTTTTCCATATTGGGAATGAATCATAGTGTCCAAAGATCAGAAGGGAGCTTTGAGTCTCAGTGAAGCACTTGTTATGGGGCATGTGATACAAGGTTGTTACAAGAACCCTAGGAGCACGGTGTGTTTTCTCGGTCCTTTTTAAATATTTTTTTAAAAATTCAGAATAATATTACAGAAGCCTGAAAGAAGATATCAAAGAGGAAACAATCAGCCTTGATCCTGCCACCCTACCCAGGTTCTCTTCTTCCCTCTGTCCCTTTCCAGCCTGGGACCACGTGCACACGGACACATTTTACGTAGCTTTACTAGAGAACATATGTACAACTTTGTGTTCTATTTCTCTCCCTTAACATATTGTGTCAGCATCGCTCCATATTGTTCAGATGGCTTTTGGTTCTTATTTTAAATCACTGTATAAAAGTCTACTGAGTTGATTATACCTTCCCCCTTGCAAATGTAAGAAGTCTAGAATTCCTGCAGTGGGAGATCGATCAGAGCCGTCTCTTTCATGTGGCAAGGTTCACCTCTGCCAGAGCTGGAATCTCTTTGTTTTATATACTGGAGAAGCTTAAAAGAGCACAGTTTTCACATCTGCGGCATCGGTGGGTGTTTCTGCACGGGCACTCATCCTCTTAGCAGGGTGCTGGGGGAACGGGCTGAAATGCTGCACTGCATCTGCTGCAGGGACAGGGCCGGGTTGTAGGTAACTGAGTGTCTTGTCCCCAGAACCTGTGGACAAAGTGGCTGCCCTGAGGGAGTTCCGGGTGCTGCACACTGCCCTGCACAGCAGCTCCTCCTACAGGGAGGCGGTGAGTGTGTGCCCAGGCCCCTTGCCCAAGCCTCCTGTCAGGATGGCAGGAGAGGGTGCTAACGCTGGTGAGTGGTATAGAGTGGGAGATGGTGGGCCGTCGCCATGGCGACCGAGAGTTCCTGGGGAGTTTTTGTCATGCCTATGGGTCTCAGTAGAGCCCTGTCATCCCCCAAAGAGGCTCTCTCAGCTAGGTATTGTTGATTCCATCTAATGATAATGATACCACCTCTCCTGATATTGGCCTCATGGAATGAATGTAGTTACAGCCTGTGGATCCACATACTGTTTCTGCTGGGCCTTGTTCTTTGACTTTCTGCTGAATTGCCTGCCCACTGCTCCTTACCTGGATTTCCTCACTGAGAAAATGTGCTGACGTGTCTCTGTAGGAGAATTGATAAGCCAAATTAATAGAGCTGCAAACTTCTCAATATGATGCATACAAAAATGATAATTTTATAGAGATTGAAAAGGGCTTTTGGGACCTAGAGGAACGCTTGTTACTGGGCTTATAAAGAGAGCTTTTATTTTGGAAGCATTAGAACTGTAGAGGAGGGAAAGGAATAGAAATTGAAGGTTTACTGTGATCTTGCTTTTTTTTTTTTAATGTTTACCCTCCAGTAAACCACAATCTTAGAGCAAAAAGAGGTTCATCTGTTTCCTGGGGCTATTGTTCCATTGTAGTGGTGTGTGTGCGAGCTTGTAGAGGGAGGAAGCCCTTCAGCAGCGTGCGGGTGTTTGCTGAGTGGATTGGGCTTAGTTGAGTGCTCAGCCCCCCCCATTTCTCCTGCAGGTCTTTAAGATGCTCAGCAATAAGGAATCTCTGGATCAGATCATTGTGGCTACCCCAGGCCTCAGCAGTGACCCTATTGCTCTCGGTAAGTGCCAGAGGAAATAGGAGTTGTTGGAGAAGGAGAAACCAGGGGAAGGCAATTACCATCTTGTCCAGGATCACTGGTCTTGTTGAAGGAGAGGGGAGACCAAGACACATTCCCTACACCCAGCCCTCCAAGGGCGGTCAGTGCCACGGAGAAATCATGGCCTACCTAACATCAGAAATGAGGCGTGAGGATGCCAAATGGGGGCAGCAGTTAGCCCCCAGTAGGGAAGACTTCCTGAACACATTGGTGGCTTAGGGAAGAACCCAGACGTATGGGGAAGAGAGGCTGGCGTGTTAGTCTAAGGCGTGTGGCCTAAGTGCAGGGGGAGGCGGTGAGAGGGGCACAAGATGGAGAACACTTGGCTTGTGTTTCTTTTTTTTTTTTTTTAATTTTTTATTGTTATGTTAATCACCATATATTACATCATTAGTTTTTGATGTGGCTTGTGTTTCTTGGTGCTTCGTTTCCCCCCTTCTCGTGGGAGCTGCTTTGTGATCCTATGTCCCTGTCGAGCCGGTTGATCTGAGGCCTACAGCCTCTTCACCCTCCTGGATCTGGCTCGATTGGCAGTCTCTCAGGTGAGCCCTGTTCTCCTTCAGGCGTTCTCCAGGACAAGGACCTCTTCTCCGTCTTCGCTGATCCCAGCATGCTTGATACGTAAGTACACCCATCTTAGTAAAGGGTCCCCTATCCCTCCCCAGATGGTGGGCCCAGAATCCTCATTGTTGCCCTGGATTCTGCTCTTAGAGCCCAACCCTGTCTATCCCTGTGTCCACCTGTGAAGTATGTCAGGAGGTGAGAAAGAGCAGGGGCTACCAGTAGACCAACAAAGCCCAAGGGCAGGGACATGTGGAGATGTGGAGACGAAGCAGGGTTCTGAGGGCGGTGGCTTTGCGGGCCAGGCTCAGTTCAGCTCTTTCTGTAGACATTGGAGAGCCTTGGAAATATTTTAGGATGGGGAAAGCAAGCAGGTGCATTGATCCCTAAAATTTGAGAGCCGGAAGGGACATAGTAAAGGTCATATCCCTTACTGTGCAAGTGAAGAAAATAGCCCCACCCCGGGAAGAGAAGGGACCTCCCAGAGATTTCCCAGAGGAAAGTCGCGACGGAGTCGAGGCTGAAGAAGGGCGCCCGAGCCTCCTAGGCTGTGCGTGTCCCATGACGCCTTGCTGGAGGGGCAGGTGAAGCATGTGAAGTGGGCCCTTGGACCGCAGACCTGGCCGCTGTGGCTGGGGGCAGAGCCAGCCGGTGGGAGGCGCTGAGGAATTTAAAGGCGGGCACAGGCAATGCGATTATCTGGAAGGCACCCAGAACTTCTGTCATGCCCAGGGAACTCGGTCCTTCGTAGTTACCCTCTATTTCTTCCCGCCTCTGCCCCAGGTTGGTGCCTGCTCACCCAGCCCTGGTCAATGCCATCATCCTGGTTCTGCACTCGGTGGCTGGCAGCACCCCACTGCCGGGAGCCGACTCCTCTTCGCGGAGCGCACCCTCCAGCTCATACCGGGACATGCCAGGTAGGCCCCAGGGCAGTGTAACGTAGGCCCCCTGGGGAGCAGGCGGTGGCCCAGGGATTTGCTTTACTCAGCAGCTATGTATAGCGCTGGCAGAGGGCGTTCCTTGGGAACTCTCGGTTTGAGTCAGGGAGTGCATCTGTCCTGTAATTTTCCAAGGGGAGAGATGAAAATGTGAATTTGGAGAGTATCTGAGCTGAGATTCTGGAGCTGCGCCTGTGCCTTTCTGTTCTTCCTCCCCAAATCTGTTCTCCCTCCTCCAGGTGGCTTCCTGTTTGAAGGGCTCTCTGATGACGAGGACGACTTTCACCCAGTAAGTGGCCTGGCTGCTTGCCACTTGAGGAGATGGTGCCAGGGATGCGCCTCTCCTTAGGACTTGGCACACCCAAGCTGGGAGGTGGTCTTAACCTCTTCGGTGGCCAATCTGTGGCCTACTCTAACCTTCTGAACCTGGCAGCAGTTCAGGTAGTTCCTGTAGTGGGGGCAGGGTTCATGTGGGACCGTTACAGTGCCACTTCCCCGATTGCCTCCCTTCTCCAGAGCTCCAGGTCCACGCCCTCTAGCAGCACACCCAGCTCTCGCCCAGCCTCCCTGGGGTACAGTGGAGCTGCCGGCCCCCGGCCCATCACCCAGAGCGAGCTGGCCACCGCCCTAGCCCTGGCCAGCACTCCGGAGAGCAGCTCTCACACGCCGACTCCTGGCACCCAGGTATGGAGGGAGGGCCTGAAGAGGGAGGCCGGCCCCCAGGGGAGAAGCTCCCTAGCAGTACTGACCCTGGTACTCCATCTGGTTTGAGCTGAAGTCTGCCTGGAGCCCTGGTGGGGTTCTCAACGGCAGCTCGGTCGACCTCCCCCTGTCCCTTGTCCTTAGGGCCCAGCCTCTGGGGTGCGGTACAGTCCAGAATTCCTCCCCTCATAGCTCAGAAGTACCTCCCCTCACATAACGTGCCCTTCTTCATCCATGACAGGGTTCAGCCGTCCGGCTTAAGTGTTCCTGGTAATGGTCACTCTAGTTGCCAAGGCCATCTCTCCCAGTGCAGCGGTCCTAGGCTAGGTTAGGGGCTCGATTCCATTTCCCTGGAGCAGGAAAGGATGGAATCTTCCCTGGCCACAGCAAGCTTTTAGGCATCCCTCTGTGGTTGTCTCATGCAGGTCTCTGTTGGGAGGCAGTAATTGGGTCCCCTGGGGACCCACGATGGGGTGCTGTGACAGTAGCTGGTATGTGCTGGAAGATTGAGGTGGCTCTGAGGGTGGCACTGACCGCTGATTCGTCTCTAGGGCCACTCCTCGGGGACCTCACCGATGTCTTCTGGGGTCCAGTCAGGGACGCCCATCACCAATGATCTCTTCAGCCAAGCCCTACAGCATGCCCTGCAGGCCTCGGGGCAGCCCAGCCTTCAGGTTAGTTGTCCCTTCTGGTGTCCTAGTTACTGGCGACTTCTTAGCTACTTTGGATAGTCAGCTTCTTCCTGCTCTTCAGAGGGCCTTATTCACTCCAGAACAGCTGGGGCATGGTGGTGTGACAGGAGAGGATGTTTCCAGCAAGGGCAGTTGTCGCTGTGGCTTTCACTCCTGTACCCTGTGACTGTGGCCTGCCCCTACTGACTGTGTGGCTTGGATACTTAGGGCAGTTTGAGTCAAAGAGTTGTTCATTTATTCCATGAGCATTGACCGAGCCTTGAGCGTGCTATGTACCAGACCTGGGTCCAGCTCCTGGGGCAGAGACAAGCCATCATCATCACTGCCATGGAGGGGTACCAGCAGAGCTGATTGTCAAAGAATTGGTTAGAGGTTAGTCAGGTGGGGAAGGAGGTATTTAGGTGGGAGGATGGTGTCTGGGCAGAGGCAGCCACCTGTGGAGGTACATGTGACATACCCAAGCCTATAGGCTAGAAGGCAGTATCCTCATGGAGAAGATCCTAGATGGAGCCAGTGAAAAGGGAAGCAGGAGCCTGAGCACGAAGGCCTGGAGTGCTCAGGTAAGGAGACCAGACTGGATTCTGCAGTCACCAGGGAGCCATGGAAGGTTTTAAGCAGGGAGGGATACCATCAATGCTCTGCTTCCTGGGAGGGTCACCCTAGCAGCTAAGTGGAAGGCCCTAGGAACCAACGTCTGCTTGCACGTCTCCATTCATGAGGAGTCCCTGCTGCACTCTGTTTCCTTTGCTCCTCACAGTGAGCCTGGGAGACGAGTGTCATTTCTGGAACTTGTCCAGGGTCATGAAGCCATCCGGGGGAAGGACAGGGCTCAAGCTCCTGTGGTTTTTCTCTAAACCACGTGGCCCTGGTGGACAGTGAAGGAAACAGGAGCAGGATCCGTGGACAGCTTGTCTTTTCCGTTCCTTCATCTTCCGCAGCTAGATGCCTCTTCCCTCTGCTGTCCAGCTCAGGAGCTTTCACTGGCTCCATGTGGCCTGTAAATGAGGCAGAGTTGGTTTGTGTGATTTTTGAAAAGCCCTCCATGCCTCACCCTTGCGTGCCCGCCTCTCTGAATTTGCATGTCATCCCCACTGCTTTCTCTTTCCCATAAGTGAGCACATTGTCTTCCCTAAATTGTTCACTTCCTCCTTGATGAGGTAGAGGTATTATTAAGCTTTGAAAGTACTAAAAGAAAATGTGGGCTAATTTCTTTAAACCTTTATAGTAGAAGAGGCCTTTTGTAGCTGAGAGTCAAAATCCAAGAGCCATTGCATGAAGAGTAACACATTTTGAGTTTGTAAAAGTGAAGATTTCTGCATAGCAAACCAAACCAGCCAACCAAACAAACAAGCAAAGACCGAAGCCTGACAAACTGGGAAAAAATCTGTAACATGTATCAGGCAAAGGGCAAAACTTCCCTGGTATGGAGAATTCTAGTAATTTGGGTTTAAGAACTCCATAGAAGAACAGACAGAGGGCAGGAACGGACTCTTCGTGGAAAGGAAGTACTGAAGGCCTTAAAGCCGTGTGATTCCTTGCAGCCCCATTTCTTGGAATTTACCCTGGAGATGGAGGTACGTGTATGTAGAAAGTGACATCTGTACAGAGGTGGTCCCTGCAGCATCGTTGTGATGGCCAAAGGTTGGAAACAGCTCGGTTATGGTACACTTCAGGACGTCCATGAGTTGGAATATTGTACAGTTATTAAAAAGGTCTTTACTTAGGGGCGTCTGGGTGACTTAGTCAGTTAGGGGTGTGCCTTCAGCTCAGGTCATGATTTCAGGGTCCTGGGATCAAGCCCCACATCGGGCTTCCCTGCTCAGCAGAGAGTCTGCTTCTCCCTCTCCCTCTGCCTCTCTTCCCACTCGTGCTTTCTCTCTCTCTCTCAAATAAATAAATAAAATCTTAAAAAAAATAAAAATAAATAAAAAGGTCCTCACTTAGTGGCATAGAGAGATCACCGGGATGCATTAATTATGTTGGAAAAAAGTGAGAGGGGTTGCTGAATGTAGAACAAGGGTCTCAGAAAAGAGTAGATAAAAGAACACATATTTGTATTTTCTCAAAGAAAGTAAAATAGGTTCTCTGGGGTGGGAATGGGAGTGGATAGACTGAGACTTTTCACTCTGCGTCATGCTCAGAAACAAAACTAATTTAAAAATGTATGCCCTTCCCCCATTTTGTGTGTACGTGTCTGTCGGTCTGTACATAGAGCAGAAGAAAGTAAGTCGTTTAATTTTTTGAAATTTAGACTGTGAGTAATCTGCGCCTTCTCTTTTGATCTTTATGGTGACATTTTCCTTTTTTTAATTGGGAAAACTTTGTGTTTGTTCTCTAAACCTTCCAGCTCCTCTGGTAGGTAGTCTTCCTCGAAGCCCTGAGTGCTGTGGAACTTCACAGCGGCGACTTTGCTGTGGGAACCCACCTTCCCTCTCCCCCCCTAAGAGAGCAGACCTGAGGGAGTCTACGGAGGGTCCCAGCTAACCGCTCCTGCCTGCTCCTGTTTTTCTACAGAGCCAGTGGCAGCCTCAGCTGCAGCAGCTGCGTGACATGGGCATCCAGGACGACGAGCTGAGCCTGCGGGCCCTGCAGGCCACTGGCGGCGACATCCAAGCGGCCCTGGAGCTCATCTTTGCCGGAGGAGCCCCATGAACTCCTGCTCCTTCTCACCGCCCCCCATCCCCAGCAAACTGCCAAGGTGGCTGCCCACAGGAGGCACTCCTGAAGGTGCCCCGTCTCTCCTCTCCCCAATACATCTGATGGTTGACCTTCTGCCTTGTCCATTGCGTGACCCTTCTGGCTGACCGGAGCTGGTGGAGGCAGGGGGGCAGGCATGGTGTGTGGGTCTTGGTGTGTAGCTCGCCCCTGCTTCTGAGCCCTGGGTGGAAAATTTTAGACCCGTGTCATGGGATGTTGTGTGATGCCCATACTCTCTTTTGGGAGAAGTTTCACGTGATAGCCCCAGGCCCTTTGGTACTTTAGGGTGTGGCATCCTCAGGACATGCCCAAGGCTGGAGCAAGGCTGCCACCCAGTGTCCAGGGTGGCTGCCATGTGGCCAGAAGAGGCATGTGCTGCTGAGATGACCCCAGGCTGGGGAGTGGCCAGGGGTACTTTTACTGGGAGCAGGTAGGGCAGCTTTCCTTCCCACGGGCTTCCAGAAGATTCCATGTCCCTCCCCTGGCCTTGTCTCCTCAGGCAGTCTTTGCCGCTGATGCTGTAAGGACGCCAGACTCCAGGCCTCAGAGCAGTGCCAGGAGGCAGGGCCCTCTTCTCTGTCCTGAAGGCGTAAATACAAGAGCAGTTAAATAACAATGCTAAACAACAACACCAACACGAACTGGGCTCAGCTTTCATCTTGAAGAGAGGGCACCAACCCCCAAGCTGCTGCTCCATCTGCCTGAGCTCTCGTTCCCCTTGGCACAGTGTTCCCGACTGCGTCGCACACACGCCCAAGTTGAGCGAGTGGGTTTCGTGTGCCTTGAATACTTTGTCACATCCTTCCCCTCAGATGGTGTTTCTGTGGAAAGGAGCTCAGAGGTCTGCTCCTGCCCTGTGTCTTCGGCAGACGTCTGTCCTCAGCATCCCCAGTCATGGTCATTCAGCTTCTGCTTGTCGCTCCTTGGGACAAGAGGTCTCCCCCACTCCTAAGGACTGCCTGCTGTGTCCTTTGTTCCCCAGAGCGTTTGGCCTTTAGTCCCCACAGACAAGCCTGCTGCTCCCTCTGCTCTGTTAGCATGGCTCTAGTTGGGGAGAGGAATGGCAGTTCACTTGCCCCTTTGGCTTGTGCTGGTGTTGGTGCCCAGCATATCCTGTTCTCTCTGCATGACTTCCAATTTATCAGTGACGCTCTTAAAAGGAGGTTCTTGGGGTGGGGGGGACCCACAGTTCCAGATATGGCCTGAGCAGCACATTGTTCTTTCCCTCCTCCAGAAAACGTGAAGTCTTGCTGCATTCCCTTCTCAGTCCTAGAATTAATGTTGAGAGGTGTTCGCTGAAAAGGCTCGGAACTCACCAGGTTTCTTGGTGCCAGGCCTCTTTGTGCCTCAGTGGTCTGCTTGGAGCCCAGCTGCCCCCTTGGGCTTGAGAACAAAGACCAGGAAGCTCTGTCTTCGCACTGGCGTCCCTGGCTTGTTTGTGGTGGAAACAAAGGCCACTTCCATCCTCGTGGGACCACTTGGTCAAATGGGGCTGACAGAGCCCTTCCTCTCGCAGCCTGCCTTAGAGCTAGTTTCACTCTGTGACAAGTCATAACTCTGCCTCTGGGGACTGCCTTCAGAGGTGCTAGAGCTCCCCCACCCCTTTATGCTGTAGGACATTTGGGTAACCCTGTCCTGTCCCTGGAACTGGCCCCCAAATACCAGTTGTACTGCTTCCCAGAATTGAACCATTTCCATGATTTCCCTTTCCCTTCTTTGTCAGCTCTTTCCTCCAGGGTCTTGGCAAGTTGGCTTTGCTTCCTTTGGCCACATTTAAAAAAATATATATTGAGTCTGATAAGTGCCCCTACGGAGTCTGGGGCTTTCCATGGGCCAAGAACTCCTTCCTTACCATTGTTCCCTTCACCCTTTCAATAAACACTCATCCAGCTTCTGCTCTGTGCCAGGTAAACCTGATGGGGTCTTTGCTGTCACAGAGCCACGTCACTGGGAAGACAGAAAAACAGATGTTCACACTAAAGCCTGAGGAGAGCTGGCAAGGCAGGTCCCCTGGCTTAGGGCTCCTAGGAAGGGGAGCCCATTTGGGTTAGGGTGGGGGGGGGAGTGTGTGTGTGTGAGGGAGAGCTGCTTGGGGGAGGCATTGGGCAGGAAGGTGTACATGTTGAGTGGGAGCGGGAAGAACAGGGCTCTGGTAGCCCTATGTGGCAGGGTGGATCTTGAGGTGGGCAGAGGCTGGGTTATTTTAAGCCATGTCACAAGGAGTTTGGACTTCCCCTAAGGATGCTGGGCAGTCACAGGAGATTTCGGATCACGGGAGAGTGAGATTTGCATTTTAGAGAGGTCACTGGCTGCTGTGTGTAAACCGGTGGGGAGTGAGGCAGGCTTGAGGGAGGGAGGCCAGCGAGGAAGCTGTGATCCACTTAGCACTGACCATGCGCTCACCAGGCAGCGTGGCCTTGTGGGGGGAGGGCGGGTGGACAGTGAATTAGCTTTGAGGAATCAGCATTCATATCGCATCTTGGGAAAGGGGAGTGTACTTAATTACCTCTGGTTTGTATCAGGTGGGGACACCGGGGTTGAGAGGTGAGGTCATCTGTCCACAGTCTCAGGATTTGGACAAGTCGGCCTTAGGAACTCAAGTCTGTCTTACTCCAAAGCTGGTGCACCTCCCACTTCTGCCCCTGGCTGGTGAGTGTGGGAGGGTGGGAGGTGCTGCAGGGTCTGACCAGGCTGAGGAGCTTGGGCTTTATCCTGACACCAGAGAGCACCTTGGATGGCTTTAGGCAGGGCAGTGGGGGAGCCAGATTCTTGTGAGGTAACCTGACAGCTGTGTGGAGGCTGGATTTGTGGGAAGTGAGATTGGCAGTAGGAGACCAGCTAGGAGGCTTGCTGCCTGCAGATGGGACACAAGTGGGGGCCTCGACGAGAGCCACAGCAGGGGGATTGGGTTGGAGGGGAGGGATGTGAGATGAGAAACAAAAACTAGCTGTGGGGACGAGGGAGAGGGAGGGGGCGGCAGGGGAGGAGTGGGTAGATGGGGCAGCAAGAATAAGGGATGGGGCGTGGGATTTGGAATGCAGAGCCAGTTTGGGACATGTTGGGCTCACAGTGCCATGGGGCAGCCAGGTGGGGATGTCTTATAGAACAGTTGGATGGTTCTGAGGCTGCAGATAATAATGATCAGGAAGTCTTAAATTGAAGACTGGGCCTGTGTCATGTGAGAAGGGAACTGAACTCTTCAGCGGCAGGTAGCAGGAAAGGGACCCCCACTAAGGAGTTATACTGTATAGGGGTGGTGACTGGTGACCATGGAACACGGAATGGGGGGTATCTGCCGCTTCTGGGAATGCGAGACCAGGAGTCATCATAGCTGCCAGACTGGAAGGAACTGGACAAACTGCATGGTCGGGTGCTGTGAGCTGTCACGGAGAGACCTGGTAACCAGGGCTTGTAACCTTGGACTTGCTGCCGTGAGTCATGGTGACCTTGGGGAGATGTTACCAGGGACCCAGAGCCCAGTGATAGGGGTCGAGGCCTGAATAGGTGGGCACAGCAGAGGCAGGGAAGGTAGAGAGCTCTGGGGAACCTCGCCTGCAGGAGGGTAGCTGGAGGGAAGATGGTTGGCAGTTGGAGGGGAGATGAGACTGAGAGTGAGCTTTTGCAGTTCAGTAGAGGTGAAGTTGGAATTGATCACGAGAACTTTTCTAGGAAGCTAAGGGGAGAAAAAAAAAAGGAAGAGACCCCAAAATAGAATATGTAAATATGCAAAGATGGGTGAGTTTTCTGAACAGATCCCTTCTCCTGATATAACTCACATTTGGCTGGGCTGGCATGGGCTGGGCTGGCACAGCTTGCCGGGCGCATGGGCCCCATCTGGCCTGGGCCCATACCAAGCTCTCAGAACCCTACCCTGAGCTGGCCTCTTGTCACCTCTGCCACAGGCCGTGGCATTGCATGTTTGCTGAGAAAGTCAGGGGTGGGGGTTAAATCACTTCCAACCTCCAGGCCTCCGTGTGCTTACCCAGCCTCTCCAATCCCCCTCTGGGCCTGGGGAGGTGGTAGGTCGACTTGGCTGTGCCGCTGGTTTCCCTGGGCCCAGCCCTGTCTGGCTCCTTCACTTTCTGTCTGCAGTTGCTGGTAACAGAATTCAGCTTTCTGTATGCTTGAAATACCTTGTGCCGAGACCCAGGCATTGCCCTACTGTACCTTGGCAAAGCAGCTGACAGCAATGCGCTACAGTAGTACTCATCTATCAGGCCCTCTCTCTGTGCCAGTCCTAGAGCTAGGCATGCACAGATGCTATCGCAGCTGAACCTCATGACAACCCTGAGAGGTAGATACTCCCCCTTTTACAGATGACTGCTTCCTGTTGTCACAGGACGTGGCTATGTGGGGAAACTGGCCTTCCTGGGACTGGGATGGGACTGGATCGGCACGATTCCATCAGTCCATCACCTGGGGCCTCTTACCTGGGTGCCAGACCTGGACGCCCGTGGGAGGCACTGTGGGGTCTGCTCAGCACTCATCCCTCCAGGAAGTGGCAGCTTGCGTCTTAGAAGGGATTCATTCTTCTAAGTGAGACTGGCTAAGGGTTAGATCTTTTCCACAGACAGCCTAACCTCTTGGAGCTCACTTGTGTCCTGTTTGACATTTTCCCTCAATTTATATAAGTGGAGATTGACAATGTGCAAATCAGAGATGGCAGGGCACTCAGAGATAGGCTGGTGATTGTTCTAGATGACTGATGGAGTCAGTCATTCTTGTTAGGGCAACCCTAACGACGGACAGGAACAGGGACAGTCTAAGGTCCTGTGGTGGGGACCAGAAAACCAATGGCTCTCATGCAGGATGGGGTCTCATTTTTCCCCCTCCTAGGCCCAGATTCAGACTCATCATCTTTCTCAACCAGTGTTCCAGAAAGCCACTGCTGATGGGTGGGAATTGGCCCAAGGATGACTGTGGGCTAAGATCAATAGGATTTAGCAGGCTGCTGTCCCAGCTCAATAGGGCAGTGCCTTTGGAGGGGCTTGGTCAGGAGTGAAGTCGGTCTTCCAACCCTGTACTACTCAGCCTCTTTTCTAAATGTTGTGTTCTGATCTGCCACCCTATTTTTGAAGGAGGTGGACACAAACTGGGCTGCCCAGCACCTAAGAGCTTCTCTGTAGAAGTTTGTTAAGTGACTGCTGTTGTCCTAGGAATCAGCCAGGATGACAGAGAACAACCAAAACCCCATGAGGGACCTAGTTGGTACTGGGGTTATTTACCCTGAAAAAAAGAGTAGATTTAGAAGGGCACGACCTCCGTGTTGAAATCCCCTATTGAAATCCCCTGGCTCTATCCCAGGAAGAGGGATTAGACGTGGTCTGTGTGGCCTTGGAGGACAGATTTAGGACTACTGGGCAGGAGTCTTCCTCCGGGGGGGAGACGTTTTCATCAGAACTAAGTAAGGTGGGCAAGGCTGCCTTGGAGGTGAGCTCGTCATCACTGGAGGTATGTGAGAGGCTGCATGATCACCATCAGGGCTGCCGCGAAGGGCTCCCAGGTCCGACCGAATGACCTCTGAGAGTCAAGAATTGGAATTCTTAGATCACTGTATCTATGGAAGACTGGGAATGGTTTGTGGGAGACTACATATCTGCAAGTGTTTCTTTTCATTCAGGAGGCCCAGCAGGCTCAGGCATCACGTCAGAGCTGGGAGGGTTCTGGGACGCCTATCCTGCAGAGATAGTTTTAGAAGCATATGTATTTCAACCTGCAAACAAGAAGGACATGCAGAAAGTAGGATGAGAGAGCTTTGTTGGTCTCTGGTCTAGAGGGAAATGGACCAGAAGAAGCATAGCTCCTCTTTCTCCTGTAAATGGAGGAGTGGAGGCTAGGGCTGGGGCAGGGCCTTGCCTAACTTGGGTCAGTGGCCAGCTGGGATTTTTTCTTTGACCTCCCAGCCACTTCTAGTCAGGAGACTTTCTTAGTCTAGATGGGCTCCACATGACTCCCACGAGATCCTGCTCTGCCACAGGCCTTGGGCACTGAGAAGAGAGGCCAAGAGATGGGGGTGGGGGTGGAGGGGGTATGGTGGGGCGGAGGGAGGAATTTGTCTCCACAAAGGCTTGGGAGTTATCTGTACAGTTTAGCCTGACTCCGCTCTGTTCCAAAGTGGCCACCAGGTGGCACTCCTGCCACAAGCCCAGTGCCAAGCCGGCAGAGTTTTGGGGCTAAGACACTGGGTTGCCCCTGGAAGCCATGGGAGGACCTGCCATGTTTTTAGGTGAGCTGAGTGCCCTGATGGAAGGAGAAAAGGTCTAGCTCTTATCTGCGAATCTCTTGGCCATCACTGAATATCCCCCTGTAGGTTTTTACTTTTGTCTCTCCACTTAGCAGGCCAGACCCCAATCTTGGCAATTTCGGGTAGAACCAAACGAATACAAATGCATCTAGAATAGCTAGGACAGAGAACAGAGATGCGGGAATGGGGTACTGCTGGGAAGTGCTGACCCTCAGGGGTAGGAGGTGGAGGCGATGGCTGAGCTGACCTAGAAGGAAGAGTCAGGCTTGGATAGGTGGGGAGGGGCGGGCACTCAAGGTGAACATCCTGGCAGAGTCTTAGGGGCAGGCAGAACACTAAGGGAAAGGTGAGCTGTGGGACCAGGGCCCGCACAAGCCGAGAAGGGTTTCCTGTGTGCACCTCACATGGTCCATCCCTAAACCCTGACGTGGTCTTCAGAGGGTTGGGCCATGTCCAGGGGAAGCTAAGGCTTTGGTGTCTGCCTGCACTCATGAGATACTCATGGGCCTGCATACAGTGAGCACACAGCAAGTTGGAATTTCCAGACATGGTCTACATTGCCTTTGAGGTGTTTGCCAGTATTTTAAAACTGGGAGTTGGGAATTACAATAAAAATTCAATTTTCAGCTTCTCTTGAAAAATCAGACTGCCTGTCCTACTGGGTGGACTTTCCCGTGGCCCCTGTGGCTGGGGCTGAGTAGCATCTGCCCTGTGGACAGAGCATGTGCCCTCCCCATGTTCCCCAGCCCTGCCCTGTCCGCTTCACCATTCTCTGGATTTCCCCGGTCTCTGCCGCCTCCCCCCACCCCCACCATGGGTGCTAGTGGTGGTCGGGGGATGGACAGTAAGAGCTGCTGTTGTGAGTGGACAGAGGCCTGGGTGGACACCAAGTTCTGAGGCCTCGTAGCATGGTGGGTCTTGCATGAAGGGGCTGTTAGGGGCTTGGGCTCCTTGTGCCTATAACGGCGTTCTTGTGAGGGGTGGGTCACTCCTTTGAAGGCCAAGTGCAGCTGTGGAATCGGCTGAGGAGGAGGTCAGAGAAAGCTGGGAGAGAGGAGGAATGCACTGAATAGGGCCCTGAAAGTCTTTGCTTGGAAGGCTGGGGAGGGGTCCCAGTGCTGCTTCGGGGCTCTGAACTTCAGGTCTATGTGTGTCCATGAGTCTGACTCCCCAAGAGGCCTTCTGGATTTGGCTGTGCTTCAGCTACCCACAGGGAAGACCTCTTCGAGGTATTTTTCTCCTGGATAGGAGGCCCTGCACCGTTTCTTGCTCCCAGCCTTCTTCGCCCGGCTCCTGTCCCCCATATGGGGAGCCATGGGGAAGGGGAGGACAGGAATGCACACCCCTCCCCCTCAGACCCATCAGCATTCCCATCTGTGGCTGCTTCTCCTGGTCAGTTTCCCACCATTTGCTGTGAGTGGGGATTATGCCCCCACACTTGCTCCAGGCCCCAAAGCTAGCCTTGGGCCCCCAGTGAGGCAGGCAGGCTCCTGTCAGCACCTTTACCATTCTCAGTGGATTTTCCTATGCTGCCTGAGGCAGGGAAGTCCATGCCCAAGCACCAGTCTTGGCCATCTGCTTTCCCGACCCTGGGTACCTGCCCACAGTCTAGTTGCTCTCTCCCTCTACAGAGCTACTGCCCCAGTCATAGGCCTAGTTCTCACCTCCCCTGGCTGCTGGTGGGAGTGGGCTGCCATCTGGCCCTTTGCCCCTAGATTGGCCGGCTTGGGGGTGCCCATGAGTGCAGCAGGTGCTAAACTGGGCATGGAGAAGCCCAGCCAGAGGCCCACCCTCGGACATGAGGTGGAACAGTCTTCAGCATTACCCCCTCATCCCCACCCCAGCCTGGAAAAAAAACTTCCCTGGCATCTACCCCGGTTTCCATCTGCTGCCCTGTTGCTTGGGAGGCTGAGCCCAGCCGTGCTGGCCTGTCCTTCTGCCCGGCACCTGGTAACCTGGGCCATGCCTGGGTCTTTCTGAGATCAGTTGGATCCAGACTCCAGCCATACACAGCAGGCAGCAGCAACAGGGGGCAGTGCATGGAGAGCAGAGCATTTGATGTAGAAGATGAGGGTGGAGGCCCCAGGGAGACAGCCGGAGCTGCCACCCCAGCCCTCTCTCTACCTAGCTGTGTGACCTTGGGTATATCTCATTCCCTCTCTGTTCCTTGGTTTTCTTGTTTGCAAAGGGAGCTGAATAATATAGCACGTACCTTAGAAAACTGTGAAGGTGGGCGGAGCTAGAGCGAGGCTGCAGAGAGAAGCATGCACAGCACAGAGTGACCTTGGTGCCAGCCATTGCAGTCCCCGCTCCCCGTCCCTGTGCCTCAGTGTCCTGTCATAAGGGCTTCTACCCTCTCCCTCACTGAGGGAGACAGTGTAGAACTGCTGGGGGTAACGTAGGTGGAAGTGGGTTGCCTGGCACGTGGGCAGTGTTATCATTAATTCGGAATTCTCCCTTCTTAAAGGCAGGAGCAGGTGATTTCTTAATTTTCCTTATCTTTGCAGAGAGGACAGACATTGGAGGCCATACAGCTCAGCAGATGAGGCCCTGGGCTGGAGAGTGTGTGTCTTGGAGACTTAGCCAAGGCCAGAATATGTTGCTGGCCTCAGGGCCATAGGCTCGGGTGCACGCCTGGGGAGGGGCTCTCTGAACTGCCCCCAGCCTACCCCTCTTTGGGGCACTGTACCTCTGGGCATCAGCAAGCTGTTGGCCCCACCCTGGAGGCCAGGAACCTAGCCCTGCACTGTCTCTGGGGGCATCTTGATTTCACCTTTTGGCCTGTTGGGGTATCTTGGGGCTCATAGGGAAGAAGGAAGGGGATAGCTGGAAACAAAATATGGAATGGTAAAGCAAAACTTCCTGGTAACAAAACTTTCCTGGCCATGGAGCAGGGCAAAAGGCTGGAGCTGGGGCTGGGGCCAGGGCGGCCTGGGGCGGCCTGCACCCTGTCTTTGCTGGGATCTGCCTCCAGTGAATCAAGTCCAGCTAGGTGTGTGGGTCCTAGAGGCCCATGTGCCCCTCTGCTCCCTCCTCCTCACCCTGTCTCCTCTCACTGCAGCCCACCTGGAGATAGGTATCCAGTAAGCACTGGAGAAGTGGAATTCCCATCCGTGGTTCCCTCAGGCACAAGGAGAGGTGGAAAGTGTGGGCCCTCTCTGGCCTGAGGGAGAGGAGACCCCTTTACAAAGGGCAGGCATGTGGCTCTGAGAGGATGAGCTAATGGCAGAGCTGCCTGGACTGTTCACAGACCTGCAGAGGGCCTGGGTCTGGATCCTGCCCGGCATCACCACTGGGTCATTGGGTTGCCTGCATGGCTGAGCCCTGTACACCTTGTGGGCAGAGACTCCCTCAAGCCGGTCTGACCCTGCGTCCAGGACAGTGAGTCTTGGGAATGCAGGATGCTCCCTTCTCTTTCTACTGGGGAAAGGGGCCTTCTTAATTATATCCCCTTCCACTCACATGGAAATGAGTTTGGATTTTCTGAGCATACACCAGCTGGCTGGGGGGAGGCAGCCCAGAAGGCTGCTGGTTGGGGAAGGGAGGAGAAGGGAGAGGGGAGGGAGTCAGGCCAAGATGAAAATTCCGTGTTCTCACAGCAGAGCAGTGATGGGGTGCTGAGCGTTCCCCACAGATCATCTACCCTCTGCCCTCTTGCCCTTAGGGGAAAGCATCTTGCTCCTCCCTATAGGCTCAGAGGAAACCGTGTCCACTCAAGCCAGCCAGCCTGTCCTCTGAGAACTACAGCTTTCAGGGTCCAAACCACTTAGCTGGCCATTAGTGAGGTTACCTGGTCTGTGCCCTGGGAGAAGTCCTCCCCGGCTTCTAGGCCAACCTTTTCATGGGATGGAGGGGAGTGGACCTGAGGCTCAGAGAGGGGACAGGGCCCCTGCCACCGATCACAGAGGACCGTAAGTCTGTCTAGTCCCTGGCGGCCTGGGTTCTCCCCTTAGAGTTGCCGAGGAGGGGATGGGTGGCGAAGGTTCCCCGGCGGTGGGCACTGCGCCCCCCTTGGGCAGCAGGGAGGCGAGAAAGGCTGCGAGGGGGGGCGGGGAGGGGGAGGGTGGGGTCAAGCATTTGACTCCGCCTCCTCGCCTTAGCTCTGCTTTTCGTGGGGCGCTGGCTCAGTCTAGGCTGCTCGCCGCTGTCGCTCCCGGGCTGCGGGATGACACCGCCTCCGCCCGGATGCGCCTCCCTTGGCGCCCAGCGCGCCCGCGTCCCCGGCCCGCTGGCTCGGTCCCGGCTCCCGCTGCGGCTGCTGCTGCTGCTGCGGCTGCTGTGGACGGCCGCCGCCACCCAAGGCCACCCGAAGAACGGACCCCGCATCTCCACCGTCTGGAAAGGTAGGCGGCGCCGCGCGGCCGGTGGGGCGCGGGATCGGACGCCGCGCCGCGCGGGTGCGGAGTGTGCGGGCCCCGGAGGGAGTACGTGCGCGCCACTGCGGGTCCCGGGCTGTCCCCGCGGGGAGCGTGTGGGTCTGGGTGAGCGTGTGAGTGTGCGCTCTGGCACGCCGGAGCGGGCTGTAACGCCGCGGTGAGCGAGCGGCGGGGGCCGGAGCCCCGGCTAAGTCGCTCCAAGTCCGCCCCCAGCCGGGAACCGCAGCGCCGGGGCGCAGGGGAGGGAGAGGGCCCCTCTCTTGGCCGAGGGGCGCAGAGGAGGGAGAGGGCCCCTCTCTCGGTCCTTCAGCGCCAGGACCTCAGTACAGGACCCTTTCTTCGGCCGGGACCCCCCAACCAGGTCTCCTCTTCTTGAGCGGCGGGCTCCGCTGTCGCGCGGGGCGCAGGCTGGGCCGGCAAAGGGGGGCGCGGACCCCTTGCCGCCGCCGCTGCGCTCCGGCTGCGGGAACAAAGACCCCGCTGCCTGCCCCCGCCCCCGCCCCGGCCCGGAGCGCGGGCCGGGTAGAGGGGTGGGCACCCTGTGGCGAGCCGGGCCACAGTGCGGTGCGGAGGCTTGGGGCACCCGGGTGCTGCCTCTGCAATGCCGGGACCGGCCGCTCCCCCCTTGTCCGCACGTGGCAGTTGTCACCAGGAATCGGCGCCAGCGTGGGGGGCATGCCCATTGGGTGGGGCATGGTCGTTGGGACCCCCAGGCGGCGGATCTGGGGTGGGTGTGCAGCTTTTAGGCCGCGATGGATATGTGAACCTGGGGGACCAGAGTCTCCCCCAAGGGCGCCTCACTTTAGACCCCTGTACAATGGGTCAGAAAGCGGGCTAGGTGGGGTTTGAGGCTTTCTGCCGAGAGGGGCTGAGCTCCCCTCCCCTGCATTGCACACAGATGCTTCCCCGCCCCTAGACCGACAGGGCTCTGTCCCCCAAATTTGGCGGCACCGCGGCCCCCCTGTGGTGGTGGTGGACTCCCGGTGGGGGTTGGGGGACTGGTCTGATCTGGCCCTGCTGGGAGCCTTTGATGCCTGCAGCGGTTTGCAGGAATTGCCAGAGCCTGAGCATTATCTGGGGCAGGTATTCTTAGCAGAGATAGGGGGGGAAAAAAATCCCACACAATACGAGTGGCCGGATCTGCAGCTGCAGCGGAGGGAATGAATGTGACTTGCCCAAGGTCACTCTGCAGCATGTGCGCTCACAGTGCAGACTGGGGGCTCTGAACTGGCACAGGACCAGAGCTAGTTCTGAGTTAGGGAGGGGAGAAGGATTTAGGCAGTTTTTTGGCCATAAAGGAGGGACTTTGGGGGCAAGCTCTGCTACCCAGCCAGAGGTGTTCCTGGTGGGAGTAGAGCAGGAAGCTGGACCTCTGGTGGTCTGTCCGTGGTGGACACCCGCAAAATCCTCACTCATACCAGCTCCAGCCCAGGCTTTCTCTGAATTCCCAGTATCTTTGCTTTGCCTCAGTCCCCTTGGCTGTCCTGGAGAGCACAGCATTTGGGCACTCTGAAGAGGACTCATGGCCATATCTGAGTGTTCTGGAATCTCCCCCTGCACCAAACCCCTTGCATATGGCTCTGCTTGCCCCTACCCCCAAGTCGTCCTAAGACCCCTCCCCCCCATACTTAATGCACAGCCAGTTCTTAGCACTTAATGTGAACCTCCACATCCAGGGCACTTAGTCCCCACCCTGGGGCTATTTAAAGATGCTTTCAGTCCTCTTACCCACTTTCAAAGCTCCCAACCCAGCTCCAGCTCTTCTTTCCACTGCACGCAGTTCACGACTGGACCGCACTGGACCGCACTGGCCATGCCCTCTGCGGGGTAATGCACTATTGATCCCTCCTGGGATCTGCCACCCCCTCACCTATCTTGTCCAGAGACAGTCTTGGCTCATCTTCGCCAGTGCCAGGCGCCCCACTGGCCAGACAGACCCTGCCATCAGCCTCTCCCCCAGGACCACCAGCTGGTGATGGTATGCCTGGCTGACAGGTGCCTCCTGTTTCCTGTGGGGTGACACATGGCCGTCGGACAGGAATGGGCTTGGGCTGGGCAAATCGGGGTGTAGGCTGAGAAGAGGCCCCTCCAGCCTTGCTGTAGACCTAGGTCCCTATCTTCCAGGGGGTGGGGTGCTGGGAGGGTGGGCCTCTACCAATGACTAGACCAAAGATAATGGTGTTTCTGGAGCCACTTTTCTATGAGGCATAGACCGGGGTTTTAGTTTTCAGCCAGGACAGGTGTGGGGACTGGAATAGGTATGGAGGGTTCTTCTCTGTTATTTATTTGGTGTTGCTTAGACTCCTAAGCTTCAGGGAAAAATTCAACCAGAGTTCTGGGAGATTCCCAGCCTGATGCCTCTCCAGCCTGATGAAGGCCTGGCCTGGAGAGAGATGGATGTGTCAGCACTGACCAGCTGGGTGCCCTTGAACTCTGCACCTGTCTCTGACCCTCCGAGCTCGCCAGATCAGGAAGGGCTCTGGAGATTGTCCTCTGAGGGCATCAGTGACACATGGACCAGTCACGCATGCAGAGTGTGGGCCTGACCTCCCTGCCAGCAGGGACTGGAGGGGAGTGGGCTGCAGGTGAGGGCAGGAGGTTGGCATGCTTGTGTAAGCTGTGCACCCCTCTCTCATTCCATCCCTGCTTGGAGGACATGGAGAAGCCCAGGAAGGTCCTGACCTCCATCCAAGATCAGAGGTGAGCCAGCATGTCCACAGCGAGAAACAGCCCAGTCTCCAGTCTCAACCTGCCCAGCTGGTTCTGAGCTCTCTCTTGTCCAATTAAACAACAGGATGTTGTTGTTGACTTGGTGGCTGCTGGGGGAGCCATTATGGGGTGACTCCCCAGGGCAGGGGCTTGTTGTCATCTCCCCCAGGGGATGAGGTCAGAGCTGGGGCTCCCCAAGCATCAGCATTTCCAGTGGAAATCCTTGCCCACTTGGGGACTTAGATGTGCTCATCACCTTCAAGGTGAACTCCCCCTGTAGAACCAGGGAAGGGGGGCAGTTCCCAGGAGGAGAGAGGGGGTTTCCTGAGCTGGAAGAGCTACTCAGTGACGTCACTGGGAGTGTCTGGCCAAGCTGTGTGGCCCCTCCGTCCTGGATAGTGAAGATTCTGAGAGCAGGCTGGGGTGGGGCAGATGCGGGCATAGGCCTAAGACAACCACAGTGTGGGGAAAAGAGAGCAGAGGTCAGGAGCTTGGCACTGGTCCTGGCTCTCACCTGATTTTCTGTGTGACTCTGGACGGGTACTTGCCTTTTCTGAGGCTTAGTTTCCTCAGATGCCCAAAGTGGGTGGAGGGGGGAGCTTATACTTATCAGAGCATGGATTCCCTGGGATTCCTGCCTCTTCTGGGATGGGCAGAGGCTGTGGTGGCTGGTTCAAACCTTAGCACAGAGGAGAAATTGAAACCTGGAATGTCAGGGGAAATCCTCGAGTTTTGTGTTCTTTCCTATCTTTTTGTCTCATGAGCTGAAGGCTGAGATCAGGTGGAGGAAGTGGTTCATTAGTTTGTAGTCTCAAAGGTGACGTAGTAATTTAGCGTGTTTGACATTTGACATTTGCTGGGGCCAACCTTGTATTGGTCCCAGGGCAGGGCTTGGGGACCCAGGAATGAGACTTCTCAGTGTAGATGGGGAGACAGGCAGGTCAACCTTCCGTTACAATAAAACGAGGCAGGACCTATAACAGAGGGCAGCTATGGGGGTTGAGGAGGTACCTAACCCAGTCTGCCCAATCAGGGAGGGCTTCCTGGAAGAGGTGGTAAGTTGGGCTGGCAGAAGGAGTAGAAGCTAGCTGAGGAGGGGAGGGATAGGAGGAGGTACCTGGTGTGACAGGATTTCCGACCCCAAAACTTGCAACTAGGACCAGGGAGAGGAGAGGAGCTGAGTGGGTGCCCCCAGGAAGGAGACATTGAGTTAGCCAGGGCTTGGGGGCTCCAGAAAGGTTTCTTGCAGGAGGGGACATCTGAGTTGGGCCACTTGACCTTATACAGCCAGTGGGAGAAAGGACCATGGCTGGCAGGGGAGGCCTTTGGAGTGTCATAGCTCCTTGATGGAAAGCCAGGGCTGGGTTTGGGGAGACCAGAGCTTTCTGCCTAACTCCTGACTGCGGGCTTCTCCAGATGAGGCAGCCTATATCTCAGCAGAGGCTCTCCGTGGTGGGGAAGAGTTTCCATCGGCACCATCTAGGCACTGCTGATGGGGGAGGGGCAAATGCCCTTCCTGTGACCAGCTTCCCCTTCCAGAAACCTTCACCTCCTTGGGGGAGTGTTGGGGGGGTGGAGAGGTGGGGGTGGGGGGTGGTGTAGATCACTTCTTGGGCTAGGGAGCATGGGGGGAGTGGGCTGCAGGTGAGGGCAGGAGGTTGGCATGCTTGTGTAAGCTGTGCACCCCTCTCTCATTTCATCCCTCAGGAAAAACAGGGAGAACTGGGCACCCTTCTTTGCGAAGGGCCAGGCCAGGGCCCCTCACGCGTAGGTGGTAAGCCGAGGCTCGGAGCAGGGGAAGGGGTCAGTAGCCTGCAGGGGGGCAGTGGTGGGAGGGGGTCATCCTGAAGTTGACAGCTGAGGTCCCAGTTGACGTCTTGTCCTCCGCCTCCGGCCCCGTGTCCCTCATTTCAGCTACCACACGGCATCTGGCTATGTCACAAGAGACTGACCGTACTTCCTCTACTCTGGTTGGTAGCTTTGGGGCCAGAAAGCTTCCGCTTCTCTTAGTTTCCTTTTTTGGCCAGGCCTGTCTGCCCCCAGAAGCCTCCTCCCTCCCAGGGTGGGGGAGGAAGTGGTCCTCCTAGAGCCAGGAGGACCCTTGTTGGGCCCCCTGTCAGAAAATACGCACTTCCCCTCCCCTAGCTAGCCCAGGCCACAAGGGCCCAGGAGATCTGTCCCTTCGCTGCTCATCTGTCCTTCCACGTCCCTGTGCAGCACGGTTCACCCAGAACACGCAGTGACGGAATTACTGCCCTCTCCAGGGTTGCATGGTGGCCAGGCCCTGCACCTACCTTGTTTCCCATACATCTGTCTTCACCTGTGTTTTCCTGCCTTGGGGCTGCTGCCCTGCTGGTTTTCACCCCCATCACCCTTCTCCTTTCTGCCATTTCTGTCTCACTTCCTCCAGGAAACCTTGGATGACTCTAGCCCACAGCCTAATGGGGGCAGAGCTTGAGGCGTCAGAAGACAAATGTCAGAGATCAGCTGGGCCAACCACATATTCCACAGATGGGGAAACTGAGGCCAGAGATGACAGGGACTGGCCCAAGGTCACTCAATGACACAGGCAGAGCTGGGACCAGGGCTGTATCTTCTGTCCAAGCCTGCTCTTGGCCTCAGCTATTGGCCTCCCTCCACCTGTCTGTCTGCCTACATGTTCCTTCCCTAGGCTTGGGGCTCACTGAGCCCCTTCCTTCTTGGTCAGCTCAGCTGAACCCAGATTCTTCCTGCCCCAGCGCTGTCTGCTCCCAGGAGCTCCACCGGCCATGACCATCCTCCCTTCGGGACCTTAGATTGGGCCAGCTTGATGTGCCTCTTCTGGTCTTTTTCTCAGGGCAGCTGGGCCTCAGGTCTTGAGGGCAGGTTGATCTGTGTCACGGCTTGGGCTAATCTGGGTTTAACCGTCACGGCAGCCTGGGATTAGGCTGATCCTACCCTGCCTCCTGCACCCCTTGCTTCCAGTCAGGGACTCGGGCTCTGTGCTAACACCGTCAGGGGCAGCTCTCATTGTGGAGGGCAGCCAGCACCTGCCCCTGTGCCTGGGTCCGTCCATGTTCAACAACTCTAGGGGAGAGAGCAGGAGAAGGCCTGGGTTTGCCCTTGGAGAGCACACAGGTACCTGGCGAGGTGGGCCTGCTGCCTGGTTAGGGAGGGCTCCTGGGAGATCCGGAACCTGTAGGTATAGCCAAGGACTGTGACAGGTCGTTGTGGGGTGGCACAACCGTCCTGGGGAGGGGAAGAGCCAGGCAAGAGTGAAGGGCAGGTGCATGGGGTGGGGGCAGAGTGGGGGAATGGAGAACCACTCATGCTGTTTATCTTCTGGTCCCAGGGCTCTAGCCCAGCCTAGTGAGGAAGGAAGGTGACCATGATAAACTCAGTACCCTATCAGTAGCCCAGGAGCCTGTTCCAAGATGTTGAGCCTCTGACGTGGCAGTTTACCCTACTGCCCCCGTCCGCCCTGCCCTACTATCTGAGCTGTGCTTACTTGCCCACCATTAGCCTTGGCTTGGCAGGGCCCATGGAATGAGAGGAGGCCTGGCCTTCACCTTGAGGACCCCACAGTCCGGGCAAAATCCCATCAGACAGTGTGATCTGAGAGAAGATGGTGTGTGCCAGATGGTGTGTAGCACAAGGTCAGAGGGAGGATGGAACAGTGAGGGCTGGAGCAGTTGGGAACACTTCCTAAAGCCAGGGGGGTGGAGGCCAGGTGTTCAAGGACAGATAAGACCATGTGCACAGACGGAAGGGGAAAGGGTGATCAAGGGAAAGGAGACCGCAAGCGATGATGCGGAGGAGGGAAAGAGCCGCGGCAGAGAGGAGCAGAGATGGGCCTTGACCGCCAGGTCTGCCAGCTAGAGGGGGAGGGCCCTGCTGGGACAGGCATTTGGGAGCCATGGTGGGTTCTTGAGTCAAGGGTGGAGGCGAGTGTTCTTGGCAGGTGCTGGTTGGGTAGGAACCTGGCTGGGCAGATAGTAAAGAAGGGTTCATGAGTGTATCCTGCCCTTCACTGTGGTCTACGCCAGGCCGCATAGTGTCTTCTATTTTGGACAGAGATCTCAAGAGATTTGTCTTCCTAATTAGTCATGCTGGTCAGCACTCAGCGCTGTCCTGCACCCCCAGATCCCTACCACCCTCCCCCGCATTCCTCACGCCTCAGGCCTGCAGCCCACGCTCACTTGCACACAATCTCTTTAGGGCATCACGGGTAGAGGTCAAGAGGCCTCTGACCAGGCCCCACCCTCTCTGGTCCCCAGTCTTCTCTTCTGTGTGGGAGGCGCTGGCTTGGAAGCTTCCAAGGGCCTTTTGCAGAGCGCAGCGCTATACGCATAGATTCCAGAGTCAATCTGCCTGAGTCTCAGCCTCTGCTCTACCACTTAATATCTGTGTGATCCTGGGCAAGTTCCTCGAGTCTTCTGTGTCTTGCTACCCTCGCTGTAGAATGCGGGTAATAAGAGAACCCACCTTAGACGAGTTCAGTGATGATTAAGTGAGTTAATGTATCTAAAAATCACTTAGACTAGAGCCTGGCACATAGTAAGTGCAGGGAAGGGTGAGGCGGGAGGGATGTCACTGTCGCCATTGCTGTTGATCTCCCCCTTCGGCATCTCTGATTTCTGGGGAGACGCAGCCCAGGCAGCCCAGCCCCTCCCGCTCTCCCTCACCGGCTGTGCTGGCGGGCTGCCCTTGCCTACATCTACCCTCCCCGCGGGGGAGCCTTCTGTTCCTCCACTGGGTTAGTGTAGCCATCCTTTGCCCTCTCCCCCACCTCTGCCCTGGCTCTGCACCCATCCACTCCTTTGAAGGAGCTACCCGTTGACCTTGACGTCACTCTGGGGCCAGGCTGAAGAACAGGCGGAAGGTGGGCAGGACATGCTGTCCATCCTGGGTTTCCTGCCTTCCCTTGGCCTTGGAACCTCCTCCCTGCTCCATGTGGGCTGCAGGAGGGGAGCCTTCCCGCCTTGAGTCCCCTGAGTCTGGCTCAGCCCAGTGCCCCCACAGCTTGCCGTCCACACTGCCCCTTCCCCTGCAGCCTTTGCCCCCAATGGTCCTCGCCTCCCCCCCCACCCACCCCAAGCCAGGCTTCTGGTCATTTGAGCACAGTGGCCCAGTGCAGAAAGCATACAGCCCTTGCTGACTTGGAGAGGCCTGAGTCTTCCTGTCTATCAAATGGGGTACAGACACTTGTCCTGCCTTCTTTGCAGGGTAGTTGGGGAATTTGCAGGCTAGTTGATGGAGGCAGAGGGGGATGTTGGCTTCTTCTGCTGCCCCCACCTCCATTCAAAAAGCTGTCTGTGACTTTTCCAGGACTCATAATTCCACACTTCCCCCAAACGACCCATGAACTCAACACTGTGATTTGTCCTAAGAACCATGGTTGGGTCATAAAACTTAGACCTTAGCAGGTACCAGGCCCTTGAATTCAGAGAATGAAACTAAACCCGGGGTAGGCCCTGGTCACAACCAACCAGCCACTTGGCTGCCAAAGGGGGCACAGGCTTTCTTGGAGCCAGGGCTGAGTCCACATGTGAGGCATGCTCCCCTCCCGCCCGCAGCTGATCTTTGTGGGTAGGAGGATGTGTCCCTTCAGCCCAGCAAGTTTTCACCTAGTGGGCCAGGGAGGCAAGGATGGGGAGCAGGAGATGACCCAGGGAAATAGAGAGAAGCAATATACAGTGTTTTGTAAAGCAAGAGGTTCTCAAGGAGGTCGGGGATGTGGTCCTGGAGAGCTGGAGCTGGTGATGGGGCCCAGAAGCCCTGCGCTGTGGCCCGGCCCTGCTTCTGCTTCCTTGGGCCAGGGGCGCAGCCCGTCTGAGCTCCGTGATTGTTCAGATTCTCTCCTTTCCAACTTGACCTCTGGGGTATGGGTTGCAAAGGGCAGAGAGGCTGCACCCTCATTCCTGGGTCACACATGGGCCCTCCCTCCTCTTTCTCAGCCAGGTGTGTGGGGTAGGAGAGGGTGTGAGGTGGGCCCGGAAATGCAGGGTGGGGTGCAGGGTGGGAGAATGTGGCTGGGTCCCCAATCTGGGGTTGGCCTGGCTCCTGCCCGGTGCCTCGGCCTCCCTGGCTGCCTGACTCAGGCATTCCCTGCTGGGTGCCCACATTCCTACCATTCTTAGAGCCTGCCTCAATGCCCACTTTCAAAGGGCTCCTTGAGGTTAGCTTTCAAGGCCTGTCAGGTCAGTGAGTCAGGTTGGAAGGCTGTCCCTGCCTGGGCCAGACTGCGGGCCCTGTCCCTTGTTGCTGCCTTCAAGGACAACATCATCCCCTGTGTTCCATCCTCTACTCCCACCCTTCTCTTGGGCTGCCCCCCTCTTTCATTAGCAGCAAGGATGTGGAGACAGTGGGGACCCGAAGGTGACAGCACCCAGAGTGAAGGAGAGGAGGAACGATACACCTCCAGGCCAGCCTGCTTTAGGAAAACCCACCCTATGTAGGTCCAGACTCGCTCCAGCCATTAGGCCGCTGGGACGGTGGTGGGAGGGTGGCAGCCACGAGAGCAATCAGGTCTGATTCTTTCCAGTGGCATCTTGCCCCCCACACCCAGCCGTCTTCTTGACCCTCCTCCCTGGCTGGGGCTGGGCCCTGCGGCTCCTGCCCCTGTGAGAAGGCTGAGGCCATGGAGTCCGGCTGGGCACAGGGCAGCTTGAGTGTGCTCTTTCTCGGTCCAGAAGGAGCAAGGGTTGGCTCAGAATCACACGGGGGTAGGAGTGGGGGTCTTGTGCCTTGGCCCACCTTTGGGGCCATGCCCTCCCCATGGGCCCCTAGCCCCCTCCCCTGCCCGAACCCCTGGTTATTCTGGGAGCTTTTAGCTACCACTTACTCAGCCACTAATGCGTCAGGCTGGGGAGTGAGGGGGGAGACACGGTGCCAGACGGTGCTCCTTTTAGACATCCAGGATGGGAAGCAGAGGGGGCTGGTCAGGCAGGGAGAGCAGGGGGGATGCTGGAGGAGGGGAGGCTCTCTCCATCCTAGCCCTGCCTGGAGGGAGGGGGGCAGCACTGCAGACTGATGGGCAGTACCCTTGGGCTCCCCGCCCCATCCCACTAGGGCTGTTAGGTCTGGGTACTCCCCATTCAGTCAGCCTCCCCACCTTGGTTCAGCTCTTGCCCTTGTCTGGTATTCTGTTCCTGCCTGTTCCTGACCCATCTGGCTTTGATCCGCCTCCCCCAGCCCTTTGGATTCATTGGGAAGCAAAAAGACGCATTTAAGGAGGTGACACTTGCTCACCCGCCTGGGCTTTTTTAGGGGCAAGCGCTGGCCTTGCTCAGCCCTGGCATGGGCAGAGCCTTGAAGGCCGCCCCCTCCCTGACCCAGCTCTCTGTGATGGTGCCACGGGGCCATGGGTCCTGGCTGTGAAGGCTTGGTGCTGCCTTCACTTCCAGGCAGCCCTCCTGCCCCTGAGCCCCCCAGCCCCCGCTCCTGCAACCTGAACAAAGCTTCCTTTCATGTATTCATCGAGCTGCTGCCGCTCAGACACTTCCCCGGCACAATCAGGCCCTTTGAGGGCCTTGGGCAGTTCGGGAGCCAGGCTGGGGTTGGGGTGGAGAATGGGCCAAGGCCTGGTCCTGGGGTTGAACTGGTGCTGTCCTACCCATACACATCACCAGGCGCAGAGTGGGGAGGGGCGGGAGCCTGGGGGTCAAGGGAGGCGATGCTTCCTGGCCCCTGTTTGTTCTTCTGCAAAATGGGATGAACAGTTCCTGCTTCACCCACCCCTGGCTGCTGTAGCCAGGATTTGAAGGGCATGGGACTCATGCCTTGCAGATCTGTGTGGGACCGTCCTGGGCCCGGTGTGGTAGCCTGCCATGCTGTACCCCAGGCGCGGGCCGCTCTCACCCTCCCTTCTTTGTGTCCTCAAAGATCCTTTGTGAGCAGCCCTGAGTTCTGCCCCGGGACAATCCTGCATGCGATTCGGGGAGGCTTGCTTCTAGGTGGCTATCTCACTCTGTCTGGATTTCAGTGTAGGGCCGGATCTCTTCCCCTCACACCTGGCTCTCCGGGGCCAGGCCGAACATCTCCCATTAGGCTTGACTCCCCAGGGCAGGACTGCCACCCCCAGACAGGAGCTGTCCCCGGGGCCCGCTCTGGTGCCTCTTTCCCCACTACCAGAGCTGTGGTTGGCCTTGAGGGGTAGGCTTCTGGGGGCTTCAACTCTCAGGCCCCAGCCCATCTCCAGATGCAGACATGCAGGCTTTCCTGGCCATGGCTGGCTAGGGGAGTGGAAGGGGGGGCAGCCGCAGACTGTCTGGATCCTTGGCTGGCTGCCAGTGAAAGGGTAGCTGGGCACCCCACCTGGAAAGGCAGGGGAGTCCGGGCGCCGAGACCTGCCAGCCATGCCGTCCCCGAGCCTTGACCAGCACCCCCCACCCCCAACCCAGGGCAGAGCTGGGCTCTCAGCACTGGCTTGTGCAGCTGGGGCTGAGGGGGTGAGCCTGGGGGACAGTGAGGCATCACGCCGAGCTGCCCAGGCTGTGTGTGGAGCGCTCCAGGAGAGCCAGGGGAACCCGAGGGCAGTGAGCTCAGCACTTCTCTGTGGCTGGCATCTCTGAGCACCGATACTATGAGCCAGTCTGCCTTCCCTCCTAGCGTGACCTTGGGCTAGCGTGTCCCCCTTCCCCCTTCCCCCCCGGGGGCCCTGAGTTTCGGCCTCTGTGCTGTGAGCCAAGCCACAGTGGCAGTGAAGACTGAGAATATCCCACTTCCAGGACTGACCTGACTGTGTGGGGCAGTAGCCTAAGGGAAGGGAAGGCGGCTGCGGGTCACAAGGTGCGCCCCCGTTGAATGCAGAATCAGTAGGGATGGCTCAGATGGCCGGAGAGGGCCCCGGGGCAGACGCGAGGAAATGGCAGCCCTCTTCCCAGTGGGCTGGGCTGTGTCCTGCTTCAGTGTCCCTGGGGAGCTGGCTGCCCCCGAACTCACTGCAGCTGAATAAACAGTGGTCTGGCCGAATTCTGGGGTGAGCCCCAAGCCGGTCAGGGGTGGAAGACACTAGCTGGGGCTGCTTGCGGGGGGGCCCAGCCACAAGCTGTCCCATCCCTGTAATTTAGTCCTTCAACTGGGCTGACCTCGGCAATGTCACCGGAGATGAGACATCTTCTCCCTGAGGTAGTGACTACAGACTGTTTCTTTTTTGGGCAAAATTGCCCTGGTCAGCCCTTCTGCTTAAAGGTCCAGGCTATGCTCTGTGAAGGGCTCCCTGTCCCAGAGCTGCTGCGGAGGGAGGGCTGATCTTCCCCCGCCGGGGCCAGCCAGCACCCTGTGAAACCAGCCCAGAGCAGGCCAGGCTACCGGGTGCAGCTGGGGGTCTGCGGCGGGGGATGTCATTCAGCACCTGCTACTGACCCTGTGACCTTGGGCTGCCGCCTCCTTCTGGACTTCCATTTTCCCATCTGTAAAAATGGGGAGGAGTGGGGCACCTGGGTGGCTCAGGTGGTTAAGCGACTGCCTTCGGCTCAGGTCATGATCCTGGAGTCCCGGGATCGAGTCCCGCATCGGGCTCCCTGCTCAGCAGGGAGTCTGCTTCTCCCTCTGACCCTCCCCCCCTCATGTGCTCTCTATCTCTCTCTCTCTCTCTTGTTCTCGCTCTCTCAAATAAATAAAATCTTTAAAAAAAAATGGGGAGGAGTGGATACTCAGATACCTTTCTAGCTCTGATTTAAGCTGGCCTGCTCACTAAGGGGCTGGGTGGGCCAGGAGGGGTTGGAGAGGGCTTCCCAAAGGAGGGGTTGGGGTTCTGACCAAAGCGATCCCTGGGAACCTTAACTCTAAGTGGGCTGCTTTGAGGCCCTGCTACCCGCAGGAGACAGAGGTGGCCGCTGGCTCTGTCCTGGCAGTGGTGAGCCTCACAGACCAAAGCCAGGGAGCCCTGGTTGAGTCCCGAAGCCTGAGCTCAGCTTCTTAGGAGTAGCCGACTGTGTGCCGTGTGTGTGTATGTGTGTGTGTGTGTATGTTGGGTGGGGGTGGAGGGTTCTGTTTTCTCCAGGGGGGCGCCGAAATCCTGCCCTCATCCAGAGGTTACACATATTGTAGGATAGGGGTCATGGCTCTGGGCCAAGGACAGCTGGTTGCTGAACCCCAGCAGGGGACCCTTCACTTCTCCCACTCAGGGCTCTGAGTCCTGGTGCTGCCCTAGTCCAGACCCCAAACACTAGTTGTCAGGCAGGTGCTGATATGCCTAGGGGCGTGGGTAGGTTCTTCCTGCCCAGGGCCCAGCCTCAACATTTCTGCCAATTGCCTCCTCCTCAGGCCGCGCAGGACAGGACTGGGTTGACTTCGGCCTGGCAGAGCCTCACACGGTGCTTTTCCATGAGCCCGGCAGCTCCTCCGTGTGGGTGGGTGGACGTGGCAAGGTCTATCTCTTCGACTTCCCCGAGGGCAAGAATGCCTCCGTGCGCACGGTGAGCCTAGACCCCTCTGCCTGAATCCCTCTGCTGGCCCCAGGAACAGAGCCTGAGCCCCTCCCTCTCTCCTTCCTCCCCCCATTTCTCTCCTTATCTCCCCTCTGGGGTCTCAGGGAATCCATGGGAGTTAGCGCTCTTCCTAAACTGGTCCACCCCCTATTATATCCCATAATATAATTATATCCCATAATATAGTCCCTGGAAGAGGCTCCCTAAAGGTAATCCAGATTGGCGTGGGTGTTGGGGCAGCATGGAGAAAGGCCTAGAGCTAGTCCCCCAGGCCAAGTGGGTAGTGCTGCTGCAGGAGACCCTGACAGGAAGCTGGGCTCCAGAACCCCATGGCCCCTATCCTCTGAAATTTCTGGGCTGGCTCTGGGCTTTGGCTCTGGGTATCAAGGCCAAACAGCCTGCAATCTTGGGTAAATCACTCAGTCTCTCAGAGCCCTCATCTATAAAATGAACTCATCCTGAGGATGCATGGAAAGTACTTACAGGCATCTCGCCTTGACAGAGTGGACTAATCCTCTCCCCTCCCCCCCAGGTGAACATTGGCTCCACGAAGGGGTCCTGCCTGGACAAGCGGGTGAGTGGGGCAGAGGTAATACAGAGGGGAGGCTGACTCCCTTGGAAAAGGGATGGGAGTCCCTGAGAGTCTGAGGAAGGAGGCACGGCCCTGTCTTGGGAGCCATGGTCTGGGAGGAGAGGGGTAATCCTGCCTCAGGATTCCCAGTTCTGAGGGGGAGACATGGTTCTTCTCCAAGGCCTCTCTGCTCTTACTCTGTTCTTGGGGGGTTGGAGTCAACGGCAACCCCTCTGGGCTCTCCTTTTGGAGGGTACCTCCTATACTCAGACTTCTGATGCCTCCTTCCCCAAGACTGAGGGTCCTAGTGCTAGGCCTGCCAGGGCCTCCAGCCAACCTGTCTCTTTCCCCTTCTCACTGGCAGGACTGCGAGAACTACATCACGCTTTTGGAGAGGCAGGGTGAGGGGCTGCTCATCTGCGGCACCAATGCTCGGCGCCCCAGCTGCTGGAGCCTGGTGAGAGGGCCCCTCCCCGTGGACCTGGTCAGCTCAGTCTTGTCTGGGTGGGCTTCTCCATGGTGGGAAGGAGCTGGGGGGACTCTGAGGCTGGCCTCACCTTGTATGGAATCCCTGGAAGGAGGGGGACCCTGGCTGGGAAGCTGGCACCCATGGGAGGCAGTGGCCATGGTGTCACATGGCTGTCTGACCCTCCTTGGTGTCTCCCAGGTGAATGGCACCGTGGAGTCGCTTGGCGAGAGGAGAGGCTATGCCCCCTTCAGCCCGGATGAGAACTCGCTGGTTCTGTTTGATGGTAAGGCTGCTGCCTTGGGCTGGGGGAGGGTGGTCAGCTCTGCATCCAGTGGCCCAGGTGTGGAGGAGGGACTTCCAGGAGCTGTCTGCCCTTACCCATGGCCCTTCCCCCATGCCCAGGGGACGAGGTGTACTCCACAATCCGGAAGCAGGAATACAACGGGAAGATCCCCCGGTTCCGCCGCATCCAGGGCGAGATCGAGCTGTACACCAGTGATACCGTCATGCAGAGTAAATCAGACTCTGGCTGGGCTGGAGGGGCAGGAGGGGTGTGGATGCCCAGGGCTGTGGGTGGGGTCCCCCTCTTCCCTGGGAGGGCTCCCCAAGGGCCACTGGGGCCACAGCCCACTCAAGAAACGAGGAGGTTGCCCTGTAAGGGAGCCGGGGAACAACAGAGACAACAGTGTGCCGGCAGGATGGGCCCTGTACACTCCGGGAGCAAAACGGAGGAAGCCGCAGACCCAGCGGGGGCTCCCCGAGAGCCAGAGCGTATCCACCTGCTGAACTCATGTGGGGGCAACACCTCCTCCCTCCTCATTAGGGCTCTGCCAATTAGGCAGAGGTGACATAGGGGCCCCCAAGGACCTCCCCCCAGTCCCCAGGCATGAAGTCATTGCTCTTGGGCCGATGACATCTTTGTAGGAGAGGGCAAAACAGGTGTGGGGTGGGGGTGCAGTCTCAGGCCCCTTGGGCTATTGGACCTGATGTTCTTGAGTTTTTTTCTAGGTCTGATTTGCCCTGGGTTTGTTTGTAGAGACTCCGGGGGTAGGGTGTGTGCTCGCATGCACACAGAGTGGGGGCACACAGGGTGGTTGCACAAAGGGTGGGTCCTCTGAGCAGACTCCCAGCCTCACACCCATTTGCCTGTGTCTCTGCCAGACCCCCAGTTCATCAAGGCTACCATTGTGCACCAAGACCAGGCCTATGATGACAAGATCTACTACTTCTTCCGGGAGGACAATCCTGACAAGAACCCCGAGGCCCCTCTCAACGTGTCCCGCGTGGCCCAGCTGTGCAGGGTGAGTGGGTGGCTGAGTGGGCAAGAATGTGTGTCCGTGCCTGCGCAGGAGTGAGCAAATGTGTGAAAACACACTTGGGTCAGGTGTCATATGTGTTTGCATGAAGGAGCGTGTGAGATGTGAGAGTGCATCTGGGTGTGGGATTGTAGGAGCAAATGTGTGTGCGCAGGAGGGTCCGTGCATCTGTGAGTGGGCGAAGGTGGTGGGGCTTGGGTGCGTGTGTGGCGGTGTGCACAGGTGTGACTTCATGTGGAACGTGTTTGTGTTCGTGAGTGTGGAAGTGTGTTTACATGTGTTCGTTTCACCTGACTGAAGGCGCTGGGATGTGCATCTGTGGCACGTGTGTGAGTGTGTATGCATGGTCTGAGCTGGTCTGCTCTATGGGGACCTGGCACCCGGAGCCTGCGGGTCCCCACTGCTGGCCCTGTGTCCTGGATTAGCCAGGCCTGCGGCTGGAGCCCGGCCCCAGCACCCAGCCCGAGAGGACAGGCACCTCTGCCTTGGCACCTGGCAGGTCGTGGCCCCTTTCAGAGCTTCCATGCCGGCTCCAAAGCCCGGGTGCTGGCACTCCTGGCAGCCAGGGCAGGGACTGAGGGGCCTCTTCCTCCTCACCCTCTCAGGGGGACCAGGGTGGCGAGAGCTCGCTGTCGGTCTCCAAGTGGAACACCTTCCTGAAGGCCATGCTGGTGTGCAGCGACGTGGCCTCGAACAAGAACTTCAACAGGCTGCAGGACGTCTTTCTGCTCCCCGACCCCAACGGCCAGTGGAGGGACACTCGAGTCTATGGCGTTTTCTCCAACCCTTGGTGAGTGACCTTCGCCGGGGCTGGGGCCAGTGAAGTGGCCAGTGGGGCTCAGAAGGCTGGGGCCCTGCTGAGAAGAAGGCTCCTGTGGCATGAGTGGACAGGGCTGTTGCTGGGCGTGGGGTGGGGGATAGTCCGTGCTCAGGGAGATGTGAGCTCTGGAGTGTTTGTGAGTCTGTGCACACGGGTGTGCGTGCACTTGCCATATGCGTGCTGAAGGCTGCAGCTGTGCCCGTGTGTCCATCGGCTGTGTGCTCAGAGTGGGTGCTGGGGCGCCAGGAAGAGGCGGCTGAGGCCTCCTAGGGTGCTGGGTGCTATCACACCTGCTCAAGCATGGCCTGCTCCTGATCATTCACGCCTCTTAATCACTCTTGTTGATTGAAAACAAGGCAGGTGTTGGTTGGGTGTGTGCAGGGAGAGCTGGGTGGCAGGGTGGGGAGGCCAAGCCCCTGCTCTGTTGCTCCTGTGTGGGTGGACCCAGCCTAGCTGCGAAGGGGACGGGAGTCTGGCCTCCTCGGGCCTCAGCAGGCTGCAGCTGGGCCCAGAGAGGTGGGAGTGCCCAGCTAGAATGCACACACTGGGATTTCTCTGGCCCCAGGGTTGGCCTCTGAACTCAGTGATTCTGTGGCAAAACACAGGTTGGGGTTTTCAATTGCAGGAGAAAGAAATGTGGTTGAATTTGCCTCTCTCCCTTCCCCCTTCCCTCCCTCCCTCCCTCTTTCCCTCCTTCCTCCCCCCACAGAGCTCACAGGCGGGGGGGGGGGGGGGGTTGGTTATGTCCCTGTCTGGTGCTGGGCTGGCCTGGGTGAATGGGGGTGGGGGTCCCGGGCCCCCCACTGAGGTGGTCTCTGTGTCCCCCAGGAACTACTCGGCTGTCTGTGTGTACTTGCTTGGGGACATTGACAAGGTCTTCCGTACTTCCTCACTCAAGGGCTACCATACGAGCCTTCCCAACCCTCGGCCTGGCAAGGTAAGCTGACCCCCCACCATAGCCCAGGCCTCAGCCCCACCTCCCAGCCACGCCACTAACCTGGACCTCTCCTCCTTGCCCAGTGTCTCCCAGACCGGCAGCCCATCCCCACGGAGACCTTCCAGGTGGCTGACAGTCACCCTGAGGTGGCACAGAGGGTGGAGCCCATGGGGCCTTCGAAGACGCCACTGTTCCACTCGAAGTACCACTACCAGAAAGTGGTTGTCCACCGCATGCAGGCCAGCCGTGGGGAGACCTTCCACGTGCTTTACCTAACGACAGGTGAGGGGCTACCCCAGGATCTTCTGGCCTGCTTTGTAAAAATGGGTATGAAAGGCATAAAGAATAATACAACATCTGGTTGGATCTTTATACCTGGAAGGAAGAATTGATTGACCGAGAGCTGTCAGGGGATGGTATGTGTAGCTGTGGAAGAGTCAGGCTGGGAGGGCTTCTTGGCGGAGGTGGGGGCAGAGGGAAGAGGAGAGGGTATCCCAGGATGGGAGAAGAGCAAGCGTGAGGATTCAGAGGCAGAAATGTAGCAAGTCTGAGCAAAGCTGGGTGTAGCTTTGGTCCAGATGTCTGACCCAGGGAAGATGGTAGGAAGAAAAGTGGACAGTCAGGAGGAAGGACTGGGTCACTGCTATCCTGAGGGCCTCTGCCGGGCAGAACGAGGAAATCAGACCCTCTCCCTGTCTGTGGGAGTATGCAGGTGAGGGGAAACATTTGATGGGGGGATGCTAAGAATTTAGTGAGACGTGAGGAAGGACTTCCAGACAGCAGAACCTTTGCAGAGACTTTTAAAAAAAAATATTTTATTTATTTATTTAAGAGAGAGAGAGAGAGAGAGAGAGAGAATAAGAGAGCACAAGCAGGGGGAGCGGCAGAGGGAGAGGGAGAAGCAGGCTCCCCACTGAGCAGGGAGCTGGATGCGGGACTCAATCCCAGGCCTTGAGATCATGACCTGAGCTGAAGGCAGACGTTTAACCCAGGCGTCCCCCTTTGCAGAGTCTTATAGAGGACCAAAGAGGGGGCTTCCATGGGGTCAGGGGTTTTGCTGACTCCAGAAGCTGGGGGGAATGCCCTGGGAGATACCCCTGTATTCTGGGAAGCCACCAGCCATGGAGAAGCCAGACTTGAGCTGAGGTTTTGGCAACTTCTTGGTCCCAGACTGTGTGGGCAAGGGGTTCCTGGGAGCAGGCATGGAGATCAGTGTTGGTGGGGGCCACAGGCCTTCCTTGAGACGAAGTGGTGGTGCCATGAGAAAGGGCACTGTCTCCCCAGGGGCCTCAGGCACCTACCCTAAGTACCTCCCCTGCTATGTGGCTTCCTGCTATTGCTTCACCTTGTAGCTTTCTCAGGGCCATGGTGACCTTCGTGGTTGTTTGACTCCTGGAAGCCTCGGGAGAGGAATTCCCCAAGGGGTCTGGCTTCTGGGTCTTGAGACCTCACTTTACTCCTCCATTCATCCTGGCTGTACCCATGGGCCCCTGTCCTTGCTCTGCTCAGCCGTGGCTGGCCTAGCTGCCGTGGTCAGCCGGGGGGACGGCAGGGCATTGGGGTGCAGGAGAGGAAGGGTCACACAGTACAGGACTGAGAGCAGGAGACAGGGGCCGTGGGCTCCCCTCACGCAGACCTGGGAGGCAAGCGCACTTGAATGATGGGGCAGTTGTCCTGGTTTATCCATGAGGGCCATTGGAGAGGTACCATTTTGGAGCCTGCAGCAGGAAGGATTGGGGTCAGATAAGAAATAGAACTTTCCGAGCCCTCTGCAGGGAGTGGGAGGCTCTCACACCTGGGAGAAGCTATGGGAGGCACTCACGGGGCAGCCATGGAGGCAGCGGAGGGCAGCATGTGTGTGTGGGCGTGAAGACAGCGGCGAGGCTGGGGGCTTGTCAGGACAAAGGAGCGTCTGGTCGCATCTCAGAGCCTGCAGAGGGGCAGCATAGACACATAGAGGAAAGTCCTAGGTGGGTGATCATCTGATCATCTGACTGCTTTTTTGGGGCAAGTGATGCCCTGGGAAATTGGGAAGGAGGGAGAGGGAGGTAGGCTATTCTAGAAACTGGGGCAGCAGGTGAGGTGGGAATGGGAGGGCCCAGGGGTCAGAATGCCCATTAGTCCCCCCCACGTATGAATGGAGACAGCATGGACTTGAAGGCAGGCAGTCTGCTTCTGACCTTGGGAATCTCTTTGTGGCATCTAAGGTCCTTTTCAGATCAAAGATTTTATAAAAATTAAAAAATCCCCGAAGATTAAATGCAATGTGGAGTCCTAGATTGGATCCTGGAACAGACAAAGGACATTAGTGGAAAAACCCAAGAAATCCAAATAAAGTCTGTCATTGGGGTAATAGTAATGTCCCAGTGTCAGTTGCTTCATTGTGACCATGTACCGCAGTTATGTAAGATAGTAACGTTGGGGGAAACTGGGTGAAGGGTATTCGGGAACTCTGTACTATCTTTGCAACTTTTCTGTAAAGCTAAAAATATTCCAAAATGAAAAGTTTATTTAAAGCAAACATCCCCGAAGAGTCCAGGAAGCAGGGAAATCATAGAAGGAGCTGAGGGTTGGGGTTCTGACGTCTCTGGGTTCCAGTCACCGGCTGTGTGACCTTGAGCTAAATTGCTCAGCCTTTCTGAGCCTCATTTCCTCGTCCCGGAATTGGGAAGATAATACGCACCTCTTAAAGAGTGTGGAGGATTCCTCAAATTACTGTTTTCTGTTAATAAATTGCCTTTGTGTGAGCTAAAAAAAGAGTGTGGAGGATTAAACAGTGCACAAGGCTAACACACAGAGGCTCCACAAAGTACTGAGGACAGCCGGTTCTGTTCTTCATGCCCCAGCTGCCCCTGCGGCCTTGGGGAGCCATGGGCCTCCTGGGATGGCCTCTGTGGCCCAGCCTCCGAAGCTCCCTGGGTCACCCTCAGGCTCCCACGTCCCTCTCCAGCCGTACTCTCCTCACCCCACCCCACCCCAGTCCTGTGACCCTCGCCTGAGCCCTGACTGCCCAGCCCTCCTCCACGTCAGCCCTGCCTGGAGGGAGGCTGCCCGGCGCTGTGGTGGAGCTTCCACCCACCAGCCCGCTGACCCTCTCTGCCCCTCGCCCACAGACAGGGGCACCATCCACAAGGTGGTGGAGTCAGAGGAGCGGGAACGCAGCCTTGTCTTCAACATCATGGAGATCCAGCCCTTTCACCACCCGGCCACCATCCAGGCCATGTCGCTGGACACCGAGCGGGTGAGCCTCCCCACCCCGCTGCAACCCATGGGGCTACCCGTTGCTGGAGGACAGAGCTCCTTTGCCTGTGATTTGCATGTCCTTTAAGAACCTTGGGCCCCAGGGCCTGCCAAGGCAGGGCTGGCCTGGTAACTTAGAACACAGTGTTGGGGCTGTGGGCCCTGGCCTAACCTGAGTCCTGCTCTCCTTCCAGCGGAAGCTGTATGTGAGTTCCCAGTGGGAGGTGAGCCAGGTGCCCCTGGACTTGTGTGAGGTCTATGGCGGGGGCTGCCACGGCTGCCTCATGGCCCGAGACCCCTACTGCGGCTGGGACCAGGGCCGCTGTGTCTCCATCTACAGCTCCCAAGGGTATGTTGGCCTGGATCCCTCGTCCCTGGGAGCAGGTGAACATAGGAGTGGGGGTGGTGTCGGTGGGCTGCACGCCCTCCCTGGGGAGGGGGGCACGGATGCTGATCCTGGGTGGGGGTGAGGACAGGGAAGGGGCCAGACCCCTGGCCTCCTGTCCGCTTAGCCTCTCTTTGCCTTCCAACTCCAGACCAGTGCTGCAGTCCATTAATCCAGAAGAGCCACACACAGAGTGTCCCAATCCCAAACCAGGTACCCGATTTGGCCCTGCTGGGGTCCTGTCCGCTGAGGGTGGTAGAGCCTTGTCTGAGGGAGACATGGCCTGGTCCTGGGGGCCTCAGGCAGATGGGGCAGGACAGTCCTGCGGAGGGGGCCCTCTTCGGTATGGGCTGGTTGTGGAGAGGGTAATGGTGAGGGAGGCAGGGGAGAGTCAGGAAGAGGTAGGGCACTGTGTTCATTTATAAGCGTTGGCCTGGGCAACCTGGTCAGCAGGGGAGAATGTAGCCTGCCTTGGGAGCCCTCGGCCCCCTCCTCACCACTGCCTCCCCCACCCCTCTCCAGACAAAGCCCCACTGCAGAAGGTTTCCCTCGCTCGGAACTCTCGTTACTACCTGAGCTGCCCCATGGAGTCCCGTCATGCCACCTACTCATGGCGCCACGAGGAGAATGTGGAGCAGAGCTGCGAGCCGGGCCACCAGAGCCCCAACTGCATCCTGTTCATCGAGAACCTCACAGCCCGCCAGTATGGCCACTACCGCTGCGAGGCCCAGGAGGGCTCCTACTTCCGCGAGGCTCAGCACTGGGAGCTACTGCCCGAGGACGGCGCCACGGCCGAGCACTTGCTGGGCCGCGCCCGGGCCCTGGCCACCTCCCTCTGGCTGGGCGTCCTGCCCACGCTCGCTCTTGGTCCGCTGGTCCACTAGGGCCTCCTGTGGCTGGGCATGGCGCGGGTTCCTGCAGCCTCAGGGGCACCGGGAGTCCCCCACCCAGAGCTGGCCGGGCCCGGCGAGCTCCCTGCCTGCTGCCCCTTCCAGGGGGCCTGCATAACCCGATGAAGGACACCAGGCCTGGAGATGGCCAGCCGCGGGCGGCTGCTGGGCCCGTGTGGGGCACGGGGGCTGGGGGCCGTGGGAGGAAGGCGCTGTTGTGAAGCTGGGGCATTGATGACTTCAGACTTGATCTTCTGGAGACTACTTTTCGAACACCCCTCCTCAAACTTGACTAAATGCAGTGATGTTCCCAGCCTAAGAGCCCATGGGCCAGAGAATGGGGTTTGGAGAGGGAAGCTGGGACCCCGGCTTTGGAGCTTGGGGCCAAGGCCTGAGTCCTTCAGGACTCCCCATACCCCAGCTGCCCCCTCCCCCTCCTTCCTGCCGTGGCCATGGCTCGGGGTGGCCGTGGCCATGGCCGGGGGTGGCCGCTGTTCCTATAGGCCCAGGGCTGCCTTCTGCGACTCCCTCACCAGCCCTGGGGCCCAGCAGGCGGCGGCCTTGCATGTTTATTGAAGGATGTTTGCTTTCCGGACAGAAGGACGGAAAAAGCTCTATTTTTATGTTAGGCTTATTTCATGTATAGCTAATTCTGACTGCATCTGTATGAAAATACCAAAACTACATGCTGGGGGTGGGGCGGGACAGGGAGGGACTGGGGAAGACATGGGCTGGGGTGGGGGGTCCCAGTCTGAGGCTCCGGGGACGGGATAAGAGTCTGGGGACAGGCATGGGTTCACGGAGAGTGGCATGAGCTGGCTCTGCCCTGGGATCCCAGTCTGAGGGGAACATGGTCCCAGTCCCCTGGTATGGGGGGCAGTTATGGGAGGGGGGTAGGGTGAGGGAGACAGGGGAGAATGAGGGAGAAACTGAGCCCTAGGTTTGCCACATTCATATAGAAGGAGGAGCCGGGTCCTCAGGGGGAGGTTCCAGGACTCTGCCCTTGGCATTGGGGGTTGGGGGGTGGGGGGTCCCCTCCCCTCCCCTCAGCCCCCTTCCCCAGGGGCTGTGCTTCCATGCTCCTAGTCTCCCACCTTCAGCTCAGGACATGTTATAACTTAGGCTAAACTGTGAATTCCGGTGGGGACAGCCTCGGCCAAGCTCTCTAGGTGCATGGCTCTGCCCCCAGCCCTGTCCATGGATTTCAGCAGAGAGCCGGGCCCTTCTCTGGCTGTGTCTGGCCAGCCCAGGGCAGGGCCTGGGGCCGGCGGCCTTCCAGCTTTGGCCTCTGCATCTCTTCTCAATGCACTTTAATAATGTAACATATTACTAATAAACAAACTATTTATTTACCTGTGCCTGCTCCTTGCCTGCAAAGCCATCCTGGTCAGGGGAGGAGGGTGGGGGGCTCCTGTTTAGGACTCAGTGCCTCCTGCCTGTGTGAGCATCACACACACTGTCTCTGTCCTTGGAGCCCAGGAAGCACTCAGTAGAGCTCCTAGCTAATGAGAGGCAGGGATGGGATCCGAACCCACATCTCCTGAGCAGTACACTGCCTGCCAAGCTGCTGTACCCAGGCAGCTTCTGCACTCCACGTGCTCTCCTCACATGTCGTCGGGAGCTGGCCTTTCTCCCACCCCACCCCCAACCCTCCAGGCTCCACCTCCCATCACTTTCCTGAGAGGCCTGGCCTGGCCAGGCTAGAAACAGCCTCAGGTCTCCCTGCCCTCCGGGGGCCCACTCCAGTAGGGAGACCCGGTGGGATAAATGTGTGGTGACTGAAATGTGTGTGCAGGAGGCTGGAGGGCCGCCGGAGGTGGTACCCGAATGGGGATGAGGTACTTTCTCCAGCCTGGCCTGCCAGGCAGGGCAGGAGGCTGGGTGAGGGCTGCATGCAGAGGGGATGGCTGGAGCGAGGGGGGACTGGCAGGCAGGGTGCAAGGTTTGTGTGCTAGCCCCCGAGTTTGGCTTTTCAGCCCCAGGGGTGGTGGGGAGGGCCAGGGTGGGATCTGTGCCTCAGGAATTCTCGAGCTCCCTCCAAGATAAAGCTCACAGGGTTCAGAACCCAGAAGGATGGCTGAGAAGGGTACCCGAGGCTGGGATGGGAAGTAGGGAGGGCAGTTAGGAGGATATTCAGAGGGGTAGTGGGCTGGACGAGGGCAGGACCAGGAATAGGGGCACCCAGAGGGAGGGAGGCAGAGAAGAAAGAACCTGGAGGCCTCCCGGGGGCCTTGCTTCCCCTTTGTTCCTTTCTCACCTGTGGTAGGGGCCCAGGGCCTTTGGGGTTTGTGGAAGATTGTCCTGAGCAATAACTGCTAGAAAGGGGGATGTGGCAGATTTGGGACAGTTCCCCTCTCTGGGTCTGAGCCCTGCTTCTGGGTGGCTCTGGCCGACACCCACAGAACTAGAATCATCCCCACCATGGCACACCCCCTCCCTGTCAGTCTGCCCTGTGCTTTCTTGGGCCAGCCCCCTGGCTGAAGATTCTGCCTGGTTCTTTTCCTCCCCACACCCAGCCTCCCCAGGATGACCAAGGCAACAGCAGGTGCTTGGGGCCGGGAGTCTGGGAGTCTGGGGGGACCCGGAGGAGCTCTGGGCTGGGGGCAGAGACGTGGGTCCGCCGTTACCCTTGTGATCTGGGCAGACCTCGCCTTCCCCGAGACTCATTCTCCTCATGTGTACACAGTTCTGGGCTTTAAGTCCAACTTCCTTTGTCTTGGGGTACCTCAGAGTCTATGTCTTGGCCTTGTCTCTTTTCCCAGCTCACAGCCAAGCAGCAGTAGCAGAAGAGCTCACCCCTCAGGAAGCCAACCGGCCCCACGGTGGGGGGAAGGCAGGAAGGAGTGGGGTTTAGGAGCAGCTAGTGAGGAAAGTGTGGGCTCAAGCCCCCCTCCCCCCACCGGATTGCTGGGTGACCTCCAACAAGGTCCCTGCTCTCTCTGGACTTCAGCAGTCTCCCTCTTTCCCGGCGGGATTCTCTTGGTACCCGGATGGGCCTCTGGGAGAAGACTCGAGGGACAGAACACACTCCTTTGTCTCTACAGAGGCGCCCGCAGGGGCTGGGCAGGAGGATGCCAAGTGCATCAAGGCATGAAATGAGCCCCTGTAAATCCATGTAAATGAGCCGGTGGGGAGAGGGCAGGCCAGCCGCAAGCCTCCTGGCCTGTTCCCCCCCCCCACCCACCGTGGGCAAGAAGCACAGTGGGCCTCGGATGGCGGTGGACCGTTAGGACCCTTTGGCCGGGCCTGGAGGCATGGCGATCCCCCATGATATCAGGACACCAACATCAGCCTCTTGGGGCCCAGGCTGGGGGCAGGAGCCAGGCCTGTCCTTCTGCCTTCTTTCTTGTGCGCCCCTCCGAGGGGAGGAGGGGGGTGGGCAAAATAGGGAGTTCAGACTGTTAAAGACCAAAGCTCAGCTCTGCTGGGGAAGCTAGAGGGAATGGGAGACTCCTTTATAACTCGAAAGGGCCACTAAGGTTTACCCTGGGGGCTCCGTCTCCTGCTGTTCTAGTCTCTCTGCTACCGATGTCCTTGACCCACCATTTACAGCCCCGCATGCCCCTGCCTTCTCTATCCTTGTCTCCCTCAGTCCCTACCCACCTTTGCTCTCTCCCCTCAAATGCCAAGGGTAATGATCCCAGGCAGAGATTCCAGAACGACTTGGAATTCTTCAGAGGAGTCCTGAACCGTCCCTTCTACGAGCACCACTGATGCTCCAGCCTGCTTGGTCCTGAGCTGCCGGCTGGGGAGGGGGCAGATGGAGCCTTAGGGTGAGTCAGGCCCTGGGGTCCTGGCTAAGGAAGGCACAGCCCCTGCCCCTGAGACCCTCGAAGCCTGGTAGGGGAGGCAGAAGTGGGGCTGTGCCTTCCTTAGGTGGTGATGATCCTAGGAAGGCGGTACCCAACCCATGGTGTGTGTGTGTGGGGGGGTGTTTGGAGGGGGTTGAGTGGGCCTTAGGGGACAAATAGAAGTCCCTAGGGTGGAGAAGTCTCTGAAGAATGGAAGAGGGAACAGCATTTGCAAAGGTCTGGGGATGTACAAGGGCCTAGTGTCCTTGGGTTTGGCTGGAGTTGTGTGAGCTCCGGGAAGGCAGAGAGACTTTTGTCAGTTTGGGTGATGGCTGCATCTCTAGTATCTAGAACAGTGCCTGCAACACATTCTTGTTGAATTCATGGATAAAAGAGGAGAGAGTATCTGGAAATGCCATCGAATGACTCTGTCAGTGTCAGCTCCTGGGAGCTAAGGCCCTAGATCTTCACCCTGCAGGTACTAGGGAGCCATCGAAAGATTTTGAGCAGGGGGAGGGTGATGATGACTCTAATGATGGTGAGGATGATCAGGGCTGGGTGGGGGCCTCCAGTTCCCATGTGTCACCCCTGTCTGCCTCACCCCAAGCTCACCCTCTCTCCCATCCCCAGTCATTTCCAGCTGCGTCTGCGGCCCAATTTTAGCCTCTCATTGTCTGGATGGGGCCCTCCCAGCTGGGGTTCCGGCCAGGAGGTCTGTGGGCGTGGGTGGGTGGAATGGGGCTGACATGGCTAACTCAGGCTCAGGAAACACTTGTATGTTGATATTGGTTAACTCTGGGAGGAAGAGTCCTTGGGAAGAAAACAAAAACAAAACCACATTCCCAGGATCGCCAATGGCCACAGGCCAGCCCACACGAGAGGAAAGAGCACAAAACCACACCCGGGAAGCACTTGTCCTGCTGGTGTGCTGGTGCCCTTCTGTAGGATGGTGCCCAGGCCAGGACTGCCGGGCCAGCACCTGAATAAAGTTCCCGAAGGCCTGGCCTCCCACACTGGCTGTTTATTCAGGTTGCGCCCAGTGAATGAGCTCAGAGGGCTTAGGCAGAGGTGAACACAGGCTTTGGGTTGGGCCTATAACCTATAACACGTGGGCTAATGTGGCCTGCAACTTTATCCAGCTCATGGGGCTGACTCATGCCCATAGCAGACATTACTAATCAATGGGGGCATTTCTTTCTCCTGAGCTCAGTGACTGAAAAGGCAGGGATAGAGATAGAGAAGGCCTGGCTCCTGCCCCCAGCCTGGCCCCCAAGAGGCTGATGTTGGTGTCCTGATATCATGGGGGATCGCCATGCCTCCAGGCCCAGCCAAAGGGTCCTAGTGGTCCACCACCATCCGAAGCCGCTGTGCTTCTTGCTCAGTGACCTCCGGAACAACATTCTTCAAGAGCTCCCGAGCACTTGGGATGTGGCTCATCTGAATTGAGAGGTGTTGTAAGTCTAAAAGACGTAATGGATTTTGAAGGTGTAATAGGAAAACAAAAGTTATTAATGCATTGTTACATCGATTACACTTGGAAATGAAAATGTTTTGGATATATTGGGTCAAATAAAATATACTGTAAAAGTTAATCTCACCTGTTTCTCTTAACTTCTGCTTAATGTGACTACGGGAAAGTTGAAAAGTATCTGTGTGGCTCACAGATATTTCTATTGAGCAGCACTGCTGTAGAGTATCTGCTCTGTGAGGACAGGGAACGTTGTCTTTTTTTTTTTTTTAAAGATTTATTTTATTTATTTGAGAGAGAGACAGCATGCGCACAGAGCACGAGCGGGGGGAGGGGCAGAAGAGAGGGAGAATCTCAAGCCGACTCCATGCTGAGCACAGAGCCCAATGTGGGGCTTGACCCAACGACCCTGAGATCATGACCTGAGCAGAAATCAAGAGTCAGACGTTTAAACAACTGAGCCACCCAGGCGCCCCTCTCTTTTTTTCCACAGCTAAATCTCCACCTAGATTAGTGTCTGGCACCTAGTAGGTGCTCACTAGTTGTGGAATGAATGAACGAACGAATGAATGAATCCTTGTTAACATTGCTCTTCAGGGAACCACCGCCAATTAATCAGATAGGACGCATTTGCCCCCTGAGCTTACACAACAGCCCCAGCATGGTGCTAAAACCCCCATTTGCACTTTCCAGTTTTAGAACATGTATCACCTTCTCTGGACTCTCTCAAAACCCAGAAGGGGCAGCTGGAGGTGGACTTGGGTGATAGCTCTTCCCCACCACTGGTCCTCTGAAAGGGAACTTTTGGTTCCTTCTGATGAGGAAGCAGAGCAGCATGCAAATGATATGGAAATCACCTCTTAGGGGCATTTGCCTCCCTGGGGTGCTGGGGATGCTTCCAGTCTACTTCCTGGCCCCAGCCCCTGGTCTCTAGGGACAAAGTACGAAGCTCTTGAGCTCCGGGGGCAACTGGGGCCACTTTAGTCTTTCCCTAGCGAGCAAGGGCTATAGCCTGGAGCATCCTTGTGTCTCCATCCAACAGGAGCCTAAAAATAGTCTGCAGTTCCAGCCTCCCCCACAGTCGCCCACGCTGAGCCGGGCCCTGTGCCCACCAGCTCCTCCACAGCCCAGATTGTCTGCACAGTCTGCCCCAGCTACTGACCCCCCATCTCCTCCGCCTTGGTCCCATCCTGGCCCCTGGGGACCCTGAGCTCAGTGCCTGTCTGCCTACTGCTCTGCCCTCCCAAGCAGACTGGGTCCTGACCCCCTGGACCTCCAAACCCTATGTCCTGTCCACTTTCCCATTCTTGAGGGGATGGATGTTGGCCGGACACAGAGTCAAGGCAAGCATGTTCCAGGCAGTGTGAAAGGCTAGAGTACATGGCAAAGTGTAAGACGTATGGAAGGACTGTTTGAACAAGCTGAAGTGGTGGGGCCGGGCACAGGCTGGAAATCTGCTGGCTCCCATCCCCCATGCACGGCTCCTCCAACTGTCTCTGTCCTGCCCCACAGAGAGGGGGCTGTCCTCTCAGATCTGGTGGCCCATGGTAGAGCTGTTTCCATTCTGTCTAAACTGTGTGTAGAGCTCAGGGGGAACTCTCAGTGCCAGAGCCATCTCCCCATTTGGGTCATCCATTATCTATGATTTGTGGGAAGCCCTGGTGCCTTCCAGCTCTGAGCTTCTGGGGTTCCTGCCGGCGGATAATGCGGCACGGGGCAGGCAGGACTCCCCACTGATGCCTGGAGAGAGGAGGTACTCAAGGCAATCTGGAGTGCCTGCCAGAGCTGGGGCCAAAACCTCCATATCTGGACGCCCAGCTGGGACTCATCCCCTCACTCTGTGGTGTGGTTGGATGATCACTGTTGGGAGCACATCCTGCTCTGGGTCTGAAGAGTGGGGTCAGGGGCCCACGCTGTGGAGGGCCTTCCTGGTGGCAAGAGTGAGCGAGCAGGTGATGCTGTTGGCCCATGACGGTTTCCCCACTCTGAGCTGAGCAGGGTCCCAGCTGCAGGAAGTGGGGGTAGCGGAAGTCACTTTTTCCTCTTCTGGAGGGTGACTGTGGGGGAAATGCTGAGTTCATGGGGCAGATCTTCCTATAGCTGGTTCCGGGAATCCTATTACTAAAGCCCCATCTTGCCCCAACATCTCCTGATAGGCTGGTCAAAGCCCTCGGAGGCAGAGTGTCAGTGTGGGCATTACTGTCCCCCAGTAGAAGATGGGGGGATGGTGCCTGGGAGGGGAGCTCCTTGCCCAGAGCTGCATAGCCCATGAGAGCCTAGCCCAGAACTCTTGCCTCTTCCCACCCTTGCATGACACCTGCCCCCAGTGGAGCAGGGTGGGTGTGATCTAGATGCTTCTTGGTTAAGGTAAAGGTGTTGGGGAGGTTTTGAGACTCTTGAGGTTTTCTTACTCTCACCACTGCTGTGCTCATTTCCCAGTAGATGGGGGCCCTCCTCAGTGTGCACATTGGCCACCATGAGCTGTCAGTCTTAGGACATTCGTCTCTGGCTCTGGGGCATGTCAGAGGTGCTCCCCTCCCCTGGCTGCCTGAAGAGCCCAGAGTCATTTGGAGCTCCTCTGCACCTTGGATGGCATCCTTGGGAATCTAGCCTGAGGAAACCACGGCCCTTGAAAAAGGCCCAGACTGGCTTTTTGAATGAGGAGGCCTGGGACTGTCACCATCCTAGCCCTGATACATCCCTTCCTGAACTCCACCTGCTGTCTGCTCACCTCGTCTGGAGACCTGCCCCAATCAGTGTAATGAGAGGAGAGCCCCTGCCAAGGAAGATGGCTTTTCTGTGTCTCAGTCTCACTCCTTCTGTATCGGTCAGTCTGTCTCTTCATGTCCCTCCTGATTCTCTCAGTGTTCTCTTATGTTCACTCACATAGAACAAGCATGTGTACACACAACATGCAGGCACATAGGACGGCACATATTATCTGCTCACATGTACACACAGGCAGGCATGACCATCTCGAGTCCTGTCCACCCACTTGGGGGGCATGCAACTATCTTCTCATGTGTCTACAGGCTCGAGGCAAACCCACATTTCATTTCAGCGGTCCCTGCCTCCCTGGCACTGACAACTGGGGGCTTAAAGACCTAGAGTGGTATCTAGGGAATCCAGTGGGGATCACTGGGCCAATGTCACTTGCAGAGAGACAGAGAGACTGCCCTGGAGGTTAGCAGGGGACAGAGGGACACAAAGATGCAATGTGGAGTTAATGATGCACTGGCCCAGAGGGGACTCAGCCCCAGCCCCATTTTATGCCCCTTCTCCTGGGGTTCTGCCGAGATGCCCCCTGGCCCACCTGGGAACTGGGAACAGAGGAACACTGCACCATAGGAAGCCCCGGGATCAGGAGGCTGCAGAGAGGAAAGCTGAACATGTACCCCACCCATGGAGAGCTGGGGGCTGGATGTCCCTGGGGGCGGTTCATGGTGACCGAGGTCTAGGTTTCCATCCTTTCAGGACAATGGGCCAGATGAGGCCCTACCAGGTACTTGGGTTTCCTGGGCGGATCAGGGCTTTCCTGCAATGCCTAGCCTCCCTGGTCTCCCAGGGCCAAAGTGACCCCACGGGGTGGGGGGGGGCAGGAGTGGGGGATGTCAGACAGGCAGGAAGTCCTGGGAGTCACCTAGGACCTGCCCTGCCTGAGCGTCCGGGCTCAAGTGGTCCCCCAGAGCCTGTCTCTACTGTGAGCAGCCCACTTACTGAGCACCTATTAAGCACAGGCTCTGTGTAGGGGAGGCTTGCAAGGGGCGGGAGGAGCCCGGGCTGGACCCTTGGGGAGGGGGCACCTTCCACTGCTGGGGTAGGAGCTAAAGTCCTCCAGGGCCTGGGGCTGACCCAGGTGGAGCCCAGAGGTCCTTCTGAGAGGGGTGACTTCTCTCCCCACCCTCCCTCTTTGTCAGAGAGGGGCATTGGTCAGCCAGCGCCCTGGCTCGCCTTCAACGGGGACAACCATGAAGACAGAGTTACAAACAGTTATAGTGGTGGCCCTATACCACCTATGATGCATATGCCTGAGACAATTCTAGAAGTTTTACATAATTATCCTAACTTTCTCAGCAGCCCTATGAGGTCAATACTATTATCATTTCCATTTTATTGTTAAAGGTACTGAAGGACAGAGAGGGTAAGTAATTTAACACTGCACAGCAAAAACATGCACCTGGGTTTGCCCTCAAGAAATGGGTTTCAGACCAGTTTATCTGATCTCACTTACTCATTCTGTAGCTACTAATTAAACTCCTCTGCTTTGTTGGCCTTGTGGTTGACACAAGATGTACACAGCAGAGGCTGGTAGACACATGGGAGCCCTCTGGTGAAATGAAAAAGATCAGGCCTGGGGCAGAAGCAGCCCCAGTGGGCCAGGACCTCTCGTACACCATCTGCTTGGACCTGTTGCTTGGCCATCAGAGGAAGATGATGGGACCACCTGTTCCAAGAGGCTCAGAGAGGGGAGGGCCACCCGCCAATGCCTCCTCCAAGGGTGGGAGTGGGGGGCCCCTCCGCTTTGGCGGGGGTGCTGCCGCAGGTGGGTGGGGAGGGTGTCAGCCTTCCCCTTTCGTTGGTTCCCACCAGCACCACCTGAGGAAGCAGCTGCTAAGGGGGCTGGAGGGAGCCCACATCCTGCTCCGTCATGGCAAAGTGAACATTGTGGGGTGATGACCCCTGAAACTGAATAACGTTGAATCAGACTGACTCATTGGAAACCTCTGCCCACTGCTGACTCCGAGCCAGATATTACAGTCAAACCAAAGGAAGAACTTCCCAACTGTGGGTCCATATACTGCTGGAACGTGTGCCAAAGGAGAGGCCTTTGTGTGTGTGTGTGGGGGGTGCCCAGTCCTCAGGCTCTGTCACCCTTACCTACTGTGTGAGGTGAACTGTTGCTGTGCTTGAAGGAGGGACAGGACCTGTGTCAGAGACCAGACTGTAGCCATACTTCAAGTCCCCTTGTCATGGGGGCACCTGTCCTGAAGTCGGGGATACAGGAGAGGTCTCCATCCCACTACAAGGCCCACTGGGTCTCCCGGGGCCCCTCCCAGGCTGAGCGTGGGGGCAGGGGTGCAGTAAGCCGGTGGGGCCCTCCCAAGGCAAAAAGTGGCTCCCATGGGGTGATGTTTTCAGACACAAACCAGCCAGCCAGACAGGTTGGCCTTCCAACTCATCCCTAGGGAGGTAGTTTGCCTTTATTTTATTTCATATTTAATTGAGAGAAAAATCACATTTTAAAGTATACAATCCAGTGCTTTTCAGTGTATTCCCAATGTTACACGACCATCACCACCATTTAATTCCAGAACGTTCCATCATCCCCAAAGAAACTCTGTGCCTTAGCAGTCACTCCCCTCTCCCTTTCCCCCACGAAGTCACTTTCTGTCTCCAGGGATTTGCCCATTCTGGACATTTCGCAACAAGGGAGTCATATACAACGTGGCCTTTGAGCATGGTTTTCTTTCACTTACCGTAATTGTTTTCAAATTTCACCCACAGGGCAGTGTGTATCTGTCTCTCACACACCATCCTCCTCTTATTGCTGAGTAACATCCCAGGTGCCTCTGCCGCGTTTTCTTTACCCGCTCACCGGTTCCCCGACACCCGGGTTGTCCCCACTCTCGGACAATTGTGGGCAGTGCTGTGCGGACGGACGCTGCGGTGCAAATTTTCCTACAGGCATCAGTTTTCCGTTCTTTGGGGTATCTGTCTACCTGGGGGTCGAGGTGAGGAATCACGTGGTGTTTAGCTTTGGGGGAGCTGCCAAACTGCTTTCCACAGAGTCATACCAGTTTATATTCTCACCAGCGATGGGGGCTCCGCTTTCTCCACCTCTTCACCCACACTTGTTCCTTTCCGTGCCTTTCTTCTTTCAACACCTATTTTGTTGAGCAGCTACTTGGTGCCTGCGCTAGGGGTAGGGGGAGTGGGGGCACAGAGGCTCCGGCTGCCCCAGCAGAGCCAAGGGGACACAGACCAGAAACGGTGGCACTCGTGGCGAGGGGAGCGAAGGAAGAGTCACGGGGCCCTCTGTGCGTGCGACGGACAAGCGGGAAGGCTCCAGAGGAGGCACCGGTTCTGTGGGCCGTGCCCTGCCTTTGCCCCCTCCCAGCACTTGCGTCCCTGGAAAGGGTGATGGTCAAAGTGCCAAAGCGCCTCAGTGTTGCCGGCTGAAAAGTCCCCCTCTTTGCTTCACATCCGCCCATACAGCCTGTTCCTTTTGTGCTGAGTCCTCATCTCCAGCTCATGGGCCAGCAGCCCAGGCCAGACAAGGAGACTAAGGCTCAGAGTGGGGAGTGATCTGCCAAAGGTCACCCTAGAAGGCAGTGGTGGAGGGAAACCAGCGCCCTGAACCCCTCCCCCAGCCTGTGGTCCTTTCAGTTCAGATGGAGTGAGGCCTGGGGAGCACGGTGCTTGGGGGTAGGGAAGGGGAGGTGGCAGAAGGAAGCCGAGCTTCGAAGACTTTCCCAGGCTTGGGGGGGGGCGGTGTTGCTGGGCAAGGTGTGTGCGGATGAAGGGTGAGCACTAGCGGTCCCTGGGGCTTGTTCTGGCCAGTCTGTCCTCTGCCCAGTTTCAGTTCTGCCTGACTTGCCCCCTGAGACCCCAGGGCTAGGGGTAGGGGGATGGGCCCACCACGGAGTCAGAGCTCCCTCCCTCAGCCTGCCTTCCTGTCCCCCCCCCTCCACCCTCCGAGGTCCTGCCCTCTGAGGGAGGAGGCTGGAGCCTGGCTGGGTCCATCCTCTGTGGGGAAGGGTGAGCTACAGCAGGACCCGGCTGGCAGGCAGAGTCGGTGGCCTCTTGCATGTCCCACAGCTTAGAGCCTTCAGTGGCTGGCCTCAGAAGCAAGGTTTGGGGAATGCCTGCTCAATGAACTCATACTTTCTAGGACTAAGTTGAAATGAGCTCACTCGTGAGGGAGACCTCATGCTCTCAGTGACTCATGGGGCCCCTGGGTAAGTTCTGGCCAGATCAGGTGTTGAGGTGTGTGCGGACAGGGTGGATGCAGCCCCTGTCCTCCCAGACAGCAGAAGTTCCTGTCCTCCCACCGGCACCCTCGGCTCTTGTACAGGCAGCGCTGGTGGTGCCAATGGGGTCTGGACCGGTGGGACCAGCCTGACCCGGGTGCTCGGGTGGGTGGGCTGGGAGCTTTAGGAGCTGGGAGCCCTCTGGTTCTCAAGCCCATCCTGCCTGCTTGTCCCCCCTCCCCCTACATCCCCTCATTTCTTCATCTCAGTGCTCAGCTCGCTCGGGCTGACGTTATCTTCTGACATGGTTCCCTGGCAGCCCCCATGCTGTGGAGAAACTTTTGAGTCATGGGGGCTTGGGAAAGTCCAGAAGATGATGTCCTTGAAGTGCCTCCTGCCACCCTGGCCTCTGGAAGGCCTCACTTCCCTATCATGGAGCTCCTGTGGGGCTTCCGGGGCAATTTCTGGATCTTTAGCAACGGGCCTCAAGGACTGGCTTTTCCTTGGGGCTGCCCAGGTGTTGCGGCACTGTCAGGTGGGGGATTTTGGCAGGGCCAAGGGCTTGGCCTGGCTAAAACTCCCCTGGAGGGCTTAGCTGCCCAGGCTGGTGGTGCCGTGAGAACAGACATTGGGACATCATCGGTGCCCTTGGGACGAGCCATCCAGCGGGGATCAGGGTTCTGACAGCAGCGAACCCAGGGAGGGGGGCATTAAAACCAAAGTGATTCTTGGATTCCATCTTTGTGGAAAAGTAGGTGTTAGCTAGACAAAGATGGGGCCAAAGACAGCTACACAGTCGGAGGCATGGAGGTGGGAAGCAGAATGAGCTGTGTGGGAAACTCAAGTGTTTCCATCTGACCGACTGGGGTGGAGTGGATGTGCGGGGCCAGGAAGACAGAGGGTGAGCAGGGAGGCTCCAACAGGACCCTGAGCCCTCAGCCGAGGGGTGGAGAGCTGGGACCCTCCCGAGCCCCTCACATCTGTGCCAGGAGGCCTCCTGCACGAAGCTGGCCTGGGCAGCCTCCACTGCACGGCAGATGGTGGCTGACTGGGCTCGGCCTGTGAGGCCAGTGGGAGGCGACCCACAGGAGCCATCTGAGCTGCGGCATGGCCCGGGCTGGCTCTTTGGGGCTGCCCTCTCCTCAGCTCGGCCTGTCCCTCTTTCAGGGATCTGTCCGACCGCCCAGGCCCAGCTGGGCTTTGACCCTGCACCCTGCTCACTGGCTCCCACCCCTGTTCCATCTCTGGGGGGCCAAAATAGGCCGTGTGTGTGCCAATGGGTAGGTCAGAGGCAATGGCCGGGAGAGGAGACCCAGGTGGGGAGACCCTGGGCAGGAGTCCATACCCCTGGCCCCTGGCACGCATGAAGGCTCAAAGTGTTCTTCGAGAGTCTGGGGGCCGGCCTCCCCAGTGCTCCCGGCTGGGTCCCCAGGACCCCTCTATATAGGCTCAAGGAGGCCGACCATGACAGAGGCAGAAAGCAGAGCCAGCCTTCAGTCTCAGGCCCCTCTTCTGAGGGAGGCAGGTTGATCCGGGGTGGCGGGGGGGAGTTCAGGGCGTGAGTTCAGAGTCCCCGGGCTCTGCGTCCAACTCTGGGCCCTGCTGGGGCATGCGCCGGGGCAGCGAGTGGGTAGGAAAGCAGCTCATACCTCACTAGTTACCTTCGGCCTCTGGGATTCTGTCCCACAGAGACACTTACGTGCAGGTGACACGTGCACAAAAGCATCCACAGCAGCGCTGTTGTGGTGGCAAAAGGTTGGGAACACCCCGTGTGAGCATCAGCATAGGACGGGCTATGGCTCTGGCAGCTCCCCGTGATGGACCACTAGGCAGTGTAAAATGAATGTGAAAGCTCTCTGTGTGTGCAGGTGCAAAAAAGCGCTGGGATTTCTGTCCAGTGAAAAAGCAAGTACGAGTCAGAGAAAGGGGCCCATGCCCAGGCAGGGGCGGGACGCAACGTGACGGCTCAGGAGACCTGGGGAATTTAGGGTGATCGGAATGAAGGGACAATGCCAGGCAAGTCAGATGGAGGCCAGCTTGGGAGGGTCCCTGTCTTTCAGAGAAGAAACCGAAAACCCCCAGGAGCCCAGCGACAATCTTCAGTAAGTTCTGCTCTGCTTTGTCTGGTAATGAGATCTGGCAAGTGCAAAGCAATAACCCCCATTTATAATATGCTTTACCCACGTGGTCGCATGTAAACCTCTCCACAACTCCAAACCCCACAAGGGAGGTGCTATCATCATCATAATGTCTCATTTACAGATGGAGGAATAGAACACAGAGAGGTTAGGAAAGCAGCCCCAAGTCACACAGCCAGTAACTGGCAGAGCCAGGGAAAGAACCCAGCCAGTCTGGCTCCTGAGCCCATGCTGGGTCCTGCGTCTCAGCCTGGTGGCCTGGAGGCCAGGGAGAGTCAGACAACCCAGACACCGAAGCTGCAGGGCCTGGGCGGAAGGCAGTGGCTTTGGGGATGAGGACTCGGGTGCAGACTTGAAAGCTTTTAAGGAGGTAGAAACAAGGCTTGGTGGTGAGTGGGGTGTGGCTGCTGCAGAAGGGGAGGAGCCTAAGATCTCACCATTTATTGATTCACGTAGCAAAATCCTTGAATGCCTACCTCGTGCCAGACACAGTTCCAGGAACTGAGCTTGCCTCCATCGCCGAAACAGACAAATCTCTGCCCTTAAGGAGCTTTCTTTCTAGCGGGTGGTGTCAGACAATAAATGTGATGATACGTAAATCACAGAGTCTGTTAGAGGTGTGGAAAACATACTGTAAAGGTAAGGGTGATTGGCAGGCCTGGTCAAGGAAGCCTCTGGAGTTTTAAATGGGGTGGCCAGGGCAAGCCTTACCAAGAAGGAGACATTTGAAGGAAGGCATAAAGGCGGTGAGGGAGGGAGGCTCGCGCATCTGTGGGGGAAGGGCAATCCGGCAGAAGAGCAGAAACTGGGACACCCGAGGTGTTTGTTAGACACCAAATGGATCACAGCGTGGGCAACTGGGGAGAGCTCTGGACAGGGGAGGGCGGTTGCCTCAGTGGGTGTTCGGGGGCCCACAGCAGAGAAGGCACTTGATGCCTCGAGACCAGATGAGATCTGGTGGGAGAAAGTGAAGGGTGTGCTTGGTTTCAGCATCTGGGAGGGCAGAGAGAGAGAGAGAGAGAGAGAGAGAGAGAGAGAGAGAGAGAACTGGGAGCAGGGCAGGTTTCGGGGAGATCGCGAGAGGCAGCCAGAAGCAGTGTCCGGTGGGCACGTGGATTATCTGGTCTGGAGTTCAGGAGAGGAGCCGGGGGCCCAAGCCCGGAGGATGCAGGAGGAGTACAAGCTAAGGGTGGGAGAGGTCTGTCTCCTTGGAAGGACAGGCCCAGGATGGAGCTCTGGTGGGGGCTCACTTGAAGGAGGCATCGGGAGAAGGGAGAAGCAAGAAGCGGCCTGTGGGAGGAGCAGCCAGGGAAGTGGGAGGAGGCCTGGGTGTGAGTGGTCAGCAGTGCGGGACAGCACTGAGGAGGCGAGTCCATGTGGGCAGTGCCACGGAGGGACAACAGAGAGGCTGCCAGGGCCCTGGGTGGTGTGCAGGGCGGGAGTCAGATCTCAGGTCAAAGGGAGGTGGGAGGCCAGTGGCCATGAAGGCAGAGCTGGGGCTGAGGCTGGACGGGAGAGGGTTCTGGGAGGACGGGAAGGATGGAAGCAGAGGGTTTGATGCCAAGAGGCAGCGGCAGGAGGTGGAGGGAGGTCGGGCCGCAGGTTCCCCGGAGCCTCTCTGAGACGAGGCCGAGATGACCGGCTCCTGTTTCACTCTGGCGGCTGCATCCTGGGAAGGGACGAACAGATGCTAAGGAGGTTACGGGAGGGGAACCGGTGAGAGCGAGGGGAGGGACAGAGGCAGGAACAGAGGCAAGGGAACATCGTTTCAGGTGACAGGATGGCTGTTCCCACTGCGGTGAGGAGACCAGAAGGGAGACTGGTGAAAGCAGAGGGGTCTTTTGAACATATTTCTGGAACATGTAGGTGTAGGCCCCCCTCTTACCCTGGCTACCCTCGGCAGGCCCCTAGAGAAGGGCTCTCAGGTGGGGCAACCTGGCGGACACAGAGGCAGAAGAAGGGTGGGCCAGATGGGAGGGCCGCCTTCACAAAGCCTTGGAGCCAGGGAGCTCCTGGGGGCAGGACCAGACGGATGGAAGCCCGACTGCGGAGCCCAGCCTGGCAGGCGAGGGCTCTGCCGAGCGTGCCTGGGCCAGAGATGCTCACTGGCCGTGTGTCTGCCTCCTGCCCCTGCCGGGGAAGACCTCCAGAGCTCACCACCCTCTCCAGGGCCGGGGCCAAACGTGCCAGGAGGGAACGGACGTGTGGAGGCAGGGCCAGGTAGGCAAGAATTCGGGTGAGAGATGCTGGCTTTAGAGCCCGTGTCAGGTCACCCTCGCCCTCTACCGGACCTCACCTACTGAATGGGCAGAGCTAGACCCTTGCCAGGGGAGTGGTCTTCCCCTCTGGGCAAAGTTTCTCAGGAATCCACCTACTTCCTCTTTTCTGAAAATTAGAACTACCTCTTAATTTGGGGGAAAAGGAACTAACCTTTGCTGTGTGGCCCTCCCCTACACACACACACACACACACACACACACACACACACACACACACACACACACTGAGCAGGTGCCAGGCCTGGAGTGTTATTATTCACCTGATAGGAAAAGGCCTCACAGGGAGGACATTGTTGTTTTCCCTTCTTGACAAGTGGGGACTCTGAGGCTGTGCGAGGCCAAGCTGTGTGGTGATGCAGAGGGCACTGACAGGGCGGTGCGGAGAGGCCTGGCCGTGGTGTTATCTGTCCCCTGCACATGGCCGGCTAGACACTCCAGGTGGCCGGGTGAATCTCTAATCCTCCCTCTTATCTCGGGTGCTGGTTTCCTGGATGCCTGGGGTTCCGGACGCTCTCACGGACACATGAGAGAGTTCTGTCACCTCTGGTGAGAGGCCCAAGGGGCCTGAGAGGGTGCTTGGACCTCTCCCCTCAGTCCCTAGGGCACCCCACTGGGGACTGGGGATTGGCTTCTAAGGGGGCTGGTGGTCAGGGCTTGGGGTCCCCACATGCTGGCTAGATCTAGCTCTCCTGTTGTGACCCACAGAGGCTGGCTCTCTGCTTGTCCCTTGCCTCCCACAAATGCCCCCCACTTTTCTCTGCCTGTTCAAGTGCAAAGAGCACAGGCTCAGCGCTCAGAGGTGAGGATCTGTAGCACCTGTGTGACCTTGGGCAAAGTCTGTACACTCTTGGAACCTTTCTTTCCTCATCGGCAACAAAGGGGTGCTAACAATGACAATGTCCCCAGAGGGTTCCTGAGGATTAGGGGAGACGGTTCCAGAACCTAGCTCACAGGAGGTGCTCAGTAAGTACTACTTCCTTTCCCCAGGCCCCCAGTCTCCTGGGACGACTCCCACTGTCAGTTGCTAGGTGAGGGGCCCGAGGCAGCTCGGGAATGAAATAGGGAGTGGCGCTTTAGGACTTGGCCTCTGCTTCAGGGAGCTGATGGTCCAGCCTGGGAATTTGGGGTTCATGTCCCTTCCAGGGCATCCCGGAGGAAGGAGGCCGTGAGCTTCAAAGCAAGAATGAGGAAGTGCATGGTGGTGGTGTGGGACCCTGCATGTGGTGCCTCTGCTAGGCCCACCCCTAACAGCTGTGGGGCTCAGGGCAGACGTACAAGCAGAGGCCCACATAACGTATGTCTAGATAGTTCAGTTATAAATCCAGCTAACAAATTGATAAATAGGATACACTCTAGCCTCCCACGTGGATAAACATTCCTTGAGAACCACCTAGAAGGCCAGATTGCATTTGGAATTCTTGGACTCTTGGGGTCTGGTTGCTGGAACGTGGCGGCATGGGGAGAGCCCATCCTCAGCCCTCCGGCCATGTTTCATTCACAGATGAGGCAATAGCTGCCCTTGACCACCCCTCAGGCCCGGGATGTGCATACAAGCTGCAGGGCTGCGGGAAAGACCCATGCAGACTGTGGGGTGGGGAATTCTGGGGTTCTGCATTAGGAGAAGGGGCATGGGCCTTGGGTGGGCCTGAAGCCAGAGGAGGGACAGAGTGGGTTCCTCTAGAGTGTGGGGTCCAGGGTAGGGGCCCTTCTCGCCTGGGTCCAAGTTCGAGGCTGTCTTGGGGCACCCCCAGGATCCGGCTCCGGAGTGCATGTGCCCACCCTGCTTGCATCCCAGCACTTGAGCCGCACTGGACCAGGGTGATGCAGGCCACTGTGCTTTGCTGAGCTCTGGGTCTAGGGAGCTGACCCTCCCCCTCCCCCTGGACATCAGGGCTCCTCTCCAGCACCAGCCCCTCTCTTCCTACCTAGCGGGCCTCACTTTCCTCTTGCGGGATTGGGGAGGGGTGTCTGCTGCCACCTGTCCCCCACCTCTCTGGGACCATGATCTTAGGCTGCCTCATCTGGCTCTGCAGACCACTGCATCCTGGACCCTGCAGGCGGTTGGGCAGCCCTTCCTCGCTTGTGCCAGAAAGTGGGGCACCAACTCTACTTTAGCCCATGTTTCTCGCTCACTCAGCTGAAAAGCCACAGCTTCCCTGAGGCTCCTAACCCTCACTTCTCTGATTCTATGTGACAGGCCCGACCGCTGGGCTCCCGCACCTGTCCTGCTGCCCTGATACCTGCTGCCTCCCTCACGGTGGGGTGGGAGCCGCAGGGTTCTAGGTGTCTAAGCACTGCCCCCCAATGATGCTGCCTGCCTTTGGGGCTCAGTATGGCCCTTTCTGGGCTCCCTTGTTAATGAACATTCCCCCTCCCACCCCAGAGGGGGTGGTGGGGTGCCCAGAGAGGGCAAGAGACAGTGGCGGTGGTGAACACACCCTGCTATCAGGGTTCAGAGGCTATTCAGAGACCTGTTTCATTGGGAGAGGAGGGCCCTTGGCGGGGGGTGACAGGGATTTTCCAGGAAGGCTGAAGTACACCCTGAGCTGTGGCCATGGGGGGCCTACACCAGCCCTGCTTCCCAGGCTGCGATCCAGAACACGCTGGACTGAATGCTCGGGGAGAGGCGATCTTGTGCCTCCTCCCCCAGATACGCAGCCGGTGATGCCGGCCACCAGCTCAGGAACCGTTCCTGCACACACAGCCCCCTTCCCGTCTCCCTTTGTTCAGCGATAGCCTTGTTCTTGCCGTGTCAGCATCATGCTGTCCTCGGCCAGACGAGCTGCTGTCCCGCAGCCAACGCAGCTCCCCTGGGGTGCGGGCTCCCTGTTGGTGGGGACCAGGTCTGGGGCTGGGTGAAGGGGGTGCCCACCTCGTCCCACCAGGGAATGGAGGGAGGGAGAGGCACCCGTAGTCCCCAGGGCATCTGTGGTCCACCCTGGGAGGCCTCTACCTCTTTCTTATCCTGGTGGGACATACCTTCCTCCTCTGGGAAGGTCACAGGAAGCAACTGAGGATCTGACCTCATGTTTGCATTAACCCAGCCCTGTCTGGTGCCACCAGATGTGCCAGGAGCTTCTGCCGGGAAGGGGGGAGCGGGCAGGAGATGGGCCTGTGGGGATGAGAGGCTGGACCTGACCCCAGCCCCTCTTGGGATGAAGATGTCCTCCATTCTAGCAGGGGTCCCAAGTTGGGGAGCAGCCCTGGCTATACAGCTAGGCTGCCCGTGCCTCTTTGCCCAGAACTAGAGGTTTGCAGGGAAAACAAAAATCTACCCAGTGGAGACCAGCCCTCAAAGCCACCCGAAGCCCAGCAGCTGTGAGGAGGCGGGTTTGGGGCTGCAGCCAGCACGAGCAGGGGGCCGCCAACAGGAGGCTGACTTCAGCTGGGCCCCCTATGAGGACAGGACAGCAGGCCACCTGCGAGGCTCTGAGCCTCAGGCCCTGGAGACAGGAGCCTCTGGGGCATTGTGGCCTCTGGGAACATCACTAAACTGAGCTGGTGGGACAAGCGGAAGGACCAGTTACTTCCTCTTTCCTGACCACACCTTTCTAATGAGATCACCTTCTACTTCACTGCCTGGCATACCCGGCTGCTGCAGGAGCAAATGAGGTGATGCAGAGACTGAAAAGCATAAAGGTGGTATTATTATTAGCAGGAGTCATATTTGACTTGCTAATTAGCTTCCTAAAAATAGTCACATTTATTATAGTGCGGGGAGAACCCTAAGCCGGAGCTGGCGCCCTGGATTCTTGGTGTAGCTCTGTGGCAGCCTTGCTGTGTGACCTTGGGCTGGGCCCTGACCCTCTCTGGGCAACTGATTCTAGCTGGGACTCCTCCAGTTGGGGGGCTGGGTTCTGGAGGACTGGCTTCCTCTGAGTCGGTAGGTCATGGCAATTGGTGTCACTGAGACTCTCCCTGGCACCTGCTGGGGAATTTACAGGGGTCTTCAGTCTGACGTTGATCTTGGGGTCTGGGGGCACACTGCCCAGTCCCCACCCAGAGCCCAACCAGTAGGAGGCTCCAGGGATCGTGGATGACCAGGGTTACCGAGAGGAGCTGGGGCCTGGTGAGGTGGGAGGTGAGGGGCTGCAGATGCCCCATGGGACATCCCTTCATTCGGTGCATGTTCACTGAGTGCTTGGCACTCAGCCACATGCTGTGGAGACAACGGAGGCCACACTAGACCCAGTTCTGACCTCGTGGCAGACACAGGTGCTCATCACGGACCATACGATTAAACCTCGTAACATGTACTCAGCTCCTGCCAGGGCTCCAGAGAAGGGTACATGGTGCCAGGGGGGCCTGACTTAGTTGGGGGGGGGTCAGGGAAGGCTTCTAGGAGGAGAACCTGAAGGCAAAGTATGGGGTGGGAGGGGCTGAGGAAGAGAGCGCTAGGGTGGGGGACAGACTCTGACGACAGCATGAGGCAGCAGGAGGGTCACCGTGATTCCCGGAAATGCTGGCCTGGATGTGCACCTGGGAGAACAAAGCTGCAGGATGTGTGTCCCTCCCTCCCGTGCTTCCCCGTCTGGGCGCTCCCTGTCTGGTTTCGCCTTGGGAGGAAATGCCCCTCTGGGTCGCTGTGAGTCACCAGCCCTTCTGTGGTGCAAGCCTGCCACCTGCCAGGACGCTGCCCCCCGCCCTGGTCCCCATCTCCATGTTTCTTGCCTGCTGTGGACCCACAGCCCCCCTGCCCGCTTTTTGGGCAAAGGAGCCAGTCAGCTCATGAGGATTGTAGGGTTGGGGGTGAGACTCCTGGCCTTTATGGGAGGCTTCCCGCAGACTGTGCCTGGACGGGGGTATGTGGGAACAGCAGTGGGAACTCAAGGACCGTGATGCTGGAAGGGGCCCGAGAGACCATCTGGTCTGTCCCCCACCAGGCACAGCCAGGCTGGGTGCTGAAGACCAGAGAGGGTACGGCTTACCATAGGAAAGCACAGCTCACCTGGATGACATTCTCCAGCCTCCTAGGCATTTTAAATCTCAGTGGGGGGAGGCAGGGCTGGGGGTTCTTTCTGACCTGGGGATCTCAATATCCTCAGTGCCCCAGATCTCGCTTTGCCTTCTGTCCTGGGACTTTTGCCCCTAGAAGTTGGACCTCTGGGACTTTGAGAGGAGGCCTCAGGAGATATAGTGAGCTCTCAGTCAGAGCAGAGATTCCTGCTGTGACCAGATTCTAGAAGACTGGTCATAGGACACCTCACCAGTGGGAAGGGTCGTAGGCTGTTGGGGGTAACATGGGGAGCCCTCTCACAATGGGCCAATTGCCCTGTACTGGGATCTCTTCTGGGGCCTGGATTGGCTTATCACCCCCACTGCCCTCCCTCAACTGTCCTGGGGAAAATTCTCTCCCTTCACCTAAGAGGGGCCTGAGACAGAGGCAGCGACATCTAGCGCCTCCCTCCCCACAGCAGTCTGATCATCCTTCTTGCCCCCCAGAGTAGGATTTCGGTAAAAGGACAGCTGGGGACACTCTGTGGAGACCTCCTTAGGTCTAGCCTCTTTTCAAGAGTTCTATACAGGGCTGCAGCCTAGGATGCATTCTCTTTTCCAGAGAGCAGAGGTTGGATGGAGCTGGGTATATTTCCAAAACCTTCTCTAAGCTGGTGGGCATGTAAGGAGGGGGAAAAAGTCTGATTTTCCCCCAGTGCACAGCTGGGGAAACTGGACCCTTTGGCGGGAAGCGACAGGTGTCAGGACTAGCCCAGGGATCCTGATTTTCAGCCCTGCATGCTCTTCCTGCTCCTGGGAACTCTGTTCGCCCCTTCCCTGCCTCTGCCCTGGGACCTTGGGGTAGACCTGGAGAGGTGGCTGGGAGCCTGGGAGCTTTCACTGTGGGACAGCACCACCCTCTGCTGGCCACCCAGAGAGGCCAGAAAGTTCACCAGTGTCGGCTGGTCCGCCCACTGAGAGCTGCTGGGGCCCCAGAGGGGCTGCATCCTCAGTTCTCCCCAAGGCCAAGCTGGGCGTGCCCTGGGACAGGGCCTCAGTCAGGCCTGCCTCTCCACCAGCACCCCCCACTCCTCCGGCCAGTTCAGGATACCCTGGGTAGAGGTGGGGCCCCGGCCTAAAGGACGGGTCCCAGCTCAGCCTCTGACAGGCTGAGTGACCTTATTATGCAAGTTTTTATTCCTACCTGGGCCTCAGTTTTCCCATCTGTGCAATAATCAGGCGGGCCTCAAGGAGGTTTCCCGCAGACCTCAGCTTGATAGCCTCTCTCTCAGCCTACCTCCCGGGCCTTCCCCGCCCCTCTTGTTGGCATCTGGCCGGCCTCGGCTCTGGGCACCCCTCCACCTGTCTGTGACCCCTCTCCCACCTGCAGGGCCCACTGGCTTCAGGAGCAACCCTTAGCCTCCCTCCTACCCAGGCACTAACTATCCGAACAGGGCCCTGACGGGGTGTGTAACAAGACCATTGCTTATTGTGCCTGTAAAATGGGATAATAACCCCCAACTCCCAGGGCTGTTATGAGAATTAATTAACAAGCTAATAATATGTTTGCGAAAGAGCTTCGTAGGTGGCGGATGTGAGGTCGCTCTTCCCCAGACCCCTGCCTCCAGGGCCATGCCCACACAACGGCACCCGCGGGCCATGGGCCCACCCTCCCAGGTTGGGATTCAGCTTGTCCTGTCCTGGTCCCTTGTGGTGAGAGAGGCAGGGCTGTGCCCGGCAGAGCTCCATCACCTACTAGTTCTAGCGCCAATGCGGGGGCTGCGGCCAAGGCAGGGCAGGCTCTCAGCTCCTGCAGGAGAGGAGGTAGGACATCCCTTGGGCACCGTCTCAGATCAAAATCGGTGGGAGATTTTATTTTGAAGGCTCTCCACTCGTCTCCGGAGCAAGTTCGTGGGCCTCTTAGTTGAACGCAGACGTTTTCAGAGACCCGGTTCCTGTGCCCTCTGCCTCATTTTAGGCCTCCTTGTCCCCGTCCCCTACTGGCCACTCCGGATTCCTCGGGAACCATCCTGCTCACAGGCACCGAGGAGACAGATACCAGCACTAAGAGAAGGAAGCACAGAGATGCTAAGTAGCTCGCTCAAGGCCTGGGGCCCAGCTAGGAGCGGAGGAGCCAGTGATGGGACCCTCGGGGCCATGCACCTGATTTCCAGGCTCCGCTGCCTCTTGGGACTCAGCGGGGAGACCAGCTAGGGCCCTTGCGAGGTTCTTGGTGACCGAGGACGGTGGCCTGAGTGGGGCAGAACCAGGGGTCTTGGAGGAGAGGGATGGTATCTGGATATACTTGGGAGAAGGAAGCGCTGGAGTTTGAGGCTGTGAGGACTGAATACAAAGAGGGCAGGGCAGGGGAAGTTTGTGGGGTCAGCTTGGGGTGGGTGTGGGCCTGCGGGCTGCCCGGGAGGGCCTCGTTGTGGGAGGTGGCAGGAGGCAATGGTCAGGGACTCAAGCTGGGAGCCACTTGGGGGTTGTCCGCCCGATGCCAGGGACTGGATGTGGGCACCCAGGAGCACGTGTCCAGGGAGAAGCCCCGGGGAGCCACAAATCAGGGTCCTCTCAGAAACTGGTTGGGCGGAGTTGCCAGGCAAGGTTCAGGGGCAGACACCTGCCTGGGAGATGACCAGCCTCCATCGAGACCCCCAGGACGGAGGGAACAGCAGCCCCAGGGGGTTGAGTTGGGACCCGTGGGTAGGAATTGCACAGAAGGAGACTTCTCTTTCTCATATGTGGAGCTCTCAAAAAGAAGGCAGGCTTCTTCCTGGGGTCCTCTTGGGGTCCTGAGTTCCCTGTCAGAGCAGGCATGTGAGGCAGGGCTGCTCGGCCCCTCTGCAGGGGGAGGGCTGTTTCTGAGGGGGTTTTGCACTGGGTGGTGATGGCATGAGGCCAGAGAATCTGCATCTAGTCGAGGGGCCTTGCTTCCTAAACGTTCAACAGCCTCCTTCCCTGGCTCAGGCTCTGACTTGGCAGTGGTCGGGCCAACGCACCAGCTGCGTACATGGAGGCCTCCTGCCTCTGGCCCTGCCAGGGCCTCGAGGCCTGCTTTTGGGGGTGCTTCCCCTGCCTCCCCTCACCCTGCGCCCATTCCAGGGCAGGCCTCTGAACCAGCGCTTCCTGCGTGGTCTGGCGTGAAGGGAGCTGTGGAGGACGAGGGAAGTCCGGCAGCAGCTGCTAGCCTGCCCCCCCCCCCATTTCTGGTTGGCCTGGGGCTGCAGCTGGCGGGCTGGCCCCGGGAAGGGGGCTCCTGAGACACCTCCTTAGACATGTAATTGGGGTTGCACGGCTTGGTAATTAGGAGACGCAGCACACTGTTCTCTAAATGACTATAATTAAAGCTACTTTCTGCAGCCAAACCAGGAGTTTTGGGCATCACCTGGGGGAACTGGGTGGAGGGGGGGGAAGGGAAGAGAGGCAAAGACTTGGCTGCAGAGGGTGTCCTGCGGGCCGGCCCCTCTTCCTCACCCCTCTCTAGGCCCCTCCACAGACTCCTGGGGGCTCTAGACAGCCAACAGGCCTGGAGACCATCTGGCTCAAGGCCCCGGTCTGACAGAAGGAAGATGCCTGGAGAAGGGAGGACATTTGCCCCAAGTGACAGAGGTGTCAACGGCAGAACCTGCACAGGAGCCCAGCCTTCCCCTCAGCAGGACTAGCCTCCTGCACTGGTTTCTAGTGCATGCCAAGCACTTTCTCCTCTCCTGGTCTTTGGCCAGCACTCCCTTCAGCCTGGCACACTCCCCACCCCTCTCTGGGATCCTTACTCTTCCCTCAAGATTTCTGTGTGACAACACCTCCTCCAGGAAGCCCTCCTTGAGCCCCTGGGTAGGGTCAGTGCCTCCTCAGGTTCTCCACGGCCCCGCTCTGGCCCCAGCTGATGACCCACCCTGGGTGGGCCCGTCTTCCTTACTTAGCTAGTATGATCTCGGGGTCATGGACCACATCTGATTCCTAGTGGGGCACTGGGGCTGGCTGGCAGTGGCTTTTGAGAGCTGGTGGTTGAATTTTTAGGAATTTTCTGAACTGGTTGTTAAACTCAGCCACCGTTAATAATTAAATTTTATAAACTTACAATTAAACACATTTTTTTAAAAGATTTTATTTATTTATTTGACACAGAGAGACACAGCGAGAGAGGGAACACAAGCAGGGGGAGTGGGAGAGGGAGAAGCAGGCTTCCCGCGGAGCAGGGGGTCCAACGCAGGGCTCAATCCCAGGACCCTGGGACCATTACCTGAGCCAAAGGCAGACGCTTAACGATTGAGCCACCCAGGCGCCCTCTAAACACATTTTCTTAAAAAGGGAAATACACACTAAAAACGTTATCACTTCCCAATTATTTTTACTGTTATCTAAACTAAGCTTATTTACGGCTACTGTGTCTGGGGGTGGACACACTATATAAAGGTGGGCACCAACTCGGCAATCATCGACATCACACCGACGCCTTGATCCCCGCCACGGGAGGAATGCGGATGCCACAGACATAAGCAGGGCCCCTCACCCCAGCCCAGGGATCTGGGTGTAAAACATCTTGCGGCGCACCACTGAGCTCACCTCTGACCTGCTGGCCCTTCCAGCAGGGCGAGGGGCACAGCAGCGCTTCATGAAGGCCACCAAACAAGGAGAGAAAGAATGCAGTGTTTGCCTTGGGAAGCAGGATTATTGACTTGCAACAACTGCCACCAGGTGCCGGCTCTACCCCTGCCCCATTTTCGTCCTGGGGCTTTCATGGGGGCACGGGGAAGGCCCACGGCTGGGGCGTCTGTGGGCGCTGGGGTGGAGGGGAGCCAGCTCTCCCAGGCCAGGGCTGAGGGGCCCCGGAGAGGCGGTAGGTGTGGGCGGCCTTGGCAGGGCGCACAGAGAATGGGGCCCAGGGGAGATCCTGCTGCTTCCTCTCCCAAACGGTCCTGGGCAGCGTGCCACCCTCTTGCGCCCCTCCCAGCCTGGCCACCGCAGTGGGGTGGGGGTGGGGGTGGGGGGGCAGGCAGAAAGGCCATGCAGCTGGGCTGGCTTCAGAGAAGGTGCCTGAAGAGCTCCCCTCCCTTAGAACTTGGGGTAAGAATTGGCCTTTTCATGGTTTTTTTTTTTTTTTTTTAAGATTTTATTTATTTATTTGAGAGAGAGAATGAGATAGGGAGAGAGAGCATGAGAGGGGGGAGGGTCTGAGGGAGAAGCAGACTCCCTGCTGAGCAGGGAGCCTAATGCGGGACTCGATCCTGGGACTCCAGGATCATGACCTGAGCCAAAGGCAGTCGCTTAACCAAGTGAGCCACCCAGGTGCCCTTTCAGGGTCTTTCTTAAAAGTGGCATCCCCGTCCCCTCTGTGGGTAGCAGGCCCTTTAGAAGCCCAGAAGGTCAGGGATGAGGAAGAAGATGGAGGCTGAGTGCTTCCTGCCCATTGCCTCATTTAACTGTACAGCAGGCAGCCCTGCTCTGCCCTCACGGGACAGGAGGGGACTCCGATGATTGCAGTTCACCTAGCCCAGGGACTTCCTGCAGCTCTTCTACAATGTTTCTCTTCTTTTTTGAGAGAGAATGTGTGCATGCGTGCATGTGCGCTTGCGCGTGCAAGACAAGGAAGCAGCAGAGGGAGAGGGAGAGAATCTTAAGATCATGACCTGAGCTGAAATCAAGAGTCAGATGCCTAACCAACTGAGCCCCCCAGGCGCCCCTCTTCTGCAATATTTCTGAGCCCCCAGAGCACATTTGTCAATGTCTGGAGACATTATTTTACTGTCACAACCGGGAGTGGGGGCGCTACCGGCATCTAGTGGGGAGAGGCCATGGATGTTGATAAACATCCTACAGTGCCCACGACGGGCCCCCACAAGAAAGAACGATCCAGGCTAAAACATCAACAGTGCCACGGCTGAGAAACCCTGATCTAGAGAGATGTACTTGGACATACGAACACAATGTCTGTCCCCAGTTAAGAACCCCTGGTCTCCCACCTGGTAGTTCATGGAAGAGGAGCGAACAGAAGGCAGGGTGGATAAACGGCTTGTTTCAGGGTACCCAGCGAGATCCCCTGGCAACCGGTGCGGTGAGCACAGCGCTTGCACACAGTGGCAGCTCAGCAGGGATGAAAACCAAGAAAGGCCCAGGTTCTGGGCTACAACGCCTCTCAAGGCTGTCCTGGACAAGAGCCTCATCAATGTCTTCTTGAGGTTTGTTGGACCCCAGCCTCTCTGACCAGCCCCTTCTTGACTGCAGTGAGGAGGCCTGAGCCGGGCCCATGGTGGGGGTGGGGGGGGTGGGGGCTGCTTAAGGGATGAGGGAGACAGTGGGTTGAAGCCAACTTCACACGTCTAAGCCTGAGAGGCCATGGCGGTTGGAAAGGTACACCACGGTGGTGGGCACTGGAGGGCGGGGTCCAGGTGCTGGTGATGGGGTGGACTGGTGCCACTTCCCCATGGCTATATCCCTGGCGAGGCAGGTGGGGTATCTGTGGTGGGAAGCTCAGATGTTCTGACCTTACTTGACAGAGGACTTGAGGTCCTCGATTAGCTAAAAGCCCTTGTCTGGTGCCTGCTTCTGCAACTGGCCTTGAAGAGCCCACTGGGGTTATGTCTGCAGGGGCCTCAGCTGCCTCCTCCTGTTCTCCATCCTGTCCACCCTCTTCTCAGGAAGCAGAGTTGCATGGTGTGAGGCATGCAGGCTCTACAGCTCCACTTCAGGGTTCATATGTGGCATGTACTTACTGGCTGTGTGTCCTTAGGCAAATTACTTAGCCTCTCTGTTCCCTCATCTGTTGAATGGACCCCCCCTCCCCCGCATAGGTTTGGTGGGAGGATCAAATGAGGTAATTTTTTATAAAGCCTTTAGAAGGATGCCTGGCCTAAAGTAACTACTCAATAAATGTGAACTATTATTGGTATTGTTTCTATTCGGCTACTCATGCCCTCTGGAGTGGGTGTGAACTAATAATCCAGGGCTCTTCTCTCTAGCATCTCCAGCTCTCTGCCGCTCTCTAGTGGACGCTGGCTGCATTGTCTTGAGGGGACACTTGGTGTATCCACAGAGGTAATTTCTTCCTTCAGATTTCAAAGGAAATTTGCCATGTAAGGAAACCTTATGGTTGATTCCTGGATAGAGTCAGACAACTAATTTCCTCCCCTTCCTCCCAAAGAGAAGTCACTTTTGGGTTGGTATTTGCATGTTGGTTTGATGGAGCTGCAGCACCCTGTTGTAGTGGAAAAGCTACACGGGGGCAATTTTTCTTCTTGATATCGATGTTAATTGATCATTTTCGGTTTTTACAGGTGTGATTAACTTTAACCCCAACACATTTCAGCAAACCTACTCATTCCACTGTTGAAGCCAAACATTATCACCCACACCCCAGCGTGGAGATAACCTGTCCGTTTTCTCAAGTTGTTTCTTCTTCTTCGTCCAACAGTCTGCGTGGACCCTGGGGTACAGCAGAGACTGTGTCTGTTTCGCTCACAGCTTTATCTCTGGTGCCCATTACAGGGTCTGGCACATGTACCTGTCTGTGGAATGAGGAATGCACTCATGACAACCATGTGGCCTTGTGGCTCCCTGCCCCTCCTTCCTCCTATTGAAAAGGCCACCACAGAAGGGTGGGGGATCTACTGAGGCATTACGGGGGGCGGGCGGGCTCTGTGCTGAGTGCTAATGGACTCTGGGAGGAGACTTACTTAAAGGGAAAGACGAAGGCATAGCTGTTGGTGAGAAGGGGCGAGGGAGTTGGAAAAGATCTGTACACCTACCTGGTTTGGCCGGAGGGAGGTCAGTTAGACCACGGGGAGGGGCAGCAAGAGTCCTGGACTCAGGCTGTCCCGGAGGCTCCCCAGGGGGGAACCTGGAACTTGGTCTCCCGCCGCACACCTGTGCCTGGGGACAACATGGCCGACGCTTACCCCAGACGCCGCATCAGGTCTGTAGCTCACGCTCCGGCCGGAAAAGGAACGCGCCACACCTGCGCCAGGTCTGCGCACCTTCCCCACGTATTCTTTATTCAGGTTTTTACGGCTCTCAGCTCCGCCCTTGGCCCCGCCCCTCACCCCCCAGCCAATCCGAGAACCCCAGCAACCCCCACGTCCAATGCGGAGCCTCCCGGCCCGAGCCCCGCCCCGCCGCCTCCACCTGCAGCAGCGGCGTGTGGACGCGTTCCGCGGCTGGGTCACCTGCGCTTGTCCGCGGAATCCTGGGCCTCCGCTCCGCTCTTGCAGGTGCTGGAAGGGACAGCGGCCCGGGTGCCTGTCCCGGGGCCAAGCGTGTACCTGGCCAGGGCCCGCTCCCGAGATCGCCCTATCCGGAGGCGGCACCTTCTTCATGTGCCCCCCCCCCCCCCCCCGCCACTGTCCTCTCTGAGACCGTTTAACCTTTACGGCTAAGGCAGACTTTGTAGGTCCAGTAAGTCCACTCTGAGCTGGGGCCGGCTGTCCCGCCACCTCCTGGCCCCGTCGTAGGGCCGAGACTTAGCCCATTTCTCCCTTAGTCCTCTGCCTCCCGAGCCCACCATCCTCTTCAACCCGGGCGGCCGATTGCCGTTGCTGTGGGCTTTGGCTCCACCTAGTGGCGCAATGTTTAACGTCCGAGGCCCAGGCAGGCTGGCGAAAGCGGCGGCAGGTATGCGGGCGGATACCTGGATACACCGCAGTGACCTTGAAGTGAGCCCAAAGTGGCCTTTCTCTGCCTCTGCCCAGCCCCTCCCTCTGGTTCCGAGGGGAGCCTGGGGTGCTGGGGAGTTACAGATGCCCGTTCGGACCCCTCTGCCTCCAGAAGGCTTTGGTGACTTTTAACTCTCAGAGGAATTGGTGCCCCTGAACTCCCATCCCTGGCCTGACCTTGACACCAGCTGTTGCCGCTGCTGTCCCAGGGTTCCCACAATCCCAAGAGATGCTTCCCTTCCCCTGAGTACTGGCACCCAGCCCCCTTCCCGCTTTACTCCCTGCCCTCATTTGGGCTTCTTCTCAGCCATTTGCTCTCCCCACCCCCTTGCTCGCCCTCCCTTCCTCCCTCTCTGCCCCGTCATCACCACCCTCTGTGTGTCCAACTGTGAGTCTGTCTGTGTCGCTGTGTCAGCCTTTACCGCCCTCCTGGTGGGGCACTGCCCTGGTGACACGGAAAGCCTCTCCCAGCTCTCCAGCTGCCGTATCCACCCACCTCTGTTGTCCGCACGTAGGTTTGCACAACTGCTGTGAAAATCAGGGGGAGTGGTCCCTTCTGGGGACCTTCAGAGTCCCCTCCTTAGGAGGGAAGAAGTGTCTGTGCCAACCTCTGAGGCCGGCTTGTCTCAGACTCTGTGCCCTCAGCAGCTCCTGCCACTGGTTGCAGTAAAATGTCCTTTCTTACATGATGGGACATGACAGGACATCGCTTCCCTCCCTGCTCTTAACTGGCCCGATTGTCTTCCCCATCTGCAGCCGGGCTCTGCCTCCCCAGTCCAGCAAGGCGATGATTGTCCTTAGGCGTGCGTGTGCGTGTGCGTGCGCGTGCGTGTGTGTGTGTGAAGGTGTGTATGCTTTGGGTGGAAGATAGGGAAGACCTACGGGTCCAGGTTACTTCTATGTTACCCATGAGAGGAACCCATGCCCCGAGCCCCCGAAGGGGACCATGTGAATATTTGACAGCTGAAACCAAATGATTGGCTCTAAAATAAGAACACTGCGAAATTGAAATCAATAAATTCTTAATCAAAGGTCCGACTGTAACATTATATCAACCTCATTAATTGTTAAATTTAGGATTCATAAAATTTTCATTACATTTGAAGGAATGTGTGGGCTAGGTTTTACAAGAATTCCCAATTGTGATTTAAATCAGTTACTCCTAGCCAAATGATTTCAAGAGCAAAATTATAAATATCGTTTCAAAAATTTTACAGCAGATTTTTAATATTTTAATATGTTTGCACTGATATGGGGTGAAGCTGTCAAAAATAAAGATGCCAGGGCTTACAGAGGTCCTAAAAACAGCTCTTTGTCTTAGGGTGAGGCAGGAGGCAGGAAATCAGTGAGGATGAGGGGGTGGGGTTGGTGATGGGGCACAGGAAAGTCTCAGGGGACAGGGTGGAGACAGCGATGGTGAAGGGGAGAGGGAGGAGGAGTGTCCTTTTGCTTCTTCAGGGAGCTCTACTCAACCCCTCAAGTTGGGGTGTAGAGGCTCCTCTGGACGTACAGGGGTCTGGAGTCTTATTGGAGCAGGGAGGGGCCACAGGGTCGCTGAGTGAAGACTAGGGTTCAGGCTTATTCTCCCCCATGGGGAGTCCATATGGGCGCTTGGCCCAAGGGGAGCAAATTCTTATAGGAGGGCTGTGATGGGAGGCATCTGGGGCCAGCCCTCAGAGGTGCCTTTTGCAGGGACCCCCAAACTGGGAATGCTCCTTTGCTAAGGGCTCTGGGCCCTTGGCATCCAGGTCCCATCTTCTCCCCTCCCCCACCTGACTTTACTTCCATCCCCAAAAGTTCTGTCAACTCAGTCTCATATTCTCCTTCATTTCACTCTCTCTGGCTAGAAGGAATAGACAAGGATCCATTAAAAGTTCCCCAACTGGGATCCCCTTTCCTCCAGAGCACAAGCACTCAGGCTTTATAAACCCTGGTTATGTGATAGCCAGCCTGGGTGGGGAGGACAGATGTCATTTCTTCCTGGGAAGGTGTCGCCGCTGGCAAATGGCCACATGACTTCCTGGCAGTCTGCCCCAGTCTGAAGTTGGGCATGTGAAAAGAAACAAGGAAAGAATCAGAATTTTCCTGTATGGTGTTTATATCCTAACCTAACGAGGGGGTGGCAGGGGGTGGGCGTTAAATGCGGGGAAGTTGGCTAGGCTACTCTGAGAACCCACACATTTTCTGAGTGCCTCATTATCTTCATCCTTGCAACAATCCTGAAAAGCAGGTGTGATGCCCTATTTTAAAGTCTCTGGTCTGCCCAATATTCTCTGCCTTTGGATACTGTCTTTCCCCCATCCTTTGTGGTTCCCGAGGCCCCCACCAACCCCAGAGGCTGCTGGCCCCTGGCTGCAGGGCTGGGTACCTGTCCACTCGGTACTGGACTGAAGGCTGGCCAGTCAGAATTCCTCTGTGAGATCTGCGGATGTTGGAAGGTGGGATGGAGGGACACTCCCTCTATCCTGAAAAGATGAGCTTCTGGGGCCCTGGAGTCTGGAGTGGCCTGGCTTCTTTCTTGCCATGCGCAGAGGACTGTAGGAACGTGTAGCCAGCGAGCAAGAAAGGAGAAGCAAGAGACAGGGAGAGTGACAGAGTGTGCGAGCCTTGGAACAGCATTCGATCGCCAGCTTTTAGCCTGACTTTTCAAATTTATGTCAATGAATTTTTACTTATTTATGTATTTATTTTTGTTTCAGCCAGTTTGAGCTGGGTTTTTGCCCTTTGCCCCTGCAAGAGTTCTGGTTGATATTACTCTACAACATGAAGCTCTTCTCTCCTGGAAAGGAAGGGGCAACTGGGATAGTTGTAGTTCTTGATGGAAAGCAACAGAAACCCAGCTGGAGTTGGGTGATACAGACTGGGGGTTTACCAGAGGCAAGGAGATGCAGCTGGGCCTCTGGGGGCTCTGGGAACAGGAGCAAAGTCCCGGCTGTGACTCGTGTGCTTTGTGGTGCTCTTCTCTGAGTTGCTCTGGCTCTGGCTCTGGCTTCCTTCTCTCTATTGGCTTTTTCCCTCTGGGTGGACAGAACATGGCCTTACATCTCAGCATTTGGTCGCCACAGAAGGACTGATGATGTCTCCTCACATGAATTTCAGAAGGTTCTGGAAGGGCCCATGAGTGGTCCAGTCTGGGTCAACTGATACTCAGGTAGAACTGTCATCTGTAGCCAGAGGGGAGGGTTACTTGCGACCCACCTCTGTGTTTTGAGGGTCTTTCCCAGAGAAGAGGGGCTTATCATGGGACAGAGAAATCCCTTCCAGAGTGTCTACCGTAGGAATGAGAGTACTGTGTCCGGCACTGTACTAGAGGCTTTCTGGGGTCCCAGGTACATTCCTGCCCCCTGAAAATTTTGTAGGGATTGAATAATAGAGCCAGATGTCAGACAGGGTCAGATTCTCAGCTTCATTCTTGGTGAAACCAGATGGAAGGACTAGGCTCCCTTGCCATTCTTTTCTGACTTAGCCTAACTTACTGTGGCTAAGACTGCTAGCTGGCCATGTTGCCAGCAAAGTGCAAACTGCCTTTCCCAGTCTCCCCCTAGCTAGGTGCATGCATGCAGTCGGGTTCTGCCAATGAGATGTAACTGGGCCTGTGTGGCTCCTTGAGGAAGACCCCTTCGGTGGAGCTCCTCAGCAGGGAGGGCCCTTTTTGTGTTGTTTAGCTCTTCTTTCTTCTTGCCTGTGGCACGGTTAGAGCTCCAGCAGCATCTTGGGCTGGGATGCGGCCAAGGAGATGCAAGCCAGGTACTGACATGAGTGGAACAGGAAGACAGAACTTGAGTTTCAGTAGGACTGATGCACCAGCTCCAGACTGCCCAGCTCTGAGCTCCCTTTCAGTTGGAGAGAATAGGCTCCTATCCTGGGTAGCCTGTACTTTGGATTTGCTGTTTATCCATCTGAATCTGATCCCAGTCAATCTGATCACCATCTCGGTCACAGGCAACATTCTAGATGGATCCAAGCGTCTACTAGCTCCACTCTGAGAACTACAGGGTAGTTACGGAATGCAGGAGGCAAGAGGAGGAGAAGGGGATGTGGGCTTTGTAAGCACTGGCCAGCCCTCCTGAGAGAGCCAGAAAGGACCCAGGCATGCCCGCTCACTAGTCCAGCCTCATCCATCAGAGAAATAAAACCCTTTTCCATCATGAAGGGCTTGGTGAGGGTGGAACCTGACTGTGATCGCTTTTGAGAGGGCGAAAGCTTCAGTTTGGGCGCTGGCAAGAACAGAGAGAGGGGGAGGAAAAATTATATATGTACGTTTATTTATTTATTTATTTTTGAGAGAGAGAGAAAGAGCGTGAGAAGGGCCAGAGGGAGAGAGAATCCTGAGCTGACTCCACGCTGAACTTGGAGCCCAGCATGGGGCTCGATCTCACGACCTTGAGATCACAACCCCAGCCGAAACCAAGAGTTGCATGCTCAGCTGATTATACCACCCAGGCGTCTCTAGGTATGTATATATTATGTGTATAGAGAGATAGGTAGATGAAAAAACAGTGTATGATTCCATTATCTCCTGCAATAATCCGGTGAGGTGGGTGCTAATTTTTCCATGAGCAGATGAGGAGCCTGAGCATTTGTCGAGGGCCCCACAGCTAGTAGGGGGTAGATATGAAACTTGACCACAGATTTGTCAGATTCTTAAAATTGTTGATGCTTTTTCCACTGCCTGTGGGTGTTTGTCTGAGTTGGGGGTGGAAGGCTTGGGAAAGCATATCCGGAACGACCTTTGGTGGTTTGGAGGGTGTTAGGACCCATTAAAGCCTGAGTACACGGATCTGGTCTTATTTCTGGGACCCAACTCATGTGTCTCCTGGACTTTGGTTTGATCTCAAAAATCTGACATTTGAGCCTTCTCTCTGGGAAACAAAACGAGAAAATGCCAGATGTGTAACTGTCTTAGAGTGTGTTCTAAACTGAGTCTCCTCATCAGATGGAGGGCTCGCCTACACTGCTTGTCACTTAGGTAAGAGCCTGCTGGCCCCTCTGCTCAGGACAGCTTCATAAGCGGGTGGGCCGTGTCCTGGATCCCGCCCAGGCAGTGGGTACGCTTGCCCTTATAATCCACCATGGGCTATTAGACCATGTGACTCAGTGCTATCGTCTTCATTTCAGAAGGGGATCAGAAGATATTTGATTCCAAGCAGCAGAAATCCCAACTCAAACTGGCTCAAACTAGGAAGAGGATTCATCAGCTTATGTACCGGAAAGTCTCACAGTAGGCCTGGTTTAGGGCTGCTTTAATCCAATATCTCTGCAGTAGCATCAAGGGCCTGGTTTCTTTACATCTTTCTAAAAACTGGCTCCCCTTTGTAATTGCAAGATGGCTGCCCCAAATCCCTGGGGCTGTAAGCTTCCTCAGTGCAGATGAAGATATGTCCACAAATTCCTTGACACCTCCTTTAAAAGTTGGAGCCAAATTCCCTGCTCCTTGAATGTTCTTCCAAGTGATGGCACAGCTTCAGAGACTAGGGCATGAAAGAGAATGAAGCTTTCAGCTTGTTCTTGCTCGAATCACTTGCTCTGAGGAAAATCAGCTGCCATGTTATGAGGATGGTCAGGCAGCCTTGGAAGAGGCCCATGAGGTGAAACACTGAGGCCTCCAACCAACAGCCAGGGAGAACTGAGTCACCTGCAGGTAGCCACTGAAAGGTCTGGAAGTCGGGCCACTTTAATCCAATGAGCTCGGGAGTTGGTTCCCAGCACCAGCCAGACCTCAGGTGACAGCAGCCCCTCATGAGAAACCACGAGCTAGAGCCCCCCAGCAAAGCTGTCCCTGGATTCCTGACCCATAGAAACTGAAGTAAGGCACATTTGTTGTTTTAAGCCACTATTTTGGAATAATTTGTTAAGCAGCAATATTCAGTGTGTCCAGGGAAAACGATGTGCTTCTAGAAGCTCTTCCAGAGAAGTGAAGAAGCCTCTGTCCCAGAAGCCTCCGCAAACCCTTCCTCATGTCTCATTGGCCCAGGCTTATCATAGACCTGTCCTTCAACCAACAACTGGCCAGGGGGGCGGAATGAAGCTAATAACCTTGGCCTGGGCCTCTCCCCGGGGGTCAGTGCCCTGAGACACATGGGCTGAGGGGCAGGTGTGGAGGGAGGCCTGACTAAATTTGGGGTGCTGCCCAGAAGAGGACCACAGGTCTTCCATGCCAGGCCAATCAGAGCTCCTCCCAGGGAGGAAGAAGTTTTGGTGGCGGGGGGCGGGGGGTGGCGCTTAAAACCAAGTGCTTGGCTTTCAGTCAGGAATTTATGAATTTTACCTTGGTTCTGTGATTCTGTGAAGGAAAACAAGTTGACTGCTTTTCTCTGGGGAAGCTCATTGCCCCAGTACTGCCTGTGAGACATGGCCTTCCCCCGCTGATGTCATTCCAGCCTCGAGGTCAGCATTGAGGCAAAACAGCTCCCTCCAAACTCTCTTTATCAGAAGGTCTGTGCCTGGAAGGGCCTGGAAGTGGTCACACCTCCAGCGAGAGCAATAATCACTCTGGAGAAGTGCAAATATGCGTATATATCTATTTTCCCCCCTAAAAAACTGCTGCTTTAAATTTTTTGGAAATGGTCCAACACTATTTGAATCCTGGGTCAGGTGGCTGTATGGGGACAGCATTCACTTTGGATGAATCTGTGGGCCGATAAACACAACAGAAGGGGTCAAGAGGTTGTCAGCTTGTGTGTGTGTGTGTGTGTGTGTGTGTGTGTGTGTGTGGTAACAGCTCTCTTGAGCTCTGATTCACATGCCACACGATTCACCCATTTAAACTGTGCAATTCAATATTTTTTAGTACATTATAGACAACAGTCATCACAATCAATTCTAGAATATTTTCATGTTCATCATTCCAAAAAGAAACTCCATACCTTTTATTTATCTTTATTTTTGGTATTTTTAAAAAGATTTATTTACTTATTTGAGAGAGAGAGCACAAGAGGGGGAAGGGACAGGAGAGAGAGAGAGAGAATCTCAAGCAGACTCCCCACTGAGCGCGGGGCTTGATCCCACGACCCCAAGATCATGACCTGAGCCAAAATCAAGAGTAGGACACCCAACCGACTGAGCCACCCAGGTGCCCTAAAACTCCGTACCTTTTAGATATCATCCCCTCAGCCCTAAGCAACCACCACTCTACTTTCTGTCTCTTATAGATGTGTTTTCAATATATCCTTTGTTTGCCAGCAGACAAGAGTCTGAAAAAAATGGAGAGAAATCATTTTGTCCAATGTGAAACATAAGGTGTAGTGTGGATTATTGTCATGAAATGTTCTCCATGGCGTGTGTGTGCTTTCTGACATACACACCTTTATCAAGTGAGCTGTAGTTTTGCCAAAATTCTATTATGATTGATCTTTGTTGTCTGGGAAGGTGTTGGGGGTAGGAAGGATGTGTAGGGGGCTGACCTTGGCGGGGATGGGTTTGGGGGCGTGGTATAGTGGTAGGGGTATGGTGGTAGGGGTTGTGGAGACAGACCAGAGAGCTTGGTGTGGACAGGAGAAGGTGACTTTCCAGTTTGGGTAGTGACCTGATTTGCCAAGATCTTGGAGTAAGTCCAGAGTGGCCTGACCACAGACCTCACTCAAGGGACCCAGGGCTCCTTCTGAGTCAGCCATGTTGAATCTTGGCTCCAGATCAGGGCCAGCTGAGGAAGGATGACGAGGATTGGGGTTCAAGGTGAAATTCCTTTGTTTCAAGTTTCTTCAAGGCCTGGCGGATGAAGGTCTTCTCATTCCTCCTCTTCCTCCTCTGGACTTCCCATCTATCATCAGCCAGGTGCCAACGCTCTGCAAGTCTGCAGTGATTGCCGGGTTGGCCTCATGCAGGACAGGCTGTGGGGAGGAAATGGCTATGCCTCTCCAAATGGCCACTCTTGATTTGGGCCTCTGTGGCTCTTTGGGTCTCAAGGCCTGGCTTCAGGCCTGCCTCGGTTCCTGCTTTGCTCTAGTGACTCAGGGCAGATCTCTGCCCCTCTCTGGATCTCCGTATTCTCATCTATGTAATGGGAGACCGAAGAAGTGATACCTAAGGGCCTTTCCATGTCTCTCAGCCTGTGAGAACTAGCTCAGTTTAGGGGAATTGGTCATTGGCTTATAGTATGCAGAGTGTTCATTATTTGTCCTCCTTCGGTGCCCTCGGGCCTTCTCAACAGCATGGCCAGGGGACTGAGAGCTGAGCCTGGGAGAGGGACCACCTGGGACTTTTTTTTTTTTTTAAGTAGGCTCCACACCCAGCATGGGGCTTGAACTTACCATCCTGAGATCAAGAGTCATATGCTCCACTGACTGAGCCAGCCAGGAGCCCCAAGGGACCACCTGGATTTTAATCCTAGATCTGTCACTGGTTAGTTCTGTGACTTCAGGCAAATGCCCATCCTGTCTACACCTTGGTTTCCTCATTTCTGAAACAGGGAAACTATTAGGACCTACCTCGTGGCACGGCGGCGATTAAGTGGAATAATGCATGTAAGGTCTCTTGCACATAGGAAATGTCCATTCTGTTTTAGGATGTGGACATGGGAAGTCATGGGGCTTGCCCAGCGACAGAAATGGAAAACCAGGATCTTCTCAACGTTCCCAAATCCAGATGCTTGGGAGGCAGGTGGCCTGGAGCATACTTCTCTACTTCTGTTGAGGGCTGGTCTGGTTTGCCCCATTTTGGCAGCGTGTTGAAGGGGGCTGGGGGAGATTCTGGAGTAGTGGGCCAGGAGGCTGGCCTGAGCGAGGGATGCGGGTGGCCTGTGGACTGAGCTTCGGACATTGGACAAGGCCATATCCTGCTCACTGGGGGCCAAGTTCTTCACTCTTGTCGGGGTGGAGTGTGTTGAGGGTGGGGCCCCAGCTGGAGACACAATGCCCATTTTCCTTCTGTTTCTCCCCTCCCTCATCCCAAGCCCTGCTCATCATTGCCAGGCATGGTGTGACCCAGAAAGAACTTTTTGTGGAGCTGATTGCCCTCCTGTCCCCGCCGGCCTTGCCCCCGCTCCCTCAGGCCCCTTCTACCCAGGCTCTGGGCCTGCTCATGTGCTCTCTTGGACCTGTCTCCTACCTGGCCTCTCCTTCTCCCTGCACAGGCCCCTCTAGTTTTGCCCAGGAAGATGGAAATAAAAGGCATCCTGACTTGACCTGTCTGCCCCATCTGGGTACTGTCAAGGACCCTTCCCCCATCCCCGCGCTCCTCCTGGGGGAAGTCCACAGCCAGGATCCATGGAGTGCAAGATCTGTGCACAGGGTTCCAAGGACAGTGTCCTCCAACTTCCAGGGGCCTCTCGGATAACTCTTTGGGCAGAGGTGAACTCTCAGAGAAGATGCATCAGTGTCTCAGGACCTCCAACTTGTAAGAGGCCGGTTTCCTTCCCAGGCCGTGGTCTAACTCCTCCTGTTCTGTGTCTCGTTTCTTCTCTGGAATTGCTCCTTCGACAGCTGCCTTGGGGAGGAGGGCATGGGCAAGAGACCAGCCGGCTGTTGCTTGTGCCCTCAGCTAGCCTCGGTGGGGCAGTTCAGTGCGCAGAACACAGACGGCACGGAAGCTCACGAGAGTGAGAAGGGCCAATGCCGGCTGACCCAGCGCCACGGCCTCTCCCTCGGAGGCTTTCAGAAGCTTATCTGCTCTCCTCTTGAAGTTTGGCCCTCTCCTGGTCCTCGCCAGCCTCTGTGAGGGCTCCTTCTTTGTCCTCGAAGGAGTCTCATCTTCTCCTGCTCCCACCTGTGGGGACCACTGAGCCCCAGCCTACAAATCCTGCTTCATCCTTCCCCTCAGAGGCCAGAAGCCTCCTAGTGTCCTCAATTTCGGGCTGCTTCCCTGGACTGTGCCCTCCCCGAGGCCAGAGCCCATGTGTCCCTCCCCTCTATGCTATAGAATAGAGATGTGGAAGGCTGCAGGTGTGGGAATAAATCAATACACCTCTCCCCCCACCCCTTGGCTGTTACCCAGCATGGCCTGGACCTTCCTAACCACCCAAGGTGACCTCAGAACCTTAGAGTTTTGAACATAAAAGAATGAGGCAGAGATAAGCACAATCATAGAATGTGATACGGCTTTTCCAAGAGATAGTTCAGGAGCATTTCGTAATAAGAAAAATGTTTATGACAATTTGGGTGAAAACGCAGTAGCGCACAAAATTGCACGAACCCGATGACCTTGGCTATGTGCACAGACCGCCTGAAGGGCTTCTGGGTCAACACGGTGGGGTCTGCTCTCTGGATTCATTGAACCAGGAAGGCTCTTGTCCTGGGGACGTCAGCCATAGTGAGGCAAGTGAGGGGTCCCATACTGAAAATGTAGATTGTTCCTCAGGGAAGATGAGCAGCCGACGTGAAAAGTCAGGTGGCTGCTGACCTTGGCGATCTGTCAGAGTCCTCCCTGATGAAACCCTGCACTGCCCCCACAGCTGGACAAGTCCCGCCAACATGCTCCAAGCTGGCCAGCCTCTTGGGTTCTGACTCCTAAATTTGGCAGGACATCTAGCGGACTGCCCCAAATCTGTAGACACTTGTGGAAACCTCTAACACGAAAGGCAGGAACCAAAACAAACAGAAAAAGCTTGAGTCTGTCAGAGGAACAGGGACAACAGAGAGAGCAAAAGAAAACAAGCAAAACAACCCAAAGAACCCAAACAACTAAACAACTGTGTGATTAATATCTTGGAGAGTTTTGAGGAGCCGTTGTGTCTATATTGTGTCCGTATCCAGATATGGGAAGGGGCTCGAGGAAACTAAAAAAGAAAAACCGTGGAAATAAAAATTGCAATAGAGAGGTTGGAAGCGGAAGTAGGGAATCTCTCAGGAGGTGGGATGAGAAGACAATGTAATATGGGAGATAAAGAAAAATGATCAGTACCAGATAGATCCAGGAGGTTCCTAGAAGAAAAGTAAGCATTCCAGAAATAGAGAAAAGAGGAGGTGGCGGGAGAAATTATGAAATAAATTATACAAGAAAGTGTCCAGAAGTTTGAGGCCTTGAGTTTCCAGATGAGAAGGGCTTACCAAGTACCCAGCCCAAGAACTGACACGGCAAGTTGGCGTGTGAAACATGAAGCAGCCAAAAGACAGAGCAGGTCCTGAGAGTGACTGGAGGTGGGGGAAGCACAAATGCAAGGAAGGGTTCAGGAATCAGAGAGCCTTTGGATTTCTCAACAGCAGTTCCACAGAGTGGAAGACCATGGAGCTATGCTTTCAAACATTATTATTATTTTTTTTTATTTATTTATTTGAGAGAGAGAATAAGAGAGAGAGAGCACGAGAGGGAAGAGGGTCAGAGGGAGAAGCAGACTCCCCGCCGAGCAGGGAGCCCGACGTGGGACTCGATCCCGAGACTCCAGGATCATGACCCGAGCCGAAGGCAGTCGCCCAACCAACTGAGCCACCCAGGCGCCCCTATTATTATTTTTTTTAATCAAAAATTGTTCCCAACCTAGGGGCGCCTGGATGGCTCAGTCGGTTGAGCATCTGACTCTTGGTTTTGGCTCAGGTCATGATCTCACGATTGTGAGATCGAGACTGGGGTCAGGCTCTGCACTCAGTGGGGAGTCTGCTTGAGATTCTCTCTCCCTCTGCCCCTACCCCCACCCCTCTCTCTCAAATAAATAAATAAATCTTTAAAAAAATTATTCCCGATAGACGCCTAGAAGCAAACACCGTGGTGAAGGCCGGGGATAAGAGCGGCAGCTGAGGAAAGAAAGGCCTGGAACGGAAGGTGACCGCCGAAGAACCTCAGGAGGCTGCAGTCGCTGAGGATGGAGCCACGGAAAGCAGAGTCCAACCCCCAAAAGCGGCCGCCTTTCCCCTGGGCTTCAGCATTTTGGAAATTAAGAATAAACAACGGCGACACTTAATGTCCAAGCGGTGGAAACAGCAGCAGCGTGAGAAAAAGTTGGCAATTAAGAAAAAACTTAGGAGAGAGGCTCTTGGTGATAAGGCTCCACCAAAGCCTATTCCAAAGACCATCGACAACCAGAGGGTATATGATGAAACTGCAGTAGACCCTAATGATGAAGAGGTTGCTTATGATGAAGCTACAGATGAGTTTGCTTCTTACTTCAACAAGCTTCTCCTAAGATTCTCATCACAACATCAGATAGAGCTCCTGGCAGAACAGTACGACTCTGTGAACAGCTTCCACAGTTAACACCAAACTCACATGTTTATTACAGAAGAGGACTGGCTCTGAAAAAAATTATTCCACAGCGCATTTCAAGAGATTTCACAGATCTGATCATTATTAATGAAGATCGTAAAACACCAAGCGGATTAATTCTAAGTCACTTGCCCAATGACCCAACTGCTCATTTAAAAATGACCAGTGTTTGTTTGTGTAAAGAAATTAAGAGAAGAGGCAAGGACCCTATAGAACACATACCGGAAATAATTTTGAATAACTTTACAACGAGACTGAGTCATTCTGTTGGACGTATGTTTGCATCTCTCTTTCCCCATAATCCTCAGTTTATTGGGAGGCAAATTGCCACATTCCACGATCAACGGGACTACATCTTCCTCAGATTTCATAGGTATATATTCAAGAGTGAAAAGAAAGTGGGAATTCAGGAACTTGGACCACGTTTTACCTTAAAATTAAGATCTCTTCAGAAAGGAAACTTTGATTCTAAATATGGAGAATATGAATGGGTCTATAAGCCCCGGGAAATGGACACAAGTAGAAGAAAATTCCATTTATAAAATACTGAAGGAATAGTATTGAATTGTGCTAAACAGTCCTATCTTGGATTTATGACAGAAACCCTTTTCAAAATGTCATTTACTGGTTTCATAAACATTTTCATGTCTGGATAAAATATCAAGTGCCATGAATTACCATTCATGGTATCATCTATTTGTATGTGGCACATACAAATGCTGAACTCTCAATCTGTGAGGGTAGAATAAAGAAACTGTTAGGCAAGCAAGCTCTTTAATTTTTTTCAAAGATTTTATTTATTTATTTGAGAGAGAGAGAATGGAGATAGAGAGCACGAGAGGGAAGAGGGTCAAGGGAGAAGCAGACTCCCCGCCGAGCAGGGAGCCCGATGTGGGACTCGATTCCGGGACTCCAGGATCATGACCTGAGCCGGAGGCAGTCACCCAACCAACTGAGCCACCCAGGTGCCCCTAGGCAAGCAAGGTCTTAACATTTTACCTTTCATGCACTCTTTCTTTTTTTTTCTTAGAGAGAGAGAGAGCATGTGTGGCCGGGGAGCGCGGGGTACGGGAGGCAGAGGGAGAGGTCCCTGGATGACAGATGTCATGGCTCAGAGATAAGCAGTGTGGATGGGGGAAAGCGAGCGTGTGTCAGGCCCCAGGAGGGATGCTTCCAAGAAGAAGCAGAGATGGATGGGAACCCAATGAGTTTGATTATGTTGAGAAGAGAGTTCGATCCCCCTCTGGGAAGTGGCATCAAGGGTCAGGAGGGCTGGAGCAGAGGGTTGCCATTTTTCCTTATAAGCTTAGTAGTAACGTGATGGTCACTTGGAGATGTTAGCTTAGCTAGGCTCCAGTCCTGTTATTCAAGCACTGAGCTGGGTGTTGCTGTGAAGGCAGTTTGTAGATGTGACGAATCCATAGTCAGTTGACTTGATTGAAGTAAAGAAGATTATCCCAGACAATCTGGGTGGGTCTGATTCAAGCAGTCCAAGGGCCTTAGGAGCAGAGCTGAGATTCCCCTGAAGGAGAAGAAATTGCACGTGGGAGGCGGCTTCCACTGGCGCCAAACGTCCAGCCTACCCTTCTGACAGGTGGCCTGTGAACTTCACACTTGCCCAGCCGGCGGCCCCACGTTGCACAAGCCAATCCCTCAGCACCTCCCTCTAGTTCTGCTTCTCTGGTTGAACCCGGACTCGTACATCTGCTAATTGAATTTTTAAACCACTCTATGGATTATTTGGATAAAACTATACATTGAAGGAAAAATAAATACAATTTCAACCCCTCAGAAAAAGAAAGAGGAAAACAGAAAAGAACTCGAAAAGCACTGGAAGGAAACACAGGAACATGTTTTTAACCAGGGTTTGTGTTTATCTGAGGGTGGTGGGGTCACAGGCATTACAGTTGGTGGTCCCCATAACAAACCTTCGGCCTCCCCTCTTTCCAGGGAACACAACTGTGCCATGAGACTTTCTCTCTTTGGTTCTCAGAATGTCCGCTTATTGAGTTCAAGCCTGTATGGGGCATAAATTAAAAGTAGAATGGTTCAAAATGTTCCAACTTGGCCATATTAATTTAGGTGCAGATGACTGAAATGTAGGAGTGTGACAGATTTTTAGCTATATAATTGTTTACTCTTGTATCATTCAGAGTTCCTCATCATCGAGAACAGAGTTCACTCCAGCTAATATTTCCCAGGGAAGCGTTTATCGAGAGACACTACAGAGTTCACAAAATCTCCGGGAGGGTGGATAATCAGGCTTGGATGCCGAGGTGCCAGGACCGTCACCTGAATCACATCCCAGGGCTGCCTCCGTGGCCAGCCACTGACCCCCACGGGGCTCCCCCGCTTCAGCTGGTCTGGGCCCGAGGTCCCTGCCACCACACTTGCCACAGTAGGGTTCATGTGGTGCTCGCCTCTTCCTGCCACCACCTTCTCAACCAATATTTCCTGAGGGGGCGTCTGACTGGGGGAGTCCAAGCTATCTTCCTGCATCCCAGTCACAAGGGACACTGGAAAAGGGAGTTTCTGGCTTCCGCCTTGAGACTGAGCATAGAGTCCTTCGTTGGAGAGTCTCCAAAGAACCCAATCTAGGAGCATTTGTTTCTGGGCAGCCCCATTCTGGACACCCAGCAGGTGTTGATGGAAGCTGGGACCACATTCATCCGCCCCCTATACAGGGAGAGGCCACTGGCCGCCACCTGGGCCAGTGGGCGATGTTCGGGGGTGGTGATGCCGTCACCCTTGCTGGGAGCCACTGGGCAAACTGCTGCCCCTTCCCAGCCAGGTGGCAGTGCCCTGCACAGCTTCTCGGGGCCAAGGCTTCTAGTACCCTTCTCTGTTCTCTGTGCGGGGGTCCGGGGGGCCCATGCTCTGCCCCTAGTGACTATTTGCTCTCCCTTGACCCAGGGGACTTCCCTCTCCTACCTTATTTTAGGAAGAGGGAACGACACCAGAGCTTGAGCTGGGTTTAACTCCTACTTGGTGAGGCCGTGTCCTCTTTGTAAAGGTCCATTGTTTTTAATAGGAAAAAGAGTCTGTTAGAAAAAGAGGGATTTTTTTTTTTTTTACATTTTATTGCAGTAACTTATATTCCATAAAATGCAAATATTACAAGTGTATAGGTCAGGTGAATTTTTACATATGTAAACGGACAGATCAAGACAGAGAACATTTCCAGCACCCCAGTAAGTTCTCTCATGCCCTTCCCCCATCCATTACCCCACAAGAGAAAGGTTTCTTTTCTTTTTTTTTAAAGACATGGAGGAAACTTTTTGAAAAAGATTTAGTTATTTATTTGAGAGAGAGAGAGAGCTCACATGAGCGGGGAGAGGGACAGAGGGAAAGAATCCCAAGCAGACTCCCCACTGGGCTCAATGCGGAGCCTTGATTTCAGGACCCTGAGATCATGACCTGAGCTCAAATCAAGAGTCAGACACCTAACCAACTGAGCCCCCCAGGAGCCCCAAGAGGAGCGCTTCTAACACCACGCATTCATTTCACCAATTCTCACACTTCACTGGAGCAGAGTCCGACAGCACCCGCTCTCCGATGTCGTGTTCTTTCACTCAATGTTAAAGTCTTGGGAGATTTTGATTTTTCTTGTTGGTCCTTTTCCTTAGTGTTCTATAATGAGCAACCTTGACTGTAATTTAGTTTATTTCTTATAATAGTAGCATCTTTAAAAATAATGGTAACAGTACCTGTCAATTATAACATTTTCAGAAAATACAGGTTTGTTTTTTTTTTTCAAGCAGAAAAAGTAGAATCTTAAAAATTGGAGAACGGACCCTATGGCCCAGCAATTGTATTGCTGGGTATTTACCCCAAAGATACAAATGTAGTGATCCAAAAGGGCACCTGTACCCCAATGTTTATAGCAGCAATGTCCACAATAGCCAAACTGTGGAAAAAGCCTAGATGTCCATCAATAGATGAATGGGTAAAGAAGATATGGTATATATATACACAATGGAATATTATGCAGCCATCAAAAGGAATGAAATCTTCCCATTTGCAACAATGTGGATGGAACTGGAGGGTATTATGCTGAGCAAAATAAGTCAGTCAGAGAAAGACAATTATCGTATGATCTCACTGATATATGGAATTTAAGAAACAAAACAGAGGAGCATGGGGGAAGAGAGGAAAAAATAAAACAAGCCGAAACCAGAGAGGGAGACAAACCATAAGAGACTCTTAATCATAGGAAACAAGCTGAGGGTTGTTGGAAGGGAGGGAGGTGGGGGGATGGGGTAACTGGGTGACGGACGTTAAGGAGGGCACATGATGTAATGAGCACTGGGTGTTATATAAGACTGATGAATCACTGAACTCTACTTCTGAAACCAATAGTACATTATATGTTAATTAATTGAATTTAAATTTTAAAAAATCGGGGAACTGTACAAAAACAGTTTATAATTACCTCTATCTCTATCTCTATGTATCTATGTATCTATCATCTATTATAAATAAGGGCTGCAGGGTGGCTCTCACCTCCTCCTGGGTCCCTCATAAGCACCCCCAACCCCAGGTTGTCCACATGTCCTGAGCGTTGTCTGCCAGGGGCTGGGTCCCACTGCAGGGGGCAGCAGGAGGTCCCAGCAGAGGAAAGGCACAAACCTGGCCATTTCAGGGGCCTGTTAGGGCTGATAGTGAGGACACAGACGGGGTCTCCTTGTGTCTTGGGAAGACTTTCTGGCTGCAGAAATCCCAGACTGAGACTTGGCACCCCAAGTCTGGGAGGGGCTGTGTGTGGGCTGGAGCCAATAAGAGAAGGAGGGAGGCTGACCACTCTGTCAGCTCGCTTAGCCTTGAGCTGGTGCTTATAAGCTGGACGGCAGGGGCCCAGGGCCGGAGTCATCCTGGCAGGCCCACGGCAGTGCGAGCAGGGACCGTAGCCGCCGTGGGGACAGCATGCTGGCCAAGGGGCTTCCTCTTCGCTCAGTCCTGGTCAAAGGCTGCCAGCCCGTCCTGACCACCGTGCGGGAGGGTCCTGGGCATCTCAGGGCGCCCACTGGGGAGGGGGACAGTATCTCCACTCAGATTCCTCGCCCCTTCAGTGAGATCCCCACCCCTGGAAACAATGGCTGGCTAAATCTGTACAATTTCTGGAGGGGGATGGGCTCACAGAAAATCCACTACCACCAGGTCCAGAACTTCCAGAAGTATGGCCCCATTTACAGGTAAGCCTGGCAGTGTGGGGCTGGTGGGATAGGGAGGTAGAGGGGCCTGGGAAGCTTGCAGGACTTCCCTTCCCCAAAAGTTCTATCCTCCATTCCAGGCTCTTATCTACTTTTTTTTTTTTTTTACAGGGGGGTGGGTAGGGGCAGAGGCAGAGGGAGAATCTTAAGCAGGCTCTGTGCCCAGCATGGAGCCCAACGCAGGGCTCGGTCTCACGACCTGACCTGAAATCAAGAGTCGGACACTTAAGTGACGGCGCCACCCAGGTGCCCCTGCTCTTACCTACTTCTGACTTTACTCCTTCCATGCCTGAGGATGGTGGCAGAAGGGAGAATGCCTCCCAGACAGTGGGTTCTGTTCCCAGCCCTGAGGCCTCAATGCGGCTCAGGTCCTACACACTTTGAAACTTTCCTGGGGGCAGGTGGTAAGGGAGCAAGCTCTGTTAACTGCCTCCCTACAGCCATTATCCTCGAGACACCTTGGAAGGTCAAGCTCTCATCCCCATTGTCGGAGGCAACTGAAGCTCAGAGGGGTGAGCATTCTTGTCTTGGTCACCCAGTAAGAGCCCTGTCCCGCTGGGTTGCTGGCCTCCCCCCTCAGCCCTGTGCAGATCTGGAGCAGCTGATTTTGTCCCCTCCTGGCTAGAGTTTCTCAGTCTCCAAGCATCTGCCTTGGTTTCTGCCAGGAGGAAGGGTCTTTGGTCTTTTAGCCTCTGAATGTGCTCCGCCCTGCCCCTAGGGGCTGCCCTTGGTGGGAGGCCTCGCCTGTTCTGATTTGACAGCTTCTAAGGTGCATAGCCTTCAAGCCACACCTGGGTTCTGTTCTGAGCAGATACTTAAGGGGGATAGGGGGTTGTGGAGGTGCCAGTTGGGGGCCAGGAGGGGACACCAGGAGGGACAGTGCATTTTACTTTAAGTGAAAAGGTCAAAGTGGGAAAGGGCATTGATAGGATGTGTTGGCTGGCTTGATGGTGGGCTTGGGGTGGGAGGGCAGGTGTGTTTGCCTAGGGGTCCAGCTGCTCATTCCTCAGCGTTCCTGACTCCCCTTCCCACAAAGGCTTTTGAAGTCCAAAGCGCTTTCTATAGCTGGTTGGAGGCAGGGAGCCCCGGGGCTGAGTGCCAGGTTTGGGAGAAGGTTGCTCCTCACTTCGGGGAGATGGTTCGTTATTCCTGCTTCCTTCCTTCCTCCTCTTCCCCTGCTTCCTCTCCCTCTGGTAGGAACTCCTTCTTTTATCAAGCCCCTTTCTGTTTTCTGAGTCGCTATCATCTGAGCCTCTTGACACATCCTTGAATTTGATGTTACTACTCAAGTTTTACAGGTAAAGAAACTGAGGCCGGGAAGGAGAAGGGTCTTGCCAAGGTCACACAGCTCATCAGGGCAAAGCCAGGACTGTCTTTGGAACCCCAGTTGTCTGAATCCTAGTTTGGTGTCCCCGTTCTGTTCTAACTTATGGCCCAGAAATGATAAACTTCTGAATACGTGTGATTCAACAATTCAAAAAATAGAGGCAAGCACAAATGGAAATTGCAATCAGATATAATCCCAATGTTAATAATATTTATGTAGTATTAACAATGTGAATATATTATGTATGCTGTTGGGTGGCGTACCACAACAACATCTGGATGACTTCTTTCCTCTTTTTTCTCTTTAATAAGATTTTAAAAGGCAGCACGGTAGTCCATAGTGTGGATAAGCCACTTGATTGAAGCCAGTTCTGTAAAGTGGGCATCTAGTCCTCTCTGGGCTATTTTGCTATTAGATGCAATGCTTATCCATTAGGCATCATTGTCACGCATCAGATCACTGCCTTGGGCTCGATTCCCAGAGTTGGAATTGGTAATAATAATAGCAGTTCAAGGATTTTGCTGAGCTGGGGTGGGGGGATGGAGATAGTGGTGTGAGGACACTTGGTAGCTGGAAAAACACTGAGGGGGTTTTCTGGGAGGCCAGGGACAAAGCCCAAGGAGACTTGGGAAGGTAGGCTGGGGCTTAAATGGGTCAGTGGTTAAAGAGCACTCTCCCTCTCCCCTCCTCCCCTCCCCTCTCCTCTCCTCCCTTCCCCTCTTCCCGCTTCCCTCCCTCCCTCCCTTTGAGGAAGGGGGAGGGGAGAGAACTTGGCTTGTACCTGTATGTTTTTATATTTTGCCTTATAATATATCTTGAATTAACTTTCTTATGCAAAAAGCAGATGCACATGAGAAGTGGACTTTTCTGCTGCTTCCCCACAGAGACCGCCTACTTTGTGACATATATCTGCCCTTGAGGCCTGGTGTTTTTCCCTGATTTTATTTGAATAGAGACAAAGTGCTTTGTTGGAATCCAAGGAGAGGCAGGGTGGCCACTCCCAGCATTCCAATCCTAGAGCCTCGAAGGGACTGGCTGGCCAGGTGTCTGGGCTGCCTACCCAGCAGGCTACACCCCAGTGATGACGTGACCATGCTGTTTCTGAGCTCTGCAGTGGGGGTGATGGGGGGACGGTGCTGAGGGTGTGGACACGCAGGAAGAAGAGCATGACAGCGAGGACTTGATGGTCCTGGGGGGGGGCAGGACATGCCCTGGTATGTCAGCTACTACCGTGATGATGAGCATAAAGCTGTCACTTACAGAATGCCTAGCAAGATCACATGCATAGACTTTATCTAATCTAGTCCTTCAGCAACCCTGTGAGACAGGTACTGTATCCCTATTTTATAAAAAAGGGAACTGGGACTCAGAGGGGGTGAGCGCCTTGCCTCAGGTCACACAGCCGAGGAGGTTGTGGAATGGGGATCCACTCCCAGGACTGTTTGCTCTGTGCTCTAGGCCCCGAGGCGGTTATAGATGAGCTGAGCCCGGCCTGATTGCCCAGGGCCCCCTTGCCTTTCCTGGAATCCTCCATAGCCCGTCTGATCCGTTCCTCCAGGGAGAAGCTGGGCAGCATGGAATCGGTTTATATCATCGACCCCGAAGATGTGGCCCTTCTCTTTAAGTTCGAGGGTCCTACTCCAGAACGATTTTGCATCCCGCCCTGGGTGGCCTATCACCAGTATTACCAGAGACCCCTTGGCGTCCTGTTAAAGTGAGTCCTGGGCCGTCTGCCGGGGGCTGGAGGGAGATGACAGAGAGCTGTGGCAGGGCCACAGCTGGACCATGCTTGCCCTGCCCTTCCTGGCTGGGGCCTCCAGGCAAATCCCTGGCATCTTCCTGTCTACATAAAGCAGCTGATGGCGAGAACCACACTGCCAGCCTTCAGGGAAGTGCTCAGGTTGAAGATCGGAACGAGTAAATAAAGCCCTAGAGAAGTCCTCACTGATTGATTCATTCATTAAGTCCCTTCTTATTGAGCACCTACTATGTGCCAGGCTCTGGGGTACAGTGACAAGTGGGGCAGGGACCCGCCACCGTGAGTCTACAGGGAGAAACGTTGAAAGAAACAATACTTGTCCTACAGTGAGAAATGCAGACAAGTCAGTGTATTTAAGTGTAATGGACACCATATTCCACCAAATCGCTCATCAAAAATTTAAAATGTGCATGTCTGGTGTTGCTGAGGATACAGAGATGAGAGCTCTCGTAGCTTGCTGATGGGAGTGAACACTTGGTGCCACCATTTCAGAAAATGGTTGGCCATTCCCTCCTGCACTTGGATATTCACCTACCTATGAGACAGCAGTTCTGCGCTCAGGGATAGACTCCAAAGAATGGAGTCCCGAGGGGACATGAGCTAGAATGTTTGCAGCAGTGCTGTTCCTAACAACCAAGCCCAGGAAACCAATTAAATGCCCAACGGGAGTGAGAATGAGTGGGCAGGGGCCCACACCAGTCAAAGTGAATGGACTCAGTGACCAGCAACAATCCAGACAATAGTTAGAAATTTAAAATTGAGTGGATAAAGCAAATCATGACAGCCTTTTTATGAAGTTGAAAACAAATGTAGTTTTTTTAAAAGTATGTTTTGGAATAGCTATAGATGGAATAAAACTATATACAAAACATGCAAGGGCATCAGGCTGGTAGTCCTCTTAGCCAGGGAGGGAGGCAGCAGGTGAGAAGACCTGGCGGGGGGGGGGGGGCACATCTAAGTTACTGTCAAGTTCTAGTTTTCGTGTTGCCTGGTGAGTTTGTAATAACATCCTTATAAACAAGCAAAGCCCTAAAACTATAAAAAGGGTTTTGCATGGATCTATTTTTGAGTATGGGCCACAAGCTGAGGTTTATTATTAACCCAATTTTCAGGACACCTGAGATCCTCCACCAACGTTAGTAATGGGACACGCTGGGGGTGGGGAGGAGGAGAGATTGGTCAGTTGGGTCTGTGCAGAGGTCAGAAAAGGTAACACAGAGGGGCACTTGAATAGCAGGAGTTGAGCATCGGCCAGGAGGGAGGGGAGGGCATGCCTGCAGTGAGGCAAACAGTAGAGGATTTGGACGTTACTTTGAGGCTCTAAGCACAGGAGTTGCTGGCCACAGCAGCAACAGAGGGAGTGGAGGAGGGTGGGGGCTTTGTTCTCCTTCACCCTCTTTCTTCCTATCCCCTCCCCCAGGCCAGGCAGCAGCTGGGAGATGGGAGGCCCAGGGTGTTGGGGGTGGAAGTGAGTGCGGGACTCTGAGCTGTGGCTCAGCCACGTCAGCCCCCTCTGGGTTTGCCAGGCGTGGGTTTTGTGACCATCAGGGCCTGAGGGCCTGTGTTTTCCCAGGAAGTCAGGAGCTTGGAAGAAAGACCGGCTGGCCCTGAACCAGGAGGTGATGGCTCCAGAGGCCATAAAGAACTTCATTCCCCTGCTGGACCCAGTGTCTCAGGACTTTGTCAAAGTCCTACACAGGCGCATCAAGCAGCAGGGCTCTGGAAAGTTCTCAGGGGACATCAGTGACGACCTGTTTCGCTTCGCCTTTGAGTGTAAGGGGCTTGTATCTACCTGGCGATGGTCCTCTGGGTGGGAGAACCCAGCCTCCTACCTTAAGACCCAGCATAGACCTTGAAGAAGCATTGGGATTGGCTTCTGGGATGAGCTGCTGGACACATCCTCCACCTCTCTCTCTCTCCTGGGACATTCACCTTCGAGGTCTGGGAGGGGATGGGAGGGTTGGGTGGTTAATCTAAACTGGGTATTTGAGGATGTGTAGGAGTTTTACAGATAGGGTAAGGAGGTCAGGCAGCAAGGGCAGAGGGAACAGTGCATGCAAAGGCCTCATGGCTTGATGGGGACCATGTGATCACTGAAGGGGATTTGGGATGCCCAGAGTTTGGTATGAAATCAACATTCAAATTCCTGACCCAGTAGGCAGGAAACATTGGGGCGGTTGTGACTTCTTAGGTCCAGCCAGATGGTCGTGGATGGTCAATTACCAGGGATTTGTGTCCCCTAGTCTCTTGTCTGACCCGTTTCAGGAAATAGCCAATTTGGTCAATTATGGATGAGAAATCTATCTTTCTTCCCAGGAGGAAAGCCCGGAGGCTGCTTAGGGTGCTGGTGGAGGGTTGGGGGGAGTAGTCTCAGTCCCTCTCTGGCCCTTTCCCAGCTCTGCTGGAGACTCTGCTTCCCACCACGCTTTGTAGGTTCTTCCACGTGCCCCTCTGAAGGATCCCAGTGGTTGCCAGAAGGCAGTTTTCCTCAGCCCTGCAATTTCAGCCTTTGGGGACTCAGGCCTCAGTTTCTTTACTGAAGGATTCTGAGGCTGGGTGCGGGAGATCCTATGTGTTGGCGGGGGTGGTGGTGGGGTTCCTGGGGCCTGAGGCCCTCATATGGCCAGGTTGGAAGGGGCTCTCCTGCATCCCTCTGCAGCCATCACCAACGTCATATTCGGGGAGCGCCTGGGGATGCTGGAAGAGAGAGTGGACCCTGAGGCCCAGCGGTTCATCGACGCCGTCTACCAGATGTTCCACACCAGTGTCCCCATGCTCAACTTCCCCCCAGACCTGTTCCGTCTATTCAAGACCAAGACCTGGAGAGACCACGTGGCTGCATGGGATGTGATTTTCAATAAAGGTGAAGGCTGCGTCCTGGGTAGCCAAGTCTGGGGGCCAGAAGAGCCCTGTCCACCTCAGAGGGTGGGAAACTGAGGCCTGGGATTGGGGAGAGACAGAGGTAAGTCCTCTAGTGGGCAGGGAGGGGAGGCAGGGAGGCTCCAAACCCCTGGCCATGGTGGGCTAAAGGCTAGCTATTGGAGATGGTTAGGTTTTTCTCAAGAAGGAGGATCAGAGACGTTCCTCATATTCTTCCAGAGGAGCCCAGGATCCCCAGAGGGTTAAGGACCCGTGCTTCAGACACAGCTGTGCTCAGTGACAGATTAGGACTTCGGTGGGAGAGATGGGTAAGGCAGGGTGGAGAAGGATGACTGGGTGTGGTGCTGACGCCAGACCTGGAGTCAAGTCCACTCTGCCCCTGACACCCCCATGACCTTGGGCAAGTCACTACCCTCTAGGACTTCTGTTTCCTTATCTGTAAATGGGGATGACATCACTCACCCCCTTGAGCTGTGGTCAGGAATTAGATGGCTGTGAGGAGCTCCGTGGAGAGCGTGTGCTCAGTAAAGGGGCTGCTAGAACACTGGGCTCCTGAACCCCCAGCCCTCGGTACCGCCTCTCACCTTCCCTCCCACCTGCAGAGAGCTCACTTCTTTTCCCCTCCTGCACAGCCGAGATCTACACCCAGAACTTCTACTGGGACCTGAGGCAGAAGAGAGACGTCAACAATTACCTGGGCATCCTCCACTGCCTCCTAAAAAATAACAAGCTGCTCTTTGAGGATGTCAAGGCCAATATTACGGAGATGTTGGCGGGGGGTGTGGACACGGTGAGGAGGACCTCAGCACGTCCTGTCTCTTCCTGGGCCCCGTGCCCCTTCCCTGCCACTCCACCCTGTCGCCTGAAACCCTACCCACGTGGGGTGGGTCTCCCTTTCCTGGCTGCATTTCTTAAATACTGATCTCCTAGAAGGGTGAGGTCATATCCGGCCCCCATGGAGCATGCCTTGAGGCCAATCCGCCATTTTTTCTTTGCCTGTGAGAAGGGAGGGACTAGGTGTAGGTGGCGGGGTTGTGCGTGGGGTCTGTAAGGGAGAAGCCCTCCAATCACAGGTGGAGGGCACAGCACACTGGATTCAGGAAGGCAGGCAGGCCCCCCCCCCCCCCCCGAAGAGCTGGGAGCCAGTGGAATTTGCCCCGGGGTCTTGTTGCTGTCTCCCAACCTCCCCCTTCCAGACCTCAGTCCCCCAAGGCACCCCTAATGCCTGAAGGCATGCTCTGTGGTGCCTCCCTCAGGTCCTCCCCCCCCAGCAGGACTGTACCCCAGAAACTTCTGGAATGTCAAAATGTCTCTGGCCTGTGTACCTCTCTTTCCCCAATATCATGTTGCTGTGAGAGTGAGGGTTAATTATTTAGTTTATTGATTATTAGTTGGGATTCAGGCACCGAGACTATAAAGATGAATATGAGAGACCTCGAATGTCCCAAATGGCTCAGAGAGGAAGGGCATATTAGTGCGCTGGGGCTGTCATAACAAAGTACCACACACCAGGTGGCTTATTCTCTTGAAGTTCTGGAGCTGGAAGCCAAGATCCAGGTGGTTGGGTGGGTTCCTTCTGAGGCCTCTCCATGGCTTGTGGATGGCTGTCTTCTCCCTGTGTCTTCACAGGGTCTGTGTCTGAATCTCTCCTTCTTATACACATACCAGTCCTATTCATTAGGGCCCCCCCATAGCGCCTCATTTTACCTTACTTCGCTCTGTAACGGGCCCTATCTCCCGATACAGTCACATTGTGAGGTCCTGGGGCGGGTAGGACTTCAACATGTGAGCTTGGTGGGGACATGACTCATCCCGTGACAAGGAGGCAGCACGTGCACAGAGGACCACTGCATGATGGTGTAGGGCCAGACAGCCAGGCAAGGGCCGGGGACCGAGGGCTCTGAGAAGAGGGGAGAGAGAACGTGGCCGTGTAGGACAGGGAGAGTGCGCCATACAGGAACTGAAATTCAGCTTGTGTCTTGAAGGCTGTTGCTGGGAGGAGAGAGGAGCTGGAGAGTTTTGGGACCAGGAAGAAGCGGGTGTCAAAGCCCCCATGTTAATAACGTTCTTTCCCGGGTGTCATCTTTATGCTGTGCTCCAATAGAGGAGGGTTGGTCTACGGGACAGGCTGTAGACGAGCCTTTGAGCATATTTTAAACATTGGCAGTTATGTAGAAGACATGTCCCAAACCACTCGCCTGCACCAAATCACCTATCCTTAGGTGACATTTATTAAGCCTGTCCTATATGGCAGGCAGGGGCCTAAGCTTTTCACATGTATTAGCTCATTGAGTATTCACAAACAACACTGGGAGATACGCTACTATTATCCCTCAATTTTAGGTGAGGAAACTGGGACTCAGAGAGGTTAAGTCACTTAGTCAAGGTCACACAGCCAGAAACTTATTTGACTATTTTATTAAACAAATATCTCCTGAGTACCCACTCTGTGTCAGGCCTTGGAGGTAATAGGACAAATATACAGGTGTGCTCCGAGCCTTAAAGAAAGAGTACATCCTTGCTTCTTAGTTTGGGGAGGAGGATTCTAGAAAGAGGAAACAGCGTGAGGAAGATTTCTGGGCTTCAGGAGCTGCATGTAGCTTGGTGCAGCTAGAGCTTGAGGTGCATGTTGGAAAGAGGTAGCAGTGGGGCTGGGAATGGTAGGCAGGTGTTGGGGGGCACTGTGGGTCAGGCATGAGCTTCTGGGGCCAGGTAAGGGTTTTAAGCTGAGAGGTGACTACATGGCATTTTTTTCCCAAGTGCTCCTGCTGGGAGGAAGAAGGAGAGTGTCCAAACTTCTTGGACAAAAAAATGATCCTTGGTAAGAGGACATGTCCTGACCATAGGAGGGAGGCAGCTTCAGCCCGGGGTCCCACCACTGAAGAATCTGGGGCTGTGGGGCTTGATGAGTGACCCTCATACCTCCAGCATAGGGCTGATGGTCACTGCCTCTGGCTAATAGCGAGATGACCTGGTTCGTCTTGGGATATGCACACGCTAATTGCGACACTGTTGGGAAACAGGTGTGGCTGTTCTGGTTTCAGTATCTTTGGGCCTTACTTTATTTTATGCTCCCACAGGCAAATGCTGAGGTTTGGGGAAGGGCTAGAGGGAGGGGGTGGAATGGCAGTCGTTTGGGAGTACCACTGTTACAGAAGTAGGGTTTGGCTTCCAAAGCCCTCTGGGTCTTCTGGAAGAAGGCATTGGCTGTATAGGTGACTCTCCTGGCTGGGGAAACAGGTGGGCTCTGGTGACATCAGGGACGAGGACAGGGACAAGTGCTGCCCCAGACATGCCTGCCCTTGGGGGGGTGAAGAAGGCTTTTTTGGACCTTTGCCTTTAGAACTGTGTTTTGCTTTTGCAGATAGTGGTCTCTGGATACAGGGATGAGGGTGGGCAGAGATTCTTGGAAATGAAAATTTAGCCTGGGTTTAGAGGCCTCAGGAGTGATAGGTCCTCCTTGTCTTCTGCTGCCCCCCCCACCCCCTGCCAGACGTCCATGACTCTGCAGTGGCACCTCTACGAGATGGCACGCAGCCTGAGGGTGCAGGAGATGCTACGGGAGGAGGTCCTGGCGGCCCGGCGCCAGGCCCAGGGAAACTTGAGCACGATGCTGCAGCTGGTCCCGCTCCTCAAAGCTAGCATCAAGGAGACACTGAGGCAAGCCCAACCCTCCCTGCCCTGCCCGCCTCATCCCCCAGATCCCTGGCCAGGGCACGAAGGAGGGGCTTGGTAGCAGGAAGCGAGAAGTCCAGGCAGACAGCTGGGAATGGGGAGGGAGGAAATAAGAGTTCGGGTCCTGTCTCCAGAATCCCCCTGGGGTGCAGTAGCTGGGGCTGAGCCACCATGTGAGGTGTCCAGGTCTCAGGGCATCAGCTCCTGAATGCCTTCCTCTGGCAGACTCCACCCCATCTCCGTGACCCTGCAGAGATACCTTGAAAATGACTTGGTTCTTCGGAATTACAGGATTCCTGCCAAGGTAGGTGCAGCGTGGGGCGGGGGAGGGCTGCCAGCTCTGCCAGCCAGACAGAGGAGGCTGGGGGCGGACTGTAGTTGCACACAGACGGTGGCAATGGGGGTTTCTGTCCCGTCTTTCTTCCTTGGAGCTGGCTGGTATGGTCCTTGACAGCACCAGTCCAAGTGTAAACGAAGGGCATAGTGGGTGACGATCTCTGGAAGGTTGCCTGAGTCCAGGGTTAGGAGGGAGGCCCCACGGCCTGCCTGGGTCTCGGGAGCCCCCTGGGGCTGAGCAAAAGGCAGACAATCCCGGGGGCCATCCCCGGCCTTGAGTCTTCAGTCATGTCCAGATGATGGGTGAGGCTCAGGGAGGGCTGGGGCCTTTTTCAAAGTCGAGCAGCAGGGAGTGTCCCGTGCCGGGAGGCGGGACAGCCTGGCTGCGGGTGGGAGCGGGGAGCTGAGTCGTGCTCCAGGCTGTGAATAGATGAGGCCTATACCAGGCCTCTGCCCACCTTGTCGCCAGACGTTGGTGCAGGTGTCCACCTATGCCATGGGCCAGGACCCCACCTTCTTCTTCAATCCGGGCAAGTTTGACCCAACCCGATGGCTGGGTAAAGATAAGGACCTCATCCACTTCCGGAACCTGGGCTTTGGCTGGGGTGTGCGGCAGTGTGTGGGCCGGCGGATCGCTGAGCTCGAGATGACGCTCTTCCTCATCCACGTGAGTCCAGCCGGGGACATCGGGGCAGCCTGGGCTGGCCGTGGACCGAATGAAGGCACTGACCCTCCTACCCCCACTTCTGTCCGGAGCCCGGGGAGTACAGGGCTGGGGACATCTGTCTCCCATGACTTGCCCTCCTCCTCCCCCACAATTTTGGGCTAATCTGCTGTCTCCTTTTTTGGGCTAATTTGCTTATTACCCATTGGTGTCCCCTGGCCATCTGCTCCCTCCAAGTGGTGCCAGGATGGGTGTGGGGTGGGATGAGGTTTTGTAGAAGCTAAGGTGAATTAAGGGGACAAAACACTAGGGGTGTATTTTCACGCACTGTGCCAGGTAAATAGGAGCTGGCTGTTGACACCTTAGAACTCCTTGAGTCAGGTGAAACAGGCAATACCTACAGGTGAATGAGCCTGGCCCCGGGGGAGACAGCCCCTCCCCATCTCTCCCCTAAGCCCACCACCTCTTTCTCAGATTCTGGAGAACTTCAGAGTTGAAATGCAACATCTCAGTGACGTGGGCACCACATTCAACCTCATCCTGACGCCCGACAAGCCCATCTTCTTCACCTTCAGGCCCTTCAACCAGGACCCACCCCAGGTGTGATTAGAGAGGGTGGGCACCGCCTCTGCCACCCATCAAGCCAGCAGGGGTGCTGGAGGGAGGCCCGAGGGGGTGGCACCCCTGGTGGTGTCTGCTTGTCAGCCCTCGATCCCCCTCCCCTGCTCCTTTTGGACTAGCTCTGAGAAGAGAGAGTTGGTGCTCCATGGTCAGCTGCCCCAGCTCAGCCAGGGCACCCCTCTTTCCTGCCACCTCTTCCCCCTCTCCGCCTGCCCCAGGGAGGCAATAAATGGCTGAACTACGTGAAGTGTTTTCATTTCTATCTGACCCCCAAGGTAGCCATCACTCCTGTGGAGATGCTCCCTGGCCTGGGTCAACAGTGGGATCTGAGCATGAATGGGGGACCCGAGGCAGCTGCGCTTGAAGCTCTCTCTGCTGGGACCCCCCCCCCCACACACACCTACAGCAGCTCAGGGGCCAGTAGGGTCGCCCTCCTTGCTGCCTGGGGTGGGGGTGAGGCAGAGAAGGCAGGCGGCGGGCTATTGCCACGGTGCGGGGAGCTACTCAAGCAGTAGGCAGAGGGATAAAGGACCTGGTTTCTGTTGAGGAAACAGGGTGGCCTGAGAGGTGTGGGCCAATCCTGACTTCTGGGCCACCTAGCAGAAGTGAGGCTCTTGCCAGGCTCTGATTGGCTGATCCTTGGGTGGGAGTTCCCGATGGGGTCTTGAGGACTCCCTGCTAAGGCCCAGCGAGAGATTTGGGGGAAGCTAGGGCCGAAGCCTGTGAGTGAGGGTCTGGTGTGAGGTGACTGACCTAGAGAATAAGAGGCCAGCGTGCTTTCTTTATCCCACCTGACCTTTCTCTGGGCTTCCCCAGGCCTCAGCTTCCTGTTCTAGGGGGATGTGTCCACTTGCCCAGGCTCTAGGCAAGAAGACTGTGGCTGAGTTTGGTACCTTATTTGGACTGTCGGACACTGGTCCCAATTTCAGCCCTCTTAACCCCTTCTGAGTCCATAATTCCTGATCTGACCGGGTGCCCGATCCTTCCTGGCCCTCTGCTAGCCAGGTCTAAGTCCTGCAGGCAGACAGGGGAGCTAATCCTGCTCAGGACAGTGGCCCTGCAGCCTTGGTCTCTTCTACCAGCATCTGTAGGCTCTGAGTCCACTCTTGGAGACTTTCTGCTTTTCCCTACCATACAATCCTCTTTCTTGTTGGCTTTCTCTCTCCTTCCTGCTTCCTTTCTCTTCTCTGGGCCCAAGTTTTCTTTGACTCAGAAGTGTTAGAGCTGGAAAGGGGCTTACCATCAAAGAAGGCAAGCTCTGCATGGGATAGATGGGGAAATGGAAGCCCAGAGAGGTTGCTAGAGTCACTCAAGGTCACACAGCATGCTTGCAGCTAGAATTCAGGCCTCCCGATTCTCAGCGGAGGGCTCCTTCCCTGGGCCCCATCTGCTTTCCTGTCCCTGGCTGTATTTGGACACAACATTGCCAGCTCAGCCTAGCCCGGTAAATGGGGGTATTTCACACTAATATGTAATTGATCGCCACGGGCCAGCTTTAAGTCTTTCTCTTCCTGAGAAACAGATAAACCAAACTTGGAAGAAGGGATTTCAGATATGAGATGTTTGGGGGCAAGTGGAAAGTCCCAGCCTCCCTCACATTTTCCAACAGAGCTGGCCTCTGGTCATCTCATTTCTTCTGGAGGTCTGGAAGGGTTCCTGCTTTGGAAGGCCTCTTCTCCCCCACCTTCCTGGGTCCACTATGGCCCCTGACTCTCCAAAAATGGTAGTTTCTCAGATAGGCAGGAGACTATAGGGCTGCAGTGGAGGGCCTGGGTTCAGAGTGGGGTCTGGCAGGAGGAAGCTGGGTCCCCTTGGCTGCCCTATTCCAGGAAAGAGGTGAATGCTCACTGACCTATGGCATTTAATACAGTCATCTGGGGGGTGGAATGAGACTCCCCAGCACACAGAGAGGGAGGCCTGCTCCAGCTACTCAGGTCTGCTAAGACTCAGGTCTTTTCCGAGTTTGAGGGCTTGTTGAGCTTAGTCTCCGAGCTGGGCATCAGAGGGTCCAGCTTCGAGGGTCGCCTGTGGTCCTTGGCGTGGGCCAAGGAGTCCTGCGGTATGCAAAGCAAAGGGAGGTGAGTACGCCCCTGCCCCCGGTGAGGGGACCCATCAGAGAGCGCATCTTGCCTGGCAAGCCAGGCCTCAGAGGATCCAAATACAGCGGGCCCTGCCTTCACAAAGGATTCCAAGCCTGTTTCGCCTGGGGCCGAGCTTGAGGGGCAGTTGTGAACAGGCCTGTTTGTGCGGAAGCCAGCAGCCTTTCTCTCTGGCACCGTGTGCCCCCACCACCGGAAGGTGGGCAGCGTTGAAGGGCCCAAGAGGATGCGCTCCCGGGAGAGCCTTCGGGGCTCTGGACTTGGGTGGGGGCCACAGCTACTCTGCCTAGGCGCAAACCCAGTGCTAAAGTACAGCCAGTGCCAAAACATTCCAGAAATGCCTGCAGGGGCAACCCTCATCCATGGCCATGTCCCCTTGATTCTCACCACCACCCTTGGGAAAGGGTAGTCTCGGGGGGCTTTCTATTCCCCTTGGGCAGGTGGGGCATGGCGACCAGGCCAGGGCTCCTGATGGTAACAGGGCAGGAGCTGAGCGCAGGTCTTCTGGACAGTCCTTCTCAGGGCCCAGGAACTCGGGGTCGGGGGTGGCAGCTGCCAGCCGCGCTGCCTGCACCCCACGGATCTTGTCCAGAGAGATCACTCACAGGCAGGTCAGTGACGACGGAGTTTGAGGGGCGGCCCAAGCCATATTCTTGCTCCTGCAGCCGTGTGGCCAAGTCCTGCCTCTCACGTCCCCAGCGTCGGGCCGAGTCCTCTAACTGCAGCCATGGAGAGGGACAGATAGGGACCCGCTGCGCAGCAGGGCCCATCCCTGCAAGCAGGACAACCAGAGCCCGGGCAACGTGGGCCCACTACCTTCTGGAGACAGCGGGCATGCCAAGGGTGGGTGGGGAGGGGCCAAATGACAGTCCGATTAAGGCACAGATGGGCCCTCCTTGAGTTCCAACAACATACTGGGCCCTGCCCTTGGGCACACACTGAGCCACAACCCTGGTCATACTTGGAGCCTGACTCTGGTCAAGGGTTGCTGAGTGGTGAGCCTGCGCAGGCTGACTGACGCCAGCCTGGCTCGCCTACCTGGCTTTCCAGGGATAGGATTCGGCTCTGAGCTCGTTCTAGCTTGGCCAGAAGGTTGAACTTGTCTGAGGTACTGGCAAGGAGATCCTGTGGGCAAAGCAGAAGCTCACACCTGGCTCCCACTGGGGACTGCAGCCACGTGGGCTCAGGAGGCCGTGAGCTACTGAGGCAGAAACCAGCCAGGTGTGAGTTCCCAGCTCAGCTCCCCGACGCAGAGCCTCAGACCCAGGGCCAAACCCTCTTTCCCGAGGTTGACCTGAGATGGCAGCTGCTTTTTTCACCGCTGTTCTCCCCACAGATTTTGGTTATATGGAGTTTCTGCACATCACTTTCTAAATGTAAAATGTACTAGGCAGAGTAGCGCACAGAAAGGACTCTTGAACAGGGAGTCTTTTGGTAAAGTGAGGGCTCCCCGTCCCCGCACTTTACCCAGACGTCCGCGCACCAGGGGAATGTTCAAACAGAACTCATCTCCTGTAAGTCCTGGGATGAAGAGAAAAACCCTCCTGTGTCCCCTGCCCACCCCTCTTCTGTAATTCCAAATGTCTTGTCTTTGGGTTTGCGTAAAGCAGGGGTGCCTGCAGCAGCCTTGGAGATGGAGCGGGGCCGGGGCACTTCCGGGGCCAGGGGCACCCACCTGTGCGGGCAGGGCCTCTGTGCCCTTGGAGTGGCCTGGGCCATCTGTCTCTTGTAGTCTCTCTGCCAGGTCTCCTCCTGCTCCCAACTCCCTGGGGTCCACCTGGGATGGGGGGAAAAGGGCTCTCTCTCCAAGGCTGTACCAATCCCAGGAAAGGTTCCAGGACGGAACTCAGAGAGGCTTGTGTGGAGTCCCAAGTGCAGGCCAGCCAGGTGGCAGAAAGGGGTCAGGGATCAAAGGTCAAGGGCCATTAGGGGCTTGCTTTCTCCCAGGCTGCAAGAGGAGGGCAAAGGCGGAGCTTTCAGACCCATGTGTGTCCCCCAGGAGGAAAGAGGCGGGCCTGAGAGTTGGCACTCCAGGAGTCTCCAGGCACATGGGGGACCCTGGGAAGCCTCGCTCGGCATCACGGTCTTCAGCTCGGATTGGGCTGGGCACGGTTGTCGAGTGCCCGGCGGCCGGCGCAGGCAGGCCCAGGCCCCCCGCGTGGGGGCGGCTCTTACCGGCAGCGCCTGCTGCTGCAGGATGATGGGCGCCGACTGGTGGCGGTTCTTCTCCAGCTCTGCCCGCAGCCTGGAGTTTTCCGCCAGCAGGACTGAGTACAGGTCCATAGGCAGGTTCTCTCCTGTCGGCCCCGGGGGAAGACCAGAGGCGGAGAGCATGGGGAAGGCTGCAGACGTGGCCACAGCTCTTCGTGAGATAGGCTTTCCTGTCGGCCTGTCCCCAGCCTGATCTGCCCCAGCATTTTGCTCCATTCTGCCCCTCCTCTGCTCCCAAGCCTTCAATGGCTCCCTGCTGCCAGGGGAATCAGATCCACATGCCTCAGCCCATCATTCTAGGCTCTTTAGAATCTGACCCCCGTGCTCTCCATAACCACTCCCCGGCCTTTGGTCCTGGGTCGATTTTAGCTCTTCACCTCTCTCTCTCCTCCCTTCTCTGCTCCTGCCATTGTCACTCCCTGGGCCTTTGCCCGCCCTAGACTGCCTTCCTTCTCTCATCCCACTCTGGGATGACCTCGGGGTTCCTGAAAGGCAGCCCCAGCTTGCACAGTTTTCCAAAGGCCTTCTGAAATGCAGCCGCCCCCCACCACACACCCCCTTGCAGTGAAGGCTGCCACAGGGCTGGGCACATGGGGCTTCCCGGCTGGCGAGGCTGCACACATGGCTCAGGGAAATCCTCTGCCCGGGGCCGGCCCAGTACGGCTGGACCTGGTTCTCCCCCACCTCCCCCAGAGCCACCTCAGACTGGCCCTTCTAGGTGGCTCTGGTCAACGTCAGTGGAGGAAACAAACAAGAGCTGTTGGTTTTGTAGAAGCAGACTCTGAAGACAATGGGGAGATGAGGAAGTTCCAGAAGGGCCCGGGCAGCCCCTGCCTGCTCACTCCAGTCTGCGGGGCCTCTCTGTGGCTCTGAGCAGGGCCCGCTGTCTTTCTAGCCTGGGTCACACACTGTCCCCATGTGTCCCGAGGGGCTTCTTGGCAGGAGAACAGAGCCCAGGGGACCTTTGGGAGCCCCTCACTGCCTGCCTCAGTAGCGGGGTAGCATCCTTTGCCCCAGTTCTGCTCCTGAAGCCGATGCTCCAGGAAGGCTGGGCCCCCAGGGATGGGACAAAAGCTGCGGAGCGGACTCACCCATGGTGGGCTTTCCCTGTAGCCTGTTGAGCAGGGGCTCCTTCCTGTCCCGCAGCTTGTCCTCCAGCACCCGCTCCATCTTCTCGATCACCTGGAGGGCAAAGCACAAAGGCTGGGCTGGCCGCGGGGTTGGGGGTGGGGGGTGGCGCACCTCCCTGCCCAGGGCTGGCGCCTGGCGGGCTGGTCCCTGTGGCACCTGCCTTCTCCTGGTGCCGCACGGTCTCCTCCAGCGCCTTCATCTTCTGTAGCTTGTCCTGGTACCGCTTCAGCAGCGCCGCCTGTGGCTGCTGAGCCTGGTGCAGGAGGAGCAGCTCCTTCTCTCGATCATTCTTCTGATGGTGGGGGAGGGAAGGGGGGAAAGAAGGGGTGCCCGGGGTCACCCTTGGCCCCTCTGCTGAGTCTCCCATTGTAGTGCCCCCTTCCCTCCATGCCTCTCTCCCTTCTGCTCCCAGACACTGCTCTGGACACCCCCCAGCTCCCTTCCTCTCTGCTTCCCCTGCCCTATGCCCCCCAACCCCCAGCCCCAGCTCACTCGAATCAGCTCATTCTGCAAATGCTGCACTTTGTCCCTCAGTTTCTTCAGATCCAGCTCACTCAGCAGCAGTTTCTGCTTCATGGACACTGGTGGGGTGGGGGAGCTCTCTCAGGGAAGAGGCATCTCCCAGCTCAGCAGAGCTGGGGGGCAGGGACAGATGTCTCTCAGTCCTGGGGCTCGAGACAGGACTGGAGTCTCCAGTCCCCATCCCGGAGAGGACCCCACTAGTGTCCAGGAGCAGGCACGGCTGGGAAAGTGTCCCCACCACCCCGGTCTGCAATCCAGAGCTGGGCTCGGGCAGGCACCCAGATGCTCTCAGTGGCCTGTATACCCTCATCCAGCTTCTGGGCTTTGTTGGCGTTGTCCTGCTCCTCTTCCGCCTCCTCCTGGGTCAGCTGGCTCCTCAGCATGCGGTTCTCGGCCTCCAGCATACTGGTGTGTTTCCGCAGCGACAGGATGTCCTCTGCCATCTTCTGCATGGCCCGCCGGTAGTTGTTCATCTCCTGTGGGTCCCAGAGCTCAAAACCAGGTCCCCAGCCCCACTGGGGCCCCCACCCCACATCTGCACCCCCACTTGGAATTCAGCGAGCCAATGAGCAGAGTGAACCCCAAGCTGTACCCTTGAGTCTTAGCAACTCCTTAACGGGGTGGTAATGACACGACCTCCACCTCTCCTGGCCATGGGAGAGCAGTCATGCCAATGGTCTCTCCCAGGGGCCATGTCTCTTCTCGTGATGCCAACGAGGAGGGACCTGGGGCTTGCACCCCTGTTGAGGGAGCTCATGAGTGGCAGAGACTTGAAAGGCTCCGGGGCTGGGTTTCCAGGGCCTGGCTAACTCCAAGCCACTTCTCTGCCTTCTCCTTCACCCTTTTCTAATCCCTGTCCTTACTCATGTCACTGAGAACCTGGAGAAGAACCTTCAGAATTCCCAGTGAATGCTACTTGGGAGTTGAGCCCAGGCCCCATTCCCCCGACCACCCCGGGGTGCAGGAAGAGACATCCGGTAGGCCCAGGAGACCCAGATAAAGACTTGAGGTCAGGACTGGGATCCAGCTACAAGATCTAGGGTATGAGGTGGGGCCAGGCTGCCGGGCTCTGTCTTTGATTAGGAGTAACAATAGTCCTAATATCTGGGGCTCACTGAGCACCAAGTGTGCCTCTGGGTTAGGCCCTCCCTCACTTAGTCCCCACACCAAGCCTCACATCCAGCCTGTCATCATCCTCATTGCACTGATGGGGAAACCAAGGTCCAAAGAGGCGTGTAACTTGCTCAGTCACAAAACTAGTGAGTGGCGGAGAGAGGGTCTGAGACCCAGGCCTGCTGGTCCTCGCTCGAGTCTGTGTTCTTAAGTGCTATGCAATCCTGCCCGATGCCCCCATCCAGGGAAACTGCACAGCATGCTGAGAAGTGCTAGGAGCAGCTTCCCAAAAAGGATGGTTGGTGTAATCTCAGTTTGGGAAAAAAATTAACGTCTGCCTTCATGTGTGCATAGGAGATGAATGGGCTACACTAATGGCATTTGCTTTGTAGTAAAAAAAAATTCCCTACTGTTATTTATAAAAAAGTTTTTAAAAGGGAATTTCTTAAATATAAATATAAAAGAGGCACTCAAAATGTGAGGCCAGGAAGGTTGATAGAGGGGGAGGAGGTGGGAGGGGGGGAAGTGAGGCGGGCAGAGTTTGCTAAGCCCTGGCAGCCGGTGGCCCTTCTGAAGCTGTGGAGGCCTGGCATGTGGGAGTGGGGGCTCCTCGGCCGGGCCAGGCCCCCAAGTTTCCAGGAAGCAGAGTTCGGCCCCCAACTCCCTCCTGGGCCCCCTGCTGACTGGGGCTGTGGCCTGGCTCCCAGCCACTGCCTCCAACCTGCTGCATCTGGGCCACTGGTTCCTTGGAGAAGGGTTCCCAGACAGCGGGGACTCATCAGACACCACTTGTCACCTGCCACTGTCTAGCTTTCTGGCCGGACTCCCTCTAACTGGTGCCAGTGCAGGGTCCATCTCCCCAGCACCTGCCCCAGTTGAGTTCCAGGCCTTGGCGCCTCTAGATCGGCCCATCTGGTGTCCTTGGGCAGCATCGTTAACTAAGCGACTCGGCCTAGAGACTGCACACACACACACAGGGCCTTGTGGTCAGGCCTTGGTCAGAAGCCCAGTGTGGCCACTGACTCACTGAGCCTAAACAGGCCCCTCCAGCTTTCTGAGCCTCAGAGCCCTCTGAAAGGCTAAGCACAGGTTGCCTCGGAGCTTAGAGTCAGCGCGTGCGGCAGCTGGCTCAGGCCTTGTGCAGGACAGGTAGGCCCTGGATTCTCATCCCATTCTCATCCTGCCCCATTTCTGCTCAGCAGCTGCTTTAATCATCAGGTCAGACCCCTTCCTCCTCATCCTTGTTTCCCAACATGCATGACAGACAGTGCCCACCCCTCTGCTGGGCCCTGCATCTTCCATCTATGGCAGCCCTGAGACTGACACGGGTGTGGGAGGCCCAGGAGACTGTCAAGAGGAAGCACGTGTTATTTTGGAAAAGGAAATTTGTCCCCCTTCTCCTTCCCCAGCCCTGTTTCGGCTTTCATTATGTCATCTCTGAATAATTACAGCAGTATCCAAATGGGTTTCTTTGCTTGTAGGATTAAATCTCCTAGAGGAACACACACACACGTGCAAGAGTAGTGTTCCAGGATGCTCAGTGAGTTCAGGCCACAGACTTCTGCCGGGGCTGCATGGAGTACTCATAGAGAGCGACCTCGGTAGATTGTTCTGACACAGAGAGATGTCGGCACAATATTGTTAAATAAAAAAAGCATGTGGCAAATTGCTATGATCCCATCCAAAATGTGTGTGTGTGTGCGCACGCGTGTGTGGGCGTGCATTGCATACAGCTATATAAGAACAGTGGTTGCTGCTCTGTTTGGGAGGGGAAAGGAATACTTGTTTCCTTTCTAATCATATATATTTTTAATATAATATATAAAAGTATATATATTTGAGAGAGAGAGGGAGAGAGTGTGTGAATTTGGGGGGGTGGACAGGCAGAGGGAGAGGGAGAGAGAGAATCTTAAGCAGGCTCCACGTCCAGTGTGGAGTCCAACATGGGACTTGATTTCCAGACTCAGATTGTGACCTGAGCCGAAACCAAGAGTTGGGCGCTTAACCAACTGAGCCACCCAGGTGTCCCTCATTTTATATTTCTAATAAGAATATATCCATATATTATTCATCTAATTTAAAATAATTTTAATCTAAACACAATGGGGGGTCATACCATGTTCATGGATTGAAAGATGCAATATTTGAAGAATTAGTTCTTTCCAAAATTGATTTATAGACTTAATGCACTTCTGATCAAAATCATAACTTGTGTGTGTATGTGTAGAAATAGACAAGCTGATTCTATAATAGGTGAGAAATAAAAAGGGCAATATAACTAAAATATTTTTGAAGAGGAACAGTTGGGAAGACTTACTTTATCAGCTATCAAGACTTATGATAAAGTAACAGTAATTAAGACAGGGTAATATTAGTGCAAAGATTGATAAGTAGGTCAAAGAAGTAGAATAGAGAGTCTTGAAACAGACCCACATATATATGGACTCTGAACTCAAGACAAGGATGGTATTCAAGGACTGCAGGGATAAGTCTGTGATTGTAGCAGATGATACTGTGTCAGTATGATACCCACATAGGAAAGGGGAAACTTGGCTGCCATCACATATCATAAACAACAATAAATTCCAGAAAGATGGAGATCTAAGTATAAAAGGCAAAACAGTAAGGATTCTAAAAGACAAGGATAAGAATATCATTAAGAACTTCAGGGAGGAAAAGCTTTTGAACAGGACGTGAAAAAGCACAAGTCAGAATAGAAAAGATTGATAAATTTGGTCCATTTAAGTTAAGAACCTCTAGGGGCGCCTGGGTGGCTCAGTAGTTAGGTGTCTGCCTTCGGCTCAGGTCATGGTCCCAGGGTCCTGGGATCGAGCCCCGCATCGGGCTCCCTGCTCCGCGGGAAGCCTGCTTCTCCCTCTCCCACTCCCCCTGCTTGTGTTCCCTCTCTCTCTGTCAAATAAATAAAAAGTCTTAAAAAAAAAAAAAAGCAACAAAAAAAAAGTTAAGAACCTCTATTCATGAAAAGACATTATTAAGGGAGTGAGTGGGCAAGACCAGTAGGAGATATTTGCAACACGCATGACAGACCGCCGGCTCATATTCAGATATAAAAATAACTCCTACAAATAAGGAAGAAAAAGACAGACCCCTCAAGGGAATAATGGACAAAAGATTGAACTGGCACTTGACAGAATAAGTCAATAAGCATGTGAACTGGTGCCCACCGTCTTTAGTCATTTAAAACCACAACGAGGTATTACTATACGCCCACTAGAATGACAAAAACAGAACAAAACAATCCCAACCGTGTCAAATGTGGGTGAGGGTGTGGAACACGTGGAACACTTCTTCACTGTTGGGGGACCTGAAGGGCCACCACCACTTTGGAGAACCCTCTGCTTACAGGATGCCATTCAGGTTGAATGTAGGCATAGCCTACGATCCTGCAATTATACACCTGGGTGTATACCCAGCACAAACGCATGCATCCACGCATCAAGAAGCAGGTGTGAGAACATTCCTCGCAGCATTATTTGTATTAATCCCAACTGGAAATCACACAAATGTCCATCACAGTCGAACAGAGACATACAATGGAATATAAACAGCAGTAAAAATAAATGAGCGCCAACTACATGAAACCAAGGGCAGGAAGCTCTCACACATAATCTCAAGCAAAAGAAGTCGGACACAAAGTACCTACCCAATGATTCCATAGAGATTTGGCTCAAATTGAGCTCCCCCAACGTTGGATCCCTGCTGTTTGAGAAGTCTGCTTCTCCCTCTCCCTTTGCCCTTACCCCCGGTCCCGCCCTCTCTTCCACACGCACGGGAACACAAGCAGGGGGAGAGGGAGAGGGAGAAGCAGGCTTCCCGCGGAGCAGGGAGCCCGATGCAGGGCTCGATCCCAGGACGCTGGGATCATGACCTGAGCCGAAGGCTGACGCTTAACGACTGAGCCACCCAGGCGCCCTAAATGAATAAAAAACAAAACAAAACAAAAAAAACCCCAGGCAAACTGAAGCACTAGAATTAGAAGTCAGGGTGTGAGATCTATGCGGGGAGCTGGGGTGGGCGTGACTGGGAGGTGTGGGGGGAGTTTTTGAGGTGCCAACAGTGCCGCACCTCTTGACCTGTGGGACACGCGGGGCTGACACATGTATGTTCACTTTGTGATAAATCACTGAGGAGAAGACATTTATGTTTTGTGCATTTGTCTGAATGTGTGTACTCCACATAAAAGAGTTAAAAACATTTAATGAATTAAAAAATAAATGAATCCTGGCTCAAGTCTGCTTAAGTCCACGAAGCTTCCACACCACAGTTCTGCTCTGGGGACCCTCCAGCTCTCAGCGACACTAGGTTCCTCTCAGCCCTGAGTTTTGGATGCTCCTGGAGGGGCGCTGCTCCCAGGCGCTCCTGGCAGCGTCTTCAGGCCGTGAGGCCCTCTCCAGGCCTATGGCGGAGGGCCTGGCGGAGTCTGTTCCGCCTGCAAGCAGGGACCTCTGAGGACCAGCAGGGGTGCACACTGATCCTTGTCAGGGGCCTACACAATGCCTCAGAAGATCCTGTGAGACTGATGGCTTCGGTGACACATCCAAGGTCAACTGGCCTGCAAATATGGGTCTAGCACTGGAACCCAACTCTACTCGAAAAACTATGCTCCTTGCACCTCTTTGATTGAGGAAGGCTGGGGCTTCACCCAGAGAGAAGAAAGAATGAGTCCTGGCTTGGTTTGGAGCTCAATCAATCTACAGAAATTGAGTGGCACTGATCAGGGAGTAGCCAGTGTCCACCTGATGTCCCAGGCCCCATTCTGCCCTTTGTCCCTGAGGTCAAGTCTGCCTCGGGGCGGAGGTGGAAGAAAGGGTTCCCCTATCTGCTCTTCAGGGAGCCAAACGTGTCCAGGCCTCCCTGTGTCAGAAGAGGTGGCCATGTGGCCTCTTCTTACTGTCCCCACCCCAGCTGGCCCCGGCTGGGAAGAAGACCACAAATTTGAATGCGCCTGCCTGATCCCACTGCCAGCTCCCCAGCTTCTCCTCCAGATGCGCCCTGCCCGAGGTAGGGGTAGGGGGCCAGGGGCCCCGGGCAGGGAAGAGCTCTGCTTGATGCAGGAGCCCTGGGCAAGGCAGTCTGGGGATGCGGAGGGCTGAGATCGTCACAGCCGGCCGTGGTTCCGAGTGAGCTCCTAAGGTTTGGATCAGCTTCCTCCCAGCTCCGTGTCAACTCAGAGGCCTGGCATCGAGGCCTCTCGCAGGGACGCGAGCCACCCTGCCCCTCCAGCACACGCTCTCACACCCTCATGCATGCTGAACACTGTGCCCAGAACCCCCATTCCCAAGCCTGACCTTCGTCTTTCTACAGTCTACGGGGCAGGGTGCGTGTGTGTATGCACGTACACCCGAGCGCGTGGAGGGAGTGGGGGGGAGCGGGGGACAGCACCCCTCCTCTCATCCAGGGCCCCACTCTTTCTAAGGGCCCATTGTTCTCGAACTCTGAACAGTCCTGGGGGTGAGCGAGGCTCTCTTTCTAACACCCCCCCCCACACACACACATGAAAAGAGCTGAGGCTCAGAGCGAGGGAAAGAGAGGTGGAGGGAGCATGACTCCTGGTGAAATTGGGGTGTCCCAGCCTCGGCCAGATGGCCCCTTCTCGGGGGAGGGCCGTGGGTCGTTTGGGACTTTGCCCCGTGGAGATGAGCCCTATAGACCTTCCATAGGCCTCTCTGCCACCCTGGCCTGGCTGTTGTCTGCTAGTGGGCTCTGCCAGGGAGGAGGGAGGGGGACCCTGGCTTACCTCCCTCAGTCTCCGCCCTGGCCAGCGCCCCTATCCATGGGACCCAGAGGGGTGGCTGCCCGGCGGCCCACCCTCCCTCCTCAGCTTCACCCACCTCCACCGCTGAGCAGCGACCTTGGGCAGTGAGGCCAGGCTGGGGAGCTGCGGCCTGCAGGCGGGTAGCCCTGACCTCTCCCCACAGCCTGGGCGAGGCTCTCCACTCAGGGCCACACTCTGCGTCACAGCCTAGCCTTGACAACACGCAGGACACCATGGCCCGGATTCCCACTGTGGTTCTGCCTCTCTGCTCCCTCCTTCCCCGCAGTTCCTGGCCTGTTCTGGGGGTGGTGGACAGGGTATCAGCCTCTTCCCTGTCTCCTCCCTGGGCTAACACATCCTCTGGGGACGCTGCTTTACCCATGCCTGACCCCGAGTGCCCACCCACTGGTCCCCCACAGGACCCTGGCTCTCAGAGCCTGTGGAGGTGAGAAGCATCAGGTCGCCCTAGATTCAAATAATCCCTCTGCCCCTCTGTGATGGTGGCGGCCGCGCTCTGAGCCTCAGGGTCCTCAGCCGTGTGGTGCGAAAATAGCCCTAAGACAAGGGGTGGCTGGGGGGTGAGTGGGTGTGAGGAGGGCCAGTGCAGGCCCTGGCCCAGAGGATGACGCTGACTACTGTCCCCATACCACCTTCTGAGTGCTTTAAAAAAATTATTCTTACAATAGCCCCGGGTACCAGGCACAGGAGGTAGGATTATCTGACTCCCCTCATTTTACAGAAACTGAGGCCCAGCCCCCGCCTCAAGCCTGAAGGGGGCAATGCTTACTGCACCCCTCCCCCTCAAGAAGTTCTTATGGGGGAACCTGAGGTTACCTCATCCAAGTGGGGGCGTTCCAATATACCTGGAACCACTACCAACTTGATTGGCCAGAAACGCTTTTAGACCCTCGTTGTCTAAATGCCCAAAGTCACAGCGACCCAGTTATAAAACTGAGGCTGGAAGCAGCTCAATAAACAAGCAGTCAGCCACCCTTTGCTGAGCCCCACTGTGTCCCAGGTCTGTTCCATGCTGGGGCCAGGGAACAGAGAAGCCCCCCCCCCCCCCCCCGCTGTCCCTCGCTGCCTGCCTTGGTCCCCTATCTACACAGAGGAGATGGCAGGAAGTGCCTGAGACAGAGGGGCGCTCAGAGGAGGCTCCTAACCCAGGCGGGGGTGGGGGGGCGGCGGCTGGGAAGGCTTCCTGGAGAAACTGATAATCTGAGTTGACTCTTGAAGATGAGTAGGTGTTACCTGGGGATGGGGGTAGGGGCTCTCAGGGCAGAGGAGATGCTGTGGCAAAGGCAGGACGGTGAGTGTGTGATGAGAAACAGAGCAGGGGAATTTCTGGAAAGCAGGGGACAGGGAGGAGAGTGTAGGGGTATGGCTGGAGAGGGGGCAGGGCAAACAGAAGAGGATCTTGAAGGCTCGTCTCAGGGGCTTGGACTTGTCCTGTAGGGTCACCGGGGCTTGGACTTGTCCTGTAGGGTCACCGAAGGGCCTAAGCGGCAAGGCAGGTGCGTGTGTGTGTGTGTGAGAGAGAGAGAGAAAGAGAGAGAGATAAGAACCCTCTGGCTGCCCAGCACAGAGGGAATGCAGGGCAGGTGCCGTGAGCCAGGCAACAAGGGCGGCAGAGGCAGCGGGCATAGAGGTGAGGGCAGGAGCTGCAGGAGGGAGGAAGGGGAGGGGGAGGAGGGGGAAGGGGAGGAGGGAGAGGAGGAGGAGGAGTCACCATCTGTGGTCTTGGGGGACAGGGAAGAGGTGCAGGCACCCAGTGGGGAGGAGGAGGAGATGTTGGACTTGGGGAGGGGTGAGGCATGTGGGGTACGGGGCGGTCACAGGCAGTTGATGATGGTTGAGCTTGGGGAGCATCCTGGTTGGAGATGGGGTGAGGAGGGCAGCCCATGGAGGTCTAAGGGAGGCCTTGGCAGGAAGGAGATTTTCCAGAGTTAGGGAAGTGTAGCATGAGGAAGGGGGCTCCAGGATGAAGGTGATAGTGGGAGAGGAGCCCTCAAGTTCAAGGCAAATGCCAGAAAGGTGGGAGAGAGAAGGGTGGGGCAGCTGGCAAAGCCAAGGCCACAGAGCTTCAGAGAGGAGGGTCTTTGGGTCACGGTTCATTGGGTAAGACAGCCTCTCCCCCTGCCGCCTGCACATAACCTGAACACCTGGATACAGAGTAAAAACCACCTCCTCAAAGCGTCCAAGAACTGGCGAGCCACTGAGGACTCCCGGGACAGAGCTGAGGGACACGGGACCACCACACGGCCACGAAGAGCGGGAACCACAGGACGGAGCAAGCTCACAGACGCAGCTCACACACAGAGTGCAACAAGGGAACCACACGCAAAACGACGTGATGCCCTTTAGAGAAAGGTCAGCCCTGGGCTGTTAGGACGCAGGGCCCGGGCAGGCACACTTAGGCGGTGACAGGATAAAGCAGCAAAGCCAGACGAGAAGGCACCGCCGACGTGGTCATGCCAGGGGAGGAGGGGGACAAGGGGCTTCTGGGTGCCGGCGCCGTTCTGGTCCGGGCCCTGGGTGGTGGTGGCAGGGACATTTGCTTTCTAAGAATTTGGTTGTGATGTGTTTTTTTTGTTTTTGTTTTTGTTTTTTTACGTCCAATGCAACCCATGTGGGTTACATTTCACCATTTAAAGATTTTTGAATAAAGGCAAGAAGGGGGCGCCTGAGCAGCTCAGTCGGTTAAGCGTCTGCCTTCAGCTCAGGTCATGATCCCAGGGTCCTGGGATCGAGCCCCACATCGGGCTCCCTGCTCAGTGGGGAGCCTGCTTCTCCCTCTGCCTCTGCCGCTCTGCCTCTCTGTGCTCTCTCTCTGTCAAATAAATAAATAAAAGCTTAAAAAAAAAAAAAGCGAAAAGGCGAGAAGGCTCAACAGCTTCTGATCTGCCGAGGGAGCCTCTGGGTGCGGCCTTGAGGAGGTGACCCCTGGTGACCTTGGCCCGTGCTCTGAATGCCAGAAGGCGGTGAGGGGGACAGTGAGGTTGAGCAGGGACAGAGGGAGGGGGAGAGGCGTGGGGGTGGACAGAGATAGGACTTTCGGGAGAATGAGGAGATAGGCAAGGAGGGGGTATATGGGAGTCCCGGGCTGGAGCAGGGGTAAGAGCAGGGAGGGACTTCACTCTCCGAGGGGGAGGAAGAAGCTTGAGGCAGGGCAGGTATAGACAGGTGTCCGGATCAGAGGCAGTGTGGGTGGCAGGGCACGGCAGCGGGTGGAGTGGGTGCAGAGGGTGGGCGGTGAGCCTGAACCAAGGCGGCAGGTTTGCTGGGCCTGGCACCCACCGTTCCCCTCCTTGCCCGTCCCTGGGCAGCCATCCACCCTCTGGGTTGCCAGGCCAAGGACCCGTTGCGGGCAGGCCCAGGCTCCTGTCCTGTGGTTTGCCTCCGTAGCCAGCAGAGGGCAGCCACCTCCCACAGATGCTCTGCCTTCAGGCCTCGGACTAAGGCTGGCCTGAGCAGGCCAGCTGGTGGGGGGGGGAAGGCATAGGGGGCTGTCTTGCTGTCCAGCCACACACACGTCCTTCCTCCAAAAGGTCCTGCCCATCTTCCTACACCTGCCTGTGAACTCCCATCTCGGAGGTTCTGAAGGGTGTCCTCTCCCAAAAATTACCCATGGGGGCCAGAGAGGTGCGGTGCTTTGTCCAAGGTAACACAGCAAATCCCAAACCTCACTGGACCAGGATGTAGTTTAGAAAGTGTACCAAACACACACATGAACACACACACACCCCAACTAAATCTTTGCAAATCGGACAGGATTCTTCTATCTACCTGGGAAGCCACACTATGGACACATTCACAGGCAGGGCCTGCGGCGGTCATGGGGCCCAATAACTGGAGCTCCCTCTTGTTGAACGCCTACCACTGGCCAGGCCCTTTCTACACTTTTCCTCTAATTCACACAATGAGCCTGCAGGGGAGGCATTTCCACTCCTACTTCCCAAGGAGGAAGCAGAGGCCCATGGGGGCAGGGCTGGGTGATTTGTTTGAGGCTGCCCCACCCATAGGGCCCGAGCCGCAGGCTGACTTGGGTCTCGCTGAACGTTGTTGAAGGACTGTCCTACAGGCCCAGGGAGCCAAGCCTGGGCTGGCGAATCGGAGCTACGGTCTTCCAGGGGACCGGGTAAGATGCCACTCTGCCCTTGACTTTCTCCCTTCCCCAGGGACTGGGGGTGTTTGTCCTTGGCCAGGTGTCTACTGGGGGAAGGGAGGTATACACATCACCCAGGCCTGTCTGAGCGCCTTCAAGCTTGTAAGGTGCTCTTAGGGCCCATCCGGGCTGCTTTTCTGAGTCAGAGAGAGAAAGATTCCCAACCCCCTGCTCCCCACCCCCACACCTCCCTGCCCCAGGCCTGGCCAGGCCTATTTCCTGGTGTCGCTGCACCTCTACACCAGGCTGAGAGGGGCCAGTTTTACTCCCTTAGTCCATCCCTCTGCCAATAATGAAACCAGACAATAATGTAGTGTTTCTACCCCCACCCATGGGATTTCCTCTGCCCAGAAGGGGCATCTCCTGGTGGCATTCCCCCTCCTGGCAAACTGGTCTGATCTCTGTAGCCTCCTCCTACAGGCAGACCTCCTGGTTCTCTGCTTCTTTGGGCTCTATTTGTGCTGCCTCAAAACACAACCTTCCTCTCCAGAAGATGAGGAAGATGGTTTAAAATGCTGTGTTCCTCCTCTCAGGGAGAGGTGGGGTCTAGACCCTGCCTTATAACTGGATGGGTCTTAGAGAATTGCAAAGGCAGCACTGTGAGGTTCCGGGACTTCCCTGCAGCTGCCACCTCCCTCCGGGGACACTTGCTGTCCCCCCAGGGAAGAAGCCCCTGAGATGGCCAAGCTGTGAGGAAGCCCCAACTGATGGTGTGGGAGGAGCCGTGTCCGCCCAGCCCCCGGGGATCCAGCCCCCTGCCCTCCCATGTCAGCCGAGGACCCAGCCGCCATGGATGGAGACCAGCCCTCTCTGCTATGCTCAGCCTAGCTCCTGACACAAAGAACAGAGAGAGAATAATACAAGAAAAATGATCACTTTAAGTCACAATGTTTGGGGTGGTTTGTTATGCAGCAGTAGATAAATGGCACCTTCTCTCTGGCCTCTGGAGCCCTTCAGTGGCTCCCACATGCCCTGGTGATAAACTGCCAGTTGGAATTTCAAGGCCATCTCTCCCAGCAAAATTAGACTCCCTTCAGAAACTGGTCATGGCCACTCTGATCATGGGCCCGCCTTCCTGAGCCCCTCTCTATCTCTGAAGCCTTGTTCCCTCTGTCAAGAAGCCATCCCTGATCCTCTTCCCCCCCAGACTGGGACTCCCCTTCCCACCAGGGACCAGCAACACACTCTCCCTCTAGCTCCTGGGAGACCCTGGCAGCATGGAAGGGCCTCCCATCCTCTCTGCAGGCTCTGGTGGCTGTCCTGAGATGGGGAAGGAGGGCCAGGCAGGGCCCCCAGGACTGTTGGCCAAGGACACTGCTCCAGCCAGATTTGCCATCCTCTGATGGCAGAGCTCCTGCAGCTCCCCTTAGGATGTCTGAGAGGCTACTCTGGGCCAATCTAAGCTATCCAATACCTTTAATGGGAATTAGCCTCATTTCTTTAAAATAAAATG